>NC_137046.1:32014616-32469616 GCF_032717465.1 Coenobita brevimanus
GTGTGTGGGGTAGTATACGGGGTGTGTGGGGTGGTGGTGTGTGCGGTAGCATGGTGGTGGTGTGGGGTGGTGGTGTGTGCGGTAGCATGGTCGTGGTGTGGCGTGGTGGTGTGTGGGGTAGTATAATGGTGGTGTGGGGTGGTGGTGTGTGCGGTAGCATGGTGGTGGTGTGGCGTGGTGGTGTGTGGGGTAGTACGATGATGTGGCGTGGTGGTTGTGGGGTAGTGGGGTTATGGTGTGTGGTGTGTTGGGTGCGTCTGCTTCACCTGGGTGTTAAAGGGGAGCGGCCAGCTTCCACCACCAACACAGCAGTTAGCAGGGCAAAGGGAGGAGTGCGCGGGCGCACACGCACGTGCACACACGCCCCCCCCCCGTGCACACACACACACAAACATCACACCGGCACACAAACACTGGTACACACACACACCGGAACACACACACACACACACACACACACACACACACACACACACACACAGAGTGAATATATATACTGATACAGTAACAAAATGAACACACAACCACGCACACACGAAACATGTGTGCCCATTCGTTTATACATACTCGTACTACCACACACACTTATGTACCGGTACGCATTAGACACAGACACACATACTGTACTGGTACACACACACACACACACACACACACACACACACACACACACACACACACACACACACACACACACGTTCCCGTTATACCTCATGAACGGCATGAGCTATCAACATGAAATCTTCAGGGTATCGAGATATGGCCAAAATCTTGGACTTGGCCAACAACATATTTTGGCGGGCGATTAGCATTCGGCTCCTGCAGGATTTTCTTTCATTTTATTGATATTTAGCCGATCTGTTGTTCACATTTAACTGAAATGAGATCTTGTCTGTTTATTACAGCTACACTGAGTATTAGGGATCGACTGAAGCCAAATTTATAAAACAATGTACAATGTTTTATAAACCAAGGCTGTGCATGTAGTGGCTTCAGAGACGTCATTTTAAAAGTAGGGAGAGAAATTGGGAGGGACTAACAGGCAACAGATAAAATTGGCCGGAAAGTGATGAGTGGAGGAGGGAGGCAGAGAGGGAGGAGTTTATATTGGGACAAGTAAGTGTTGTAGGTAGTAGGATACCGGCAGCCTCAGTACCTGAAGGTGCACATTATAATCACATATCTTGAGTAAGTAAAACAGGCTCATATCGAAGTGCATACCAACCACGATAAATATCCAGACAGCAGGCCAAAAAACTCACAATTCTGGTATTGCTAAAAAAATCAGATTTCATGCGTCTTGGATTTTAATGCAGGGACACTCCAGGTACAGACGCTAATGATTTATACACACACAGGCGGAGTTTAATTCTACTAAAAGCCCTGGAAGACAAACGCAGTGAGGTGGACATGTCTGGTGAAATTGTGGTGGAAATAGGGTGACCTGTAGATGATGTGTATGTGATGGCATCTCGAACAGAAAACGTGAATGACGGAATCCTTCAGGACGAGAGAGAGAGAGAGAGAGAGAGAGAGAGAGAGAGAGAGAGAGAGAGAGAGAGAGAGAGAGAGAGAGAGAGGCGAAATGAAAGTGGGAGAGAAAGGAGGAGGGTGGGAGTAAGTAGCTTTATATGAAAAGGTAAAGAATATATTGACAGAAAAAAAAAAAGAAAAACGATTGAGAGGAAAAACTGAATAAACACGTCCGCAAAAGAGCACAGGCAACTGAAAGGAAATGAATCTATATAGGGAGGTAGTGTGTGTGTGTGTGTGTGTGTGTGTGTGTGTGTGTGTGTGTGTGTGTGTGAGAGAGAGAGAGAGAGAGAGAGAAAGAGAGAGAGTGAGTGGTACGCTGATAGCCTCTTCACCGCTATGACACAGTTTTTCTTATTTTGGCTTCAACAGGCAATGAAACTTGGCTTATAAAGAAAACGCTCTGACTGAAAGGATAAAAACAAAACGTTCATGATCTCCACCACGATAACTACTCTTTTAATTCATCTACGCTAACACCAGACAAAATTATTCAGCGTAAGGAAGACCTCTGGAAGTGAGTGAGTCAGTAAATACAGTGCGAGTAATTCAGCATGAGAAACCATAAGGGAGTGAGCCAAAAAGAGAACTAGTCAGTGAGTGAGTACGCTTGCTGTAAAGTGAAAACAGTGACTAACGTAAATCCCAGTGAGCGAGAGTAACCATGACCTGAGGGGGAAGGCAATGGAGTAAACACAACGGGTGACTAGGGACTCGGGGGAGGGGGGGAGTGAATGTTAGATCCCAACTCTTGCAGCGATTAGTACAAGAGAAGGAAAGTAAACAACAACAGACCTACTGGTTGTTTCGTGGCTGTTTGGTATAGGGAAAATTATAACTAACAAAAACTATTTTACCAGCTAAAAAAAAGGATAGCTGGATTTGATAATACCATAGTCACTGCTCTTCATGTCACGACACCGACGAGTCACAAAACACGATTCCACAAACATCGCAACACCACGTTTGAAAATGATAATCCAGGGTTAGGTTCGAATACTGAGAAAGTTGGTCATACGTTTGCTAGTAACCAGCTCCGACAGCCAGCACTGGTAAGCGAACAAAGAGGACGCAGGTTTATTGAGAGTTCTAGTTCTGCTGTCGTGCAGTAGCCTTATCTGTCTCGTAGTCCGGCGAAGATTTTCTTTTGATCGACAATGGTTACGCAAAAAACAGGAGGATAAACTGGAATACATTAAACTCAATCGAAGCAGAAAACAGCACGGGAAATATCACCGTCTGCATCATGAACTGTGACCCAAGGATTTTTTTTTTCTTTGTTTGATACATGAGAATGACGTATGAAAATCTTTCATCTAAATATTGATTAAGGCTGGATGTGATTTGATGATAACATGGCAATAATGGCACAAACGGTACATCCTACCACTGGAAAGTTTTGTCAATAATACGAGCTGAGTTACACTCCCCTTAAACACTTAACTCGCGGTGGCAAACAAGGAGTCAATGTTTTATTCATTCCGGTAAACTTGTCACCGCGGACAACCAGCCTAGACAAAATAGTATATACTTTTTACTGCATATGGACGCACCTGACAGCTTGACTATACCCATGACACATGTCAGCCAGTAGACATTGGTAACCTGCAATCGGGTAACCTGGTTTTATTGTTTATAATCTTATTACAATAGAGGTGGTGGGCATTAGTGTTTAAATGGCGACATATCTGTGATGCTGGGGATCATCACTTGGCAGTGTGTGGCTGATGAATTATTAGGCCTCCATAATGGGCTCTGTAACCTATCCACAGTCAGGCGTAATCAAATTAATATGAAAAAAGAGAATTTCATAATGCTTGAACCCATTTCTATCAGTTCGTATTATGTGGATGAGCTGACAATTATATATTCTCGCACAATATATATGTAAAGGGCTGAATATTATCCACGCATAATAATGCTTCCCGTTTAATTGCCAAAGGTGTTATCTGAATTATGAGCTGCCTAAACCGTAATACGAGGCAGGGTATTTCCTAAAACAAAACGATATTTATTTTATGTTCAAACAGCTGAACACTCTGAGGGTCCTGTGACTTACTCTCAGTTGAACCAAATCGTCCAGCATTAGCTGGAACAGAATACAAGACCTGTCCCGATCATCAGGGCGTTAATGAAAACAGTATTAACACTTTCAGGCTCCTCTAATACCCACCTGAATAAGATAGTCTGGGGTTAACTGGAACAGAATAATCGAGTTGTCCCGACCATGAGAGTTAAGAAACCCACATTGTAATCAGTATAAAATTCTGGATGGCTTCTCCAACTTGGGGTACAAGACAGTAGTTGTACATATTCTGCGTAGTGTTAATTATCAAAAGATTCAATTATTTTTCCGAGACAGAACTGGGGGGGGGGGGAAGTGGACATCAGAGTGGATTGTGATTCACAAGAACTATAATGCCCGTACTCTGGGTACACTGCATAGCACCTACAGTATTTTCAGCAATTTAATTAGCATATTACACTGTAATATTTTCTTGTAAGCTATTTATTTCGTTTTGATATTGACAAGAGTTTCGTCAATAACAGACAGGAAGATAGTGAATTTCTGAGTACAGGATAAACCGCAAAGGACGAGGTATTACGAAGTTTCCCATGGCACTTACAATGCGACTCTAACTCCAGTGCTTGAAGGTAGTAATTTCACTGATTCTTTCAATTTGATGACGTATTCTGAATTAGACTCTTGCTATCTTTAAAAGATTTAATTAAGCTTGGGGAGAGAAATTGGATTTTGATGGGATCAACTGAAAATGCCTCTAACCTGTCACTAAAGACTCTCTCCAAAGAATCGTTTGGAAATGGGAAATATAAAATGGAGATGACGTCCACGGGCTGAAGGGCCTATACCAATCTTCGCCACTTTTCCCTAAGGTCTCTTGGCGCATCTTAGCAACAACTCAATTAATACCATTCTACTACAGTAGTCCTAATGGAGCTTCGCATCGCCTATCCCAGGAGAGCTGGTGGATGTCAGCGACCCAGTGGTGACATATGAGGACGTCTGGGGATCCCTCTGGATGGTCGGTGGGTGGATTCCTGGCCAATGATTAAAATCGGATCGGAGGCCGAATGCTAATCGCACGCCAAAATATGCTCTTGGCAAATGTACAAGCTACGTACAAACCAAATTCGAAGAAAAATCGCAAAACCCGACGGAATTCAGTCGCCGCGTTTCACACGAAGCCAATCCATGTCAAAAAACATGTACGAGTATAGTGGCTGACATTCGGCCGTCCTTGATGAAATCCTCACCAAAAGTAATAAGCTTCTGCACATCCAAGTAGTTGCTATTTCCGGAGGGTTTGGTGAAAATCCGTCCACAACTTTTCGAGATATTTTGGTAACAGATAAATACACACACAGACACACACGCAAACACACAGGCACACGCACACACACAGACACACATAAACAAAAACTATCACGCCTCGTCATGCCTAAGGCGGGCAATAAACATATGGCGGCTGGCATTCGGTCATCTCTTATCAAATTCCCACCAAACGTAATAAGGTTCTGGACATCCACATAGTTGCTATTTCTTTAAGATTGGGTGAAAATTCGTCCACAACTTTTCGAGATATTCCGGCAACAGATACACACACACACACAAACACACACACAAATTATATCGCCCAGTCTTGCCGATGACGGGCGATAATAACAATGACACACACACACACAAAAGGTATCAACTGTGTACTTCCCTACAGTTGACTGACTGCGCAATACTTTCGGTCACAGTTGATAACAGTTGTAAACCTAACAGTACTTAGTTGCACAAACAGAGAAGAGATGGGAAGATCCAAGAAAAAGAGGGTGATAAGAGAGGTGTTGAGAAAAGATAACTGAGGATGGGAGAAAAGGAGAGCAGATAAGGTGGGTTGGGTGAGATATGTGAGTCGGGAGGAGAGCCGTGGCTCCAGGTCAACAGAGCGTAGAATTAATATAGAGAAAACAATGTGCCGGGACATGACGCAGGGCTGGACCGCGGCACAATATCACGCCCCTCCCCACACACGTCACGGACCTGCCCACAACGCCATACTCACTCCCTCCCCTAAATTGCACAGCCTTTCCCTTCGCACCATTTGACACGCTTTTGTTTTTGCTCTTCCAAATTTGACATGCATCCCTCTCTGATCTGATGCCTTCCCCCCGAATTTCTTTGTTTCTATCTCTGTTTCTGCCTGTCTGTCTCTCTCTCTCTGTCTGTCTGTCTAAGCTGGGCATACCCTCACTCGCCTGAATTGGACATTCCATCACTCATCTACAGTGGAAATTCTTCCCTACTCTCTCTCTCAACTGCCTTGCTAGAAATCTCCTTCCTCTCTTTATCAGACTATTTACGACCCCACTCTTTCTTTCTAAACTCCTTCCCAGCTCCCATGCTAGACATCTCTCTTCCATAAACTGTCCTTATCTCTCCCTGTAAACTGAACGACCATCTTTCCCCTATCAACTGGACCATCCCATTGACATACAGAACAGTTCCTCTCATTTGACCATTTACACATGAGTAATTTGAATGTTTTCTTCCCTGGGGTGCATATTACCCTTGCTTGCTGAAAAGGAGCGTTGAACAAGTACGATGGTTATTAGTATTTGAGCAGATTCGAACCCCCTCCCATCTGCAAGACGTAAATATCACTACAGAATTAATCAAAGAAGAATATTTATGTTCTTTTCTATATTCGCAGATTATCACCATTATAGCCATCATCTTTATCACTGACAACCATATTCACTTTCAAAATATTCCATTCCTCCAACAGTTCCTGACATCTGCAATCAACAGTGACATCTATATCACAATTCAGAGCCCACAACAAATCTTCCTTTAACGTCGTGCCGTGCGTAAACACCCATACCTGTAGTTGTAGGCATGGTGAAGGTCGCGGGAAGGGATATGGCTTTCTTCCTTTCAGTGTGTGTTCAGGCCAGATTTATGCCGACAAGAAGATTGCCCAGGCCACTTACACAGCCACGCGGGCCTACTTACTGTACGTCAGCATCGCGTGAGGCATAGAAAGGAAATTTATCAGCAGGGGTAAGTCATGAAACCCAGCCGTCCCCTCACGCCACCTCCAAGTGTTAAATGCTTCAATGGCGGCGTGTAGGGACGTCGGAGCCCATACACCCGTCTAAATAATGGGCTGGGAAGTACTGGCTAACGCGTCTAATGGGCAGTTATCTCGGCTTCAGGGATAATATAGGGAGGGCCGGGGAGGGCGTGGTAATTGGGGTAACTAATGAATGGGCGGGCCTCTGTTCCACCACCCATTGATCTTCGCCCCTACAACTGTCCCGGCCTGCGATCAGTCACTGTTAACCCTGATTACAGAACCGGCGTGATGTTTGTGTTATTGTAGTTGCTGTTGTAACTTTAAGCTCTTTAACAGATTTCCGACAGACCAATTGCCACTATAAATGTTTACCATTACGAGGGAATTGCCATTCAGTCTGGCAAATGGTGTAATCAATCACTGTTCAAACCTGTTACAGCCACAAGGGAATCAGTGCTGAGTTGCATTACGAGTACAACGAAAGCGACGTAACATTCGTTGGTTGAGGGCAACATGGAATCAATACTAATGCTGAAATTCTGTATCTTAGTGAATAACAACACAAACACTGGAAAACGGAGGATGAAATGAAGGTTATCACCAAGACTGGCATAAACATCAGGCAATAAATAACATCCGTCAACAATAATACCCTTCCTTGCTCATACAATTGTTGCCATCTGTATGCACACAAATATATATTAAAAAATGTATGTTTTACTGCATATGTACCCACGTATGTACGTTACTGTATGTTTAATACAACTGCCCATATGCGATCATGCAAAAGGATTTTCCGTCTGAACATTATGAATTGTATCAGTCATGACAAACTCGCACGCTCGAAAAACCAACCAGCACGATGATACCAAGCACTTTTCTCATTTATTCACGCACGCATACATTTCTATGTGTCCGACTCTGGGCAAAGGCTTCAGGGCCTATATCTCGGGGGCAGCTTATCCCAAGGCCCAGTAGTCCTCCTACACCTCCACATGTCACCACTTCGGCGCTAACACCCACCGTCCATATTGAATACATGCTAGGGCTGTCTCATACAGGACTGGTGTATTGGTATTACCTGAGGTATTTTTAAGACATGTCGGCGGGTCATCTGGTAGATCAGGAAAGTCTGCTTTTTATGAAATTCAAATCCTTAAACTGTTCCCTGCCCCAGCCTGGATTCGAACCAGGGTCCATCAGGACTGCAAGCCGCCTCTCTACCGATTCAGCCACACACATACATACACATGTACATTTAAACACATAAATATAATTATGCCACACACACACACACACACACACACACACACACACACACACTGTGTTACGGGGTAAAACCTGTTGTCCATATTGGGTAGGGGACGGATATCTCATAAGACTGGTAATGTAAAACATATATTGAGTGGTGTACTTAACATCAGATTCCTAAAATGTCCAAACTCCCACGGCACACATTCCAGTCTAGTCTGGCTCTTTACCGCCCCAAATCACCTCCCTCACTGCCACTGGAATAAAACGCTCACGGCGGGGTTTGAGCCGACACAAAGTTAGGCTCTTTTACGGAACAATCAGTGCAGATCAACCGAGGTGTCAGCGGCGGGAATGAAAGCGAAAAATCATCATGCAGTACGTAGGAGTTAATGGTGAAGAGGTGAATCAATCAGGCAGTAGTTTTATCACTTTTATACTCTCTCTTTCTCTCTCTGTCTGTCTCAATGCCATGTAAACGATTTTTCGTATCATCACTAAAATCTTTGTTGATGAAGCACATAGAACGTACAACATATTTTGTATAGTATCTCGTCAACAACACAAGTTTATTAGTATACTTTAGAAGTGTTCGTCTCTCGGAAATTGGAAATTCTTATGTTTTTCCTGTGCACTGTGGACTGCTTACTGCGACAACCAAATACCGCATACTGGGTTGGCATGATGATTCAAAAATCCTCTAGTAGAATACTGGATCAACCAAGTACGCCAAGAGAATGCTGTATAAAGTACGAAGGATCCTGTCCTGACCTGGACCTAGCGTGACGTCACGTCTCACCTGTCACCTGTGAAAACTTGCCAGTTTGGCTCGTGACCCAAATATTCACATGCTACAGACGGGTGTATATTGGTATGTGTGGTGGTCGCAACTTAATTTTATACACCCAAGCCATCACATTTCGTGGGTGGGTGTAGATGGTTAAGGGATCACAACTCAACTACACCGAAGCCATCACATTCTACAGTTGGGTTTTAAGACTCATTGATCATAACTCGGCCACACTCTACGCACAACATATCAGGTTAATCACACTAATAACACCAGCCACCACCACATTCCGCAGACAAGGGTAGCAGGAGACAGAGGGACACACTAAGCCGCCAGCCCCAACCCTCCGGCGTGAGTGATGGCTGGCAATGAGTCACTCGCCTCGCTCCGGGGATTTATGGGGCCGAAAACACAGTAAATTCACACAGATTTTATGGTCACGTATGGGGGCAATTTTTCCCGTTATGACTGGTGTGTGTGTGGCAGGGCGGTGGTGGCGTCTGGGATGGAAAGGTTAGAGAGATGGGGGGCCGGAGGGTAGATGATGAGAGGAGGAGGAGGAGTAGGGAAGTTGGGGGTGGAGATGGGAAGAAGGGGCTGGATCGTGGCAGACTGGAGGAGGAAGTGGTGGGATGGGAGAGTAGAGAAGCGTGGAAGGGTATATAGGAAGTTGGTGGGAAATTGGGGAATAGACCAGGTGGAGGATGATGGGAAGATAGGGCTGAAGAGGAAATTTTGTGGAGGAAGAGGGTGGTGGGTTGAGATTATCGAGTAGAGGAGGAAGGAGGATAGGAGGATGAGAGGGGGATAAGAGGAAGAGAATGAATGGAAGATGGAAGACTGGGACTGGAGAGGGAAGTTTTGGGAGGAAGGTAGTATTGGCGAGGGAGCACAGAGATAGGAGTGGGTGAGGGGGTAGGGGTATAAGGGAAGGCACTATAGATGGAGAATGCTGCGAGGATAGATTTTTTTTTTTCCTTGGGGGGAAGGGGAGGAAGGTGGAAGTAGGATTGGGAAAACCAAGACGGGAGAAAAGCGGAATCTGGAAGCTGGAGTGGGATAAGGGGAGGGAGGATGGAAGGAGGAGGTTGAGAAGGGGGATGGTATGGAGGCAGAGGTTAGAAACACAGAAATGGAACATGGAAATGACGGGGAAAAGGGGGTGAGGGATGGTTACGGTAGGAATGGGGATTGAGAATTGAAGCAGGAATTGACTGAGAAGGATAGGAAAAGAGAGAAGTAAAGGACTGCAGGGAGGAATGGGAGAACGGAACTGGGGAATGTAAATGTGGGAGACTGGGTTAGTAGAGGGATATGGGGGGAAGGAGGTTAGCGGATTAGACTTGGGAGATGAGAAGAGATTGGAGGGAGGGAGTGGATAGGGGGAAGACCATGAGGCAGGGAGATGATGGTAAGAGGCTCAAGGGAAGGGGGGAGGTACAGTGGAGAGGAGTGGAAAAGATGTAAAGGCAGTATGGAGGAAGAAGTTGAGGATGATGGGAAGAGTAAGGATGGGGGATAGGAGGAAGGGAATGAGGAGGGTGATATGAGGGAACTGATATAAGGGGAAGGAGCTGGGGAAAGAAGAATGTGATGTTAGTTTATTCTTGCCGCCTCCAGACGATGCTGCTCAACCAGGCAAAGACCTCACCGACCTAAATGATAAACAGCAAAGATTTATTTCCATCTCCGTTAACTCTTTCAGTAAATTGGCATCCTTTGGTACTAGTTATTCTTGCTACCACCACATTATATTCTCCGACAAGGAGAGTAAGTTTTCACCCCAGTCTGTTTGATTGTTAGTTTGTCTGTCTGCAGGGTTACTCAAAAGCTAAAAGTGAGAAATGGACCAGATTTGATGGGTAGATAGCCCGTGTCCCAGGGAACAATCGATTTTCTTTTGGGACCGATCCGGATCGTATTACAGATTCTGGATCCTGAAAACATTTTTTGTGAAACTCTAATCAGTGATGAGAAAACCTGACCCATTATGAAGAGCGGTTTGAAAATTATGTTGCCCTTGTCGGAGAGATGCGCTCCACCAAGTGCCCCTCTAGTTATTATTATTATTATTATTTTTATTATTATTATTTTTATTATTATTATCATTATTATTATTATTATTATTATTACTATTAATTTTTATTTTTTTTTAACGCAGGAAAGATCTTCAGCGCTGAATGCTTAACACCTTTACTGCCTTACCGTCGTCTCGGTACTGTTATTGCAACTCCCACACGATTTTTCTTTCAGCAATATTTCAACCCGGAAGGGCTTTATATAGAACCCGAATTAACCACTTCACAATGATGTGTCTCTCCGATATGGAGTAAGATTGCCTGCCTATAGCAAGAATGAAATAAGCATGTGGTTATCGTTCGTGACAGACAATACAAGTGCACAGAATACATGCGAACTAATTTTTAGTTGTTGCTTGTTTATGTCGGGACGAGCAGATTCGTCGACCACAATTAAGCAATTAATTCTGTGAGGACCGTCTTGCAGGTACTTTACAGTACAGTACATTCACCGTGCAGGGATCCGGCGGCCACTTTTGGTAGACAGCGCCTCACTAGGGTCGGACTAAGGTCCTTCCCCACTGCAGGGTACAGGGAAATATGAGGAAGGTTTGGCTTCCGGGTGGACACAGTAGCTGCTCCACCCTGGCTGAACAGTACCACCACGTGCTGGCTCCTCGTCAGCGTCTTATACACTAAGTAATGACAGGTGATGATTACAGGTTATGTAATTACGTGTAATGGTGACAGGCTAAGTGTACTTCATGATTATATGCCAAGTAACTGCAGGTAATGAGGATGAGCTGAGTATACTTGATGCTTATACTCGTAGGCTAAGCAGCTGCAGGAAATGAAGATAGCTGGGTACATTTAATGATTATAGGTTAAGCAATGGCAGATAATGATGATAGACTAAGTAGAGTTAATGATGACAGACTAGGTACAGTAGCCGAAGTAATTAGTTACTGATGACAGTCTAAGAACTGGAAATAATAACAATCCAAGCGAGTACAGTGAGGTGATGGTTTCAGAAGAAAACAATATCATTAAACAAAATTCACTGACCTTCAAGACTCTCTCTCTCTCTCTCTCTCTCTCTCTCTCTCACACACACACACACACACACACACACACACACACACACACACAAACGCTAACGCCATTACAATAATTCCGAGTACTTAAAATGGACGGTGGGTGTTAATGCTGAAATAATGACATGTAAAGATATGTGGAAAGTAGGAAGACTACTGTATCTCAGGGAACGAACTGTCAAGCTTTTATTAAAAGTCCGACACAAGAAAAGCCAATGATGACGTATTAAGGACAGGTAAAAATTTAACACAAAGTACACAATGAGTATTTTTTTAGCTCAGTGATTCACCTAACCCACCTCTTTTGATCTTTACATCTGCATATTCATTAAACCTTTGCGTGTAAATGTATAATCATGTATATGTGTGGCATATCATTAGCATATATATTCATCTCTGGGACACCCTGCATCAACATAGGGAAATTGAATGAGCAGTGATCAAAGTGTTTATGGTGACGTCTCTCATGCAGGCCTACTCTCTTTATCCTCTTCCCTTCCTTCCCTTTCCCCCTCTCCCCTCTCTCTCTCCCCTCTTTCCCCCTCTCCCCTCTCTCTCTCCCCCCCTTTCCCCCTTTCCCTTCTTTCCTCCTCTGCCCTCTTTCTTACTCTTCCTTTCTTCCTCATCCACTCTCTCCTCTCCTACTCTTTTCCCACCTCTCCTGTGATATATATGCTTCCCCTTTATCTTTCTCTCCCTCCTGTCTGTCTGTCTGTCTGTCTGTCTGTCTGTCTGTCTGTCTGTCTCTCTCTCTCTCTCTCCTTTTCTCACTTCTTTTTGTCACTGTAATTGCAGGTTCATGTGTTGACGTTTACTTCCCTACTCCAGTACTTTATTTTTTTAATATGTTTGCCCGTGTTTCTCGGAAGGACTGTCGCAGGGGGGTGAAAAACGTTTACTTACGAACAGCACACAGTTCTGTCCAAGTCGCTTCCAGCATATATTCCTCTACCGTGTGCCTAACGAGTGACACCTAATACATATTCCATAACCAGTCCTGTTGTTATCGAATATTCTGTCTCGAGTCTAGTGAACTGCAGTCATTTAGCTCCTACTGATGGTGAAGGTTTAACTAAAATCAGTTTCATTCTGCCTCACGGAACGGAGCCACTCCCAAAGCTTGATTACTAAGTCGTGGCAACAAGAAATGCAATGAACCTTAGTTTTGAGGCACGAGCGAGTCTCCTTGGTTACTGCTAAAACTGATCTAATCTGACTACACTCTGCTATGAACTGAGCTGAAAGGAGTTAGGGATCTCGACGAGGTTAGAACAAGGACGCTATAGTTGGCCTGATGCCATAGTGGTCACTGTTCTTCCGAATGTCTTCCCTTCCCAATTACGGTAGACACGTAGCATCCTTATGGCAATGCACTCTCATCGCTTTTCCATCTGGCTCTGTGATGCATGAGATAGTCGGTACTCTCAGTCTTTCATGTAATATGCACTTGGTCATCTCTGTAACTGTCGTCCTTAATAACTACTTCCTTTTCCTATGACCTATAGTCTTTAAAACGCAATGCGTCCAGCCATCTCAGAATGAACGGATAATCGTTTGGCTATTTTTTCCATATTTTACTCAGTTTAATTATTCCTGGATGGTCAACTTTGTCCAGATCTCTGGTCTTTGGTTCTTTCTTTTTATATAAACTTCACCCTACAATATATATATATATATATATATATATATATATATATATATATATATATATATATATATATATATGCTCAGGGTTATTGTAGCTTAAGAATATGAATAAAAACAAGAATACATTAAACACAACTAGACAAGCTACAGCAAAACGGTGAAAAGCCACGGAAAACTTTTAAGAAGTGATGAATATTCCTGAACTCAGACACTCCTAAAAATGAATATTGCAGAGGGGGTAGGCGCTGTGCAATGTTGGCAGTGAAGCACAAAGTAAAAGTCCTGGATTTAAATGCACTTGACGGTAAAGTTCCACGCTCACATCCATCCGGGTTACACGCTCTGAATGTGTATTGTGTTGAGGGAGTGGGGGATTTTTTTATTTTCTTAATTCTTAGCTTAGGGGTTGTCAGCATTAAAATGAAAGCCTAGACTGCCAAAGTGCAGCCTATACTAAAGATTCATTATCAAGGACGTGTACGAGAAACACTATTACTTTTGCATCCATGGCACATCTACTACTACTACTACTACAACTACTAGCAGCAGCTCCCCATATATACACAGTTACTACTGTAGGCTGTTTGTTTCTGCCTCAGGGAACTGGACGTTTCCTACAACTTAAATACTAAGCCTGGTAACATGAAATTCGATATGTCTTAGTTATGAGATTCGAATGAATATCTTTGGTTTCTAGTCTTTTGGACCCACTAATCTGACTACTCTTGGCCAGCAACTGAGCTAAGATGGTTTAGGATGTTTGTCAGGTCAAACAAATGTGCTATAGTGATGTTTATGTTCGCTTCGATGTACACAATCCTAAATGCCTTGCCAAGAAGAGTTAAAGCAGTTGGTACTATTCGACCCAAATTTTAGTTTCCTAACTGAAAAATGTCTGGGGCATCGCATGATATATATATATATATATATATATATATATATATATATATATATATATCCCTTACCCTGTACTTCGTCCAGTGACAACAGACGGTGCACAAACAGGCTGATGAAGCAACAGGTTCCGTCACTCCGGCCACTCATCTCCATCACTTTGCTTGCCTAATGAAATGATGAGGCTCGACAGTTTACACATACACACGTGGTATGAAGCTTACGCAAACAGGAACCGTGTGGGGTTTACACAAACAGGAACAGAATAAATTTTACGAAAACCACAGTGTAGGCCTTAGGCAAACAGCGGCGGTGTGAGTCTTACACAGACTGGGTCAATGTGGGACTTAGGTAAATAGGGACAGTGTTGGACTGACGGAAACAAGGGCGGTGGGTGAATTATGCTAGCAGGGGTAGTGTGGGGTTTAGGTAAACAGGTATACAGCTGATCTCATGTTAACAGGCGCGGTATAGAGCCTGGGTACAAAGCAGAGGTCCAGGCAGTGCGGGTTCCAGGGGAGCCCACAGTATGGACTACACAGTGACAATGTGTGGGAGGTGTCAGTCTGAATAAAGCCGGGAATCAGTTTAGTGGTTGCGGCGAACCACAACAACATTCCGAATAACACGTCCATTATCAGCTGTCGTGATGGAATGTAGGAACAATGATTATATTTTATGATTTTGCTTTCCCGCACTGCATCTTGGTCCTTTGCATTGTGCCACATGATTTATACCACGTTTACTTTGTGATTCTTGTACTTATCCAAAACAGTTTGTTTTTTTTCTTTTAGAAATGTGTTATTTTTTCCACTGTGTTTTTTCATTCTCGTTCCACAGTGGCATCATCCTATCATATACACATATTAATCTTCTCACGTCCACATGTGGTCCCAGTCACATTCATGTTCCTCTCAGCTCTTTGCCTCTCACACTATCGCTGTTGTATTCTGCCATGCACTGTAACTCTCCCTAAGTTTTACTCTCCCATATGATGAACGCTGTTTTTTCCCCAGTCACGGGTCCTTATTCATAAATTGTCCATTCAACACCCATCACAAAACCTATTATTAGTTCTACACACTCGTAACTCGCCACACAATCAATGCACTTAAATAATCCCACAGCTTTCATTGCTTCTGATATTTCGTACCACCTCTTCCTAAGCGAATAATTCTGCAGATTACACCTAATATCCTCTTGTATATTACTGGTGCAAATTATACCAAAACTAAAGCGATATGATTAACACCCCCAAAAAGTTAAAGTGTAATGTGCAAAATATATCACTACGGAATATGTGCTTCGAAGGCTCCCGTTTTGCCTTAAATACGGCCATCTCTCAGTTCCAGAGTCATTGTCATTATCACACCCTCCTCCCCCGCACGCACACATCGCCCAGGATTCACACCGTAACTCACACACCATCATCTCTTACCCATTTATGTGTACTATCCCACACCTCAAATATGTGTCATCCTACTTGGATGATTCCCATCTGGACGATCGTCTGCTTAGTTAATTTTACCATCCTACTTAGACGATTTCTAGCAAGATGATTCCCATATAGGAGACTATAGTTAACAATCAACGGATGAGGCACCTTTCCATAATGAAACTGTCAAAAATTTTTATAATATAGGTATATATAAATAAAAAGATAAATATCAATATTTATCAGTCTGTTTATCTACCTTCCTATCTATCCATCAGTCAATCAATCCATCTCCCTATCTATATGTACAGTTGGCCGCACTCCCGCGAGGGCCACCTTAGTGTTGTCAACGCTGGCCGAGATAGTAACCGCGAATCATTAGTAGTGAGCTCTGATCGAAGCATTCACAGGACTGAGGGAGGGAGCGGGTTTGAGGTGGGCAGGTGAGTGCCTGTACACGAGAGGCGAGATATGACGATTGTTGAGGCGACAGAAAAGTGTAATATTTATTAAAAGAAAAATTTTCTTTTCGGTGTTACTTTTGCCATCATGAATAGTAAAAAGATCAACTTTAAATATTATACTGCAAAACAAAGACAACCGATCAAGATTCATAATTGTAGACTTTAATCGTATTTTATTTTATTGTCGTTTCCAAGCAATGGACGCTGTAAAATACAGACAAAAACTGCCTGAAAATAATGAATCAGAATGCTGTTTATTAATCACATGTAACAAATGTAAGTAACTTCATCCGGAATGTGGCAGCTGCTGACACCACTGGCACATATCAACATCGCCCATATCTAGCGTTACCTAACAAGCAGTTTAAAATTGCATCGTTGCGTCATCGCATCGTGGAGTTATCAGGGCTCCCATTCACCTTCACATGATAGCAGATTAAATATATATATATATATATATATATATATATATATATATAGATAGATAGATAGACAGATAGATAGATAGATAGATACACAGATATATATATATATATATATATATAGAGAGAGAGAGAGAGAGAGAGAGAGAGAGAGAGAGAGAGAGAGAGAGAGAGAGAGCGCGAGAGCAAGAACGAGAGAGAGAGAGAGAGAGAGAGAGAGAGAGAGAGAGAGAGAGAGAGAGAGAGAGAGACAGCGATGGAGTCTCACCAACACCTTCCTTGGCGATTTATTTTGCCTTCTGCAGACTCGAAAGACGTCAACACCCTCAACCTGGTGACGTATTATTAATGTTACTCCTGCTGCTATAGTCCTGTCACCTCAGCCAGGCCCTGATTTTCATTTTTATGCAGCTTTTTTCAAGTAGGTCACAGGCAGAAAGAGACAGTGTTATGATTTTACATTCTTTGCATACACTTCTTCGTGACTAGTGCCAGTTTCTAGTGGTCATCTATTGTTGCAAGTCTCCATTCAAGACAGGGATGGTAAGTGAAAGGAGAATCCCAGACTACTTTTATTCAGAGTGAGAGAGAAGGCGATTAGTGAAGGGGATGAAGGAACCTCTGAGTTGAAAAAGTTGTCTAAAAATACCAAGAATAAACTGAACAATAAATAATCAGATTGAAGGGATTTGTAACAAGCAAGAAAATGTTAACCCCTTTAGTCTAGTGACGTAATTTTCTATTTTATTTTTGCCGACTCTAAACAGTTATACAGTTGTTGTTTTTTTCAATTTTATTTTTGCCGACTCTAAACAGCTATACTTAAGTTTCATCCTATACGCTACAGACAGTACTCAAGGGTACGGTTTCTTAGGCCTGAACAATGTATTGTACTGTATGAAAGTTAACACATTCGGATACATTACAGTCAATTAGGTGCTAAAGAAATAGTAATAAGTTGTAAACAAGCTACTGTACTGTGCGGTATCTAGAATATGACACTCCTGTTATCATGCGAGAGATAAGCGAGCCAATGTTGTCGGGTGTTAGGAAACGCTTGATAAGGAGGATACGGAGGTGTGTGCTAGGGGTGTCAGCAATTACCGCATGCAGTATTAAGGATTCACATTTGCTATATTCAATACGAGTAGCATTATGCTTTATGGTTTCCAAGCATTAACTGTGCCACTTTTCACAGCGGTAATAACTTGACAATAAAGGTATTAAAATATATATGATTTGTTACCAGGTATTGTAGATTTATATTATATATAGCTTCCAGCCTTCCACTCATCTGTTTCAGACGTCATCCCTCACCTCTCGTGCATAGGTATCCCCCCACTCTCCTCAAACCCCCTTCCTCCCCCCCAAACTCTCTCTGTACGACTCTCTCTTACTGGCTGTGGATGCTTCGAACGCATCTCTCTACTAGTGTTTCAGAGTAAATATCTTGGCCAGCGTTGACAACGCTGTGGCCCTCGCGGGAGTGCGGCCAGCTGTACGTATGTATGTATGTATAGTTAAACAAACTGGTGAATTCTATGGCTAACGCTGCCAAGAAACTTTCAGCTGCCTTACGACAATGCTGCTTGTCATCAGTTTAACTTGTCTTTTTTGTATGTGTGCTCTTCATAAAAAGGTTAGTTCTCCGACCTTGAGTAACAGTTTGTGCTGTTTCGATCTGAACTAGAAACTCGATGCGTGTGTTGTCTTGGAGAAAGAGTGGAGCTAATTTACGTGTCATTTCAGTCATTAAAGGTACCTGCTTAATTTGTTCACGCCAGACACCTACTTTGTTACAGACCGTCAGCTTAGATGGCAGAGGCGAATCACTTGGAGACAAATGACTTTGTCACTTAGACAATATTCATTGTGCTATCTCTGTTGTGAAGCTATTCACTGGTTAAAACGATCATTTTATAGATCTAAGAAAACAACAACTAATAATTACCATTAAAATAACTAATTATACTACAATGATCAGACAGTGTTTAAGTGATGGCTATGACAGCATGGTGGCAAAGAATTGTCTAACTAGGGCTCGTCTTTGTGTGAATCGCCTAACCGGAATTCGTCTTTGTGGGAAACAATCGTCTATCTGGAATCACCTTATTGGGACTAAGCCCCTCAATCCAACAATGATTCTCCTACACACAAAACCACCTTCCTGTTTCAAAAACACATCCTTCTCACGTTAACAACAAACTTTGTTACACCCAGGTATGTCCTTCCTAAATTATGTCAACTCTGCCAACATCATCAAGGCTCCTTTACCTTCGCCACACCCACATTCACATCCACAACCCCACACCCTCACTCACACCCACACCCACACCCCCACACCCACACATACGCACACAACCACAATCCCCCCCCTCCCCCACAGATCCGCCTGAGCAAAACGAGTTTCCACAGTAAGTTATTGAACAGGGATCAGGCGGGAGATGAAATGATTATTGGCTGAAACTGTATGGGCGCAGGCGAAATTAATGTTTACAAAAATTGCAGTGAACCGAAATCCATTCACGTGTTGGAAAAATAGGAAGGATTTTGTATTTAATTTAGCTTAGCCACGTATTATTTTAAACTGGGGCACGGAAAATAAAAGGCACAATAAAAGAAATACATATTAAGGTAAAGCAGTGTTTCCGAAGGCGATTAATGCACTGAATGTGATTACTCTCTCTCTCTCTCTCTCTCTCTCTCTCTCTCTCTCTCTCTCTCTTCATTTTGCATATTTTTGGCAGTGTTTGCGAATTAGCGAGAGTGGGTGAGCAAGAACGAGATTGAAAAGAGTGCAAGATGAAGGTCGAGTGAGATAATTAGTGCAATAAACGTAAGTGGGAGTGTATTAGAGACGCCAAGGGAAATGACTCTGGCACAGAGCCGAGTGGGATTAGTTTAGGGAGAGAGAGAGTGGGTGAGGAAAAGAATCTATGTACCAGAGAGTGTATATGCATTTCATAGTGCACAACAGAAGTGGAAGAGAGGCGAGTGGGAAAGAAAATGTGTGTGTATGTGTGTGTGTGTGTGTGTGTGTGTGTGTGTGTGTGTGTGTGTGTGTGTGAGAGAGAGAGAGAGAGAGAGAGAGAGAGAGAGAGAGAGAGAGAGAGAGAGAGAGAGAGAGAGAGAGACGAAATAAGTATAGGCGTGCAGGAAAATGAGAGAAACGAGGAAAGTGTGTGCGAAGGAGAAATGAAAGTGTGTGTGTGTGTGTGTGTGTGTGTGTGTGTGTGTGTGTGTGTGTGTGTGTGAGAGAGAGAGAGAGAGAGAGAGAGAGAGAGAGAGAGAGAGAGAGAGAGAGAGAGAGAGAGAGAGACTAGAAATGTGTATAGGCAGGCAGGAGAAAGAGAGGAAAGAGAAGAGTGTGTGCGAAGGGGAAATGAAAGAAAGTGTGTGTGTGTGTGTGTGTGTGTGTGTGTGTGTGTGTGTGTGTGTGTGTGTGTGTGTGTGTGTGTGTGTGTGTAACAGAGATTGAGAGATTAATCGAGGAAGACGCCAGAAATGTGTATGTGAGAGCAGGATGGTTGGAAAGAGTGATTGTAAGGGAGAAAGGTGAAGTAGAAGAGGAAAATTTACCAAAAGACCAAAATTTATGAGTAATATTTGAAGTGATACTTTCTCTATACTCATTTCAAAGCCAAAGGTGGCTGTTGTGTATACATACGCAACGACTTATCTTGCTCTCGTGTTCCTGAACTTGATTCTTCTGAATTCTCCACTCTCTAGCTTCGACTTTCCTGTCATTCTCTGACTAAATATATCTGTGCTGTTTACTTATCCCCTAATTCTACTGACTATCAAAAATTCTTCGACTATCTTACTTCTACGATGGAACACATTCTGTCCATTTCTCCTTTCTCTGAAATCTCCATTCTTGGAGATTTCAATGTTCACCACCACCTTTGGCTCTCCTCTCCTTTCACGGATCTACCTGGTGAACAAGCCTACATCTTTTCTATCCTTAATGACCTAGAGCAGCTTGTACAGCACCCTACCCGTATCCCTGACCGCCTTGGAGAGAGCTCCAACATACTTGACCTCTTCCTCACAACTAATCCTTCTGCTTACTCTGTTAATCTTTTCTCTCCGTTGGGCTCCTCCGATCACAACCTTATTACCTTAACCTGTCCTATCGCTCCAGTACGGCCTGCGGACCCTCCAGGGAAACGTCGTCTCTGGCATTTTGGAGCCGCGGACTGGGAGGCCCTCAGGCAGTACTTCTTTGATTTTCCCTGGAATGATTATTGCTTCCATAGCCGTGAGCCATCTGAGTGTGCCTTGCGCATTACGGAGGTTATTCTCTCGGGCATGGAAGCATACATTCCTTTCTCATATCCTTTGACTAACGCAAGAAAGCCTTGGTTTAATCACGCTTGTTCTAATGCTGTCCGCAACAAGGAGAAGGCCTACAAAAGGTACCGGAGCCAACCCACCCCTGAATCACATAATCTTTACGTTTCTGCCCGGAATCGTGCTAAGTCTGTTCTTCGCTCTACTAAAAATAATTTCATCCATACTAAATGCTCTCAACTCTCCAACTCGAATTCTTCCCGCTCCTTCTGGCACCTTGCCAAAAATCTTTCTAACAACTTTACCTCATCATCCTTCCCTCCTCTTTTCTACTCTGATGGTTCTGTAGCTATTTCTTCTACTGATAAAGCAGATCTCTTCGCTCAGACTTTCTCCTCCAATTCCACCTTAGACAATTCCGGTGCTGTTCCTCCATCACTTCCCCCCTCTGACTTCCTCATGGCTGACATTAAAATTTCTTCAGTTGATGTATTTTCTGCTATTACTGGCCTCAGTACTAACAAGGCATATGGGCCTGATGGGGTCCCTCCTGTTGTTCTCCAAAACTGTGCTTCTGTGCTTACACCCTGCCTAGGCAAACTATTTCGCCTTTGTCTGTCAACTTGTACCTTTCCTTCTTGCTGGAAGTTTGCTCTCATTCAGCCAGTCCCAAAGAAGGGTGACCACTCCCAACCCTCCAACTATCGTCCAATTGCTTTAACGTCCTGTATTTCAAAAGTTTTCGAGTCAATTCTTAATAGAAAAATTTTAAGGCATCTTTCCTATCACAACCTTCTTTCCGATCGTCAGTATGGGTTCCGTCAGGGACGCTCCACTGGCGATCTTCTCACCGTCCTTTCAGACT
The DNA here is from genome assembly GCF_032717465.1 of Coenobita brevimanus. NCBI lineage: Eukaryota > Metazoa > Arthropoda > Malacostraca > Decapoda > Coenobitidae > Coenobita > Coenobita brevimanus. The sequence goes on from NC_137046.1 coordinate 32,036,410, forward strand.
CCTGGTCATCCTCCTTTCGGGACTTTGGCGAAAGCTTTGTCATTGCACTTGACATCTCAAAGGCTTTCGATCGAGTCTGGCATAAATCTTTAATTTCCAAACTGCCCTCTTACGGTTTCTATCCTTCTATCTGTGCCTTCATCGCTAGCTTCCTTTCTGGTCGTTCTATAGCTGCTGTCGTAGACGGCCATCGTTCTTTTCCTAGATCTATCAACAGTGGTGTTCCTCAGGGCTCTGTCCTATCACCAACTCTCTTCCTTTTATTCATCAATGATCTTCTAAGCTGTACATCTAACCCTATCCACTCATACGCTGATGACTCCACCCTTCACCTTTCCATTCGGTTCCCGCAACGCCCATCTCAACAGTTACTTCAAGAAACAAGGGATGAGGCTATGGCACACCTAATGTCTGACTTGGCTCATATCTCTGCCTGGGGTAAAAATAATATGGTTGTCTTTAATGCATCTAAGACTCAGTTCTTACACCTATCAACCCGACAAAATCTTCCACAGGTATACCCACTAATGTTTAATAATATTCAGATTAATCCTGCATCATCCTTGAACATGCTTGGGGTTTCATTTACTCGGGACTTATCTTGGAAAGATCATATTACATCTCTTGTAAAATCTGCTTCCAAGAGATTGGGTGTGCTAAGCCAACTCCGCTCTTTCTTTACCCCTGCACAATTGTTGACTCTATACAGGGGTTTTATCCGCCCCTGTGTGGAGTACAACTCTTATGTGTGGGGAGGCTCCCCACATACAGCTCTTCTCAATAGGGTGGAGTCAAAGGCTTTTCGTCTCATTAACTCTCCTCCTCTTACTGACTCCCTTCAACCTCTGTCTCTTCGCCGCACTGTTGCATCTTTATCTCTTTTCTATCGCTACTTTAATGGTCACTGTTCCTCTGAACTGTCTGCTTGCATTCCTCCACCTCTACGACGGGCGCGTAGCACCCGTCTGGCAGCAAACTCTCGTCCCCTTTCTGTCCAACTCTCTAATGCAAGAGTTAACCGTTACTCCCAGTCTTTCATTTATGCAACAGGTCTGCTCTGGAACTGTCTCCCTCTGTCTGTATTTCCTTCTGCCTATGATCTCCAGTCTTTCAAACGTAGTGTGTCCAGGCATCTCAAAATGATCGGATCTTGAATTTGGCTCTCTATTGTATTTTGTTTTTCTCTTGGAGGGAACTGTTACTGCGGGCTCATGCCTTTGGTTCCCTCTTCCTCGCATAAAAAAAAAAAAAAAAAAAAAAAAAATCTATGCAATGTTAGATATAAGGTGGAATTACATCAAAGACATATTCAGATTAAAGACGGAATTAAATCAAGGAATGAGTAACATCAAGGACAGAATATGATCAAGAACAAACTCATGATCCAGGATGGAATCAGATCAAAGGACGGAACTAGTGTAAGGACGTAAATATATTGAGAATGAAATCAGCTAAAAGGACGAAATCAGATGAAGGACGCAATCAGTCAAATCAAGGACAAAATCGGATCATGGGTGGAATTAGATTAGGAATGGAATCAGAACAAGGAGAGAAAAATATCAAGGATTCAGATCAAAAAGAGATTCGGCTAAAATCTAGGGCCAGTCACCCAGCTCAACTGCCAGGCATCCCAACTACCTACCCACACATACCTGCTTAAGCATCTATGTGTCCCTGTCCAGTTTGCATATCAACCCACTCACTCAGCCATTCACCTAATTACACATTCACTTATCCACCAACCCAGCCTTCCACTTACTGAAACACCTATTCACACACCCTCCTGTTCGCTCATTCGTCTACCTGCCCGTTAAACCCACCTATCCAGTAACCCATGCACACATTACACATTCATTTATCCACCCATTTACACATTCATACGTTCGTTTTTTCCACCAACTATCCATCCACCCACTCGCCTATTATTTATCCATCTTCTTACCTTCCCGTCCACCCACCCATCCACAATTCACGCAATCACCACCACCCTTCCACTCACCTACAAATCTATTAAATTATTCTCCCACCCACTCACCCCTCCAGTCATACAGCCTCCAATCCACCAACTTACTCACCCACCCACAAACCCATCCACCTACTCCTTCATCCTCCGCATCCACATACCCAATCACCTGTGCCCCCATTTTGCCATCTTTACACCCATCCACCCACTCCCCCACCCTACCACCTCCTTAGCCACCCAAACACCCATCCACTCACACTCCCATCCTTCTATCCATCCTCAATCTCTCATCCTCCGACCTATCACATACCTATTCACTCACTTCCTCCTCCTCCTCTTACTCACCCATATATCTATTCCCTCGTCCTCCTACCCTCTCACCCATCTACCCACATACCCATTTGCCCCTTCTACCTTCTCCTCCATCTACTCATCCAGCTATCCACTCACTGCAACAGTCTGCTACCCTGACACCCAACCACTCACTCTCCCATCCTCGTAAGTTCTCTCTCCCACACCCACGCACACACTCCCTTAATCTCCCACCCTCTACCTGATCCATCCACTCTTTCATCTTCCTGGTCTATCATCCACCCATCCGCACACTAACTCCCTCATTCTCCTACCCACCCATGCACACACCCATCCACTCACAACTCATCCTCCCTCCACCCACCTCCTCACCCACTCCCTCACTCTCTCTCCCTCCTCCCACCGTCCCCCACCTTCTTGTCTCGTGCCCACCATCCATACTCGGATAATTATTATTCATGGAGTAATTAATATATTCAAGTCTTACAGCAGCCGTCCCGGTACCCAATCATTAGCGTCTATAATTGTGGGTGGGATGAGTGAGGATGATGGGGGTGATTATGTGGACTTAACTGAGCAATGAATGTCGGGGAGAAAAGCAGTTTGAGGGTATAGATATTAATTTCTTCTCTGAGGGGGGCATAAATATAGATCAAATTTTGCACTGCCAGCAAACTCACTTTTTTTAAGTATAGGGATATACTGTGCAGCAGGATGCCCATTTGTAAGGTCTAGTAATTCACCTACGATTCACTGACAGAATGCTGAGCCTCATCAGCCCTCACGCGTCATACATCACTTAGGCAAGACACCACCCTCCCTCTGTGCTGTGGATCACTAAGGACCCAGTAATGCAGTACTAATGTAGATGTTTTCATTCCATATGGAAGAAAAACGAAAATGGTGATACTTAATTCAAATACACATACAGTTCCCTGAAACACACGGGACTGAACCTAAGATTACACAGGCCCCGTCCACCACTCTATCCACTTCACCATCACCTCCCATCTTGTACTGAAACGGATATGAGTAAGTATATATAAATGTGTAATAGAAGGGCTCTCAACAGAACAAACAAATGTCTTTACTTACCCTTCCCATGCCGGAATTTGGTGGATTTGTGTCAGTCGTTCCAGAGGTACAAAACTGGCTAAACCATCCCTCAGAGGACACTGATCTATCCCCTCTCCCCGCCACACACACACACAAACACAAACACAAACAACACACACACACACACACACACACACACACACACACACACACACACACACACACACACACACACACACAATTTTTTGCGCACTGCCACTCACATTTCTGCTTACAAAGTCGTCGCAAGTGGCGGCCAAAACACCCTCCTACAACGACATCAAACTGGACCATACTCGAAAAGTCAGCTATTGGATTCCCAGTTACTGTGTGTGCAAAAATTTCGTAAAGTCGTTTGTCACGGTTTGGAGTCTTGTTGCAAACATTTAGATTCTACGTCAGTGGTTTAGAGCAGTGGTTTTTTTTATCTAGTGGTACTTGTACCTTCATGGATACAAAGCTGACCAATTTAATCCTATATTTACAAGGATACTATACGAGTATATCAATATCTATATCTATCTATCTATGTATAATCTATCTAGCTATGCATCTACGCTACGTTGAATAAAATCATATAGATATACCAAAAATATAGTATAAAATGACTGCCTCTGTGAAAAAGGGTTACCCAATTCAGTCACCAATTAACCCATCAGCCACGTAACCAACCAACCATTAATCCAATATATCAGTGAACGAATGAATCACTCAGTCTCTCACAGCAACCAACCAACCAACCAACCAATCAGTCAACAAAACAATCAACCATACAACCAACTAATAATTAAACTAACCTACCAATCAGTTAAGCAACCAACAACTCAGTCAGTCAAATATTCGACAAGTCAGCCAACCAACTAACCAACCAACCAATCAACCAATCCTGTTATGGCCTCCCCACAACTCCCCTCCCCTCACACACGCTTACTGCTTTCCCATTTCACCATAAATTTTGAACACAATGCCCCAGCAAAATAACAGCGAGGGCAAAATGGATGATGTTCCCAAGCATAAACGTATTTTGCGATATACTTAGATTCCATGGATTCACTTTGACCTACATGGAATTCACCTGGTTTGTTACGTCTTCTCACTGGATTCATCTTTAACAGTTGAGGTGCAGTTATCTAGTTCAATTTATGACGAACAATGATGATTAATTAAACTCTCCAGGACAAACAGACTCACTTGGGATTTGCCCTAGGCTTACTTGTAGCTACTCACTCCCACGGGTACTTTTCTGTGAGATAAAAATATTACTAGCTTGCACCGTCAAGTGGTTGCTGTAGGTCTCCAGATCATTAAATGGAGACATATTGCATTTTCTCAGTTCCTTTTTGCGTTCTTTCTTCCAAACACATTTCATTTTGGTGCCATTCATTTACTTGCTCACCTATTTGTTTCAAACTCGCCACACTTGTACCGAGGGGAAATACCCTCAGAACCCCCTTTTCACTTCTTGGATTAAAGCCTTTTAAAAGAATTTATGAAGCAACTATACAAGCACACATATTTATGTCTTCCTGTCGTCTTTTATGTTTATCAGTCATCACGGCAATTTACACAGAAGTATGCTAGTGTATCACAGTTGTGCGGAGATCATCCTGCATTCTCTTGGGAAAGGAGGAAATCTTTAACTATTTAACATTTCAAAGTATTAGAACTGACAGATTCGCGTGGGGCTCGATTCACTTACAACTAAAGTTTATTCATTACTCATCCTCCTCAGTAGGTTGCGGTGAGGTGAAGTTATTAATTGATATGCCCCATAATAAAGGCTGATGAATATTTTAACATTCGAGTTACCATAAGTCACTAATACACTGCACAAGATCGTCTGGCCGTAGCTTGAGCAAAATAGTCGAGATTTCTCACGTCCAAACAGGGATACTCTCAATCTTTTAACGAACGGAAAGCCCCTCCTAAGCTATCATCTACTGGCCGTAACGTGAATAAAATATTTAAGATTTGTCACGTCCCGAAACTCACTTAGATTTGCATTTTTTCAGCGTTCATCAACCTAGATACATTTCTTGTGACTGATATGCCAGTGGATTTAAATAGATTAGCTGTATAATGTGTGAGGGAACAGAAAGGCTTTGTGTGTGTGTGTGTGTGTGTGTGTGTGTGTGTGTGTGTGTGTGTGTGTGTGTGAACTTCTCAGTATCTTTGAGACTGTCTATGTATGAGTGTGCTTGCTTATGCAAATGTGTCTGCATTTTTCTGTGTACCGTATATGCGCGCGCACACACACACACACACACACACACACACACACACACACACATATATATATATATATATATATATATATATATATATATATATATATATAGCCCATTGGAACCCAGTGTCCCGAGTATTGGACAGAACTGGGATTTTTCAAGTCTTTATAAAGTAGGGAACCCCCGGGTAGGGACCTGTGAGCTTCGCGACTATGAGCCGACAGGCGGAGGGCGGCACGCCTAGTACCTACCCAATTCAATGCCTCGCCCAGCACCCCTGGGATCCAATGGGATATATATATGGGGAAGGCGGTGGCTCAATTGCTAGAGAGGTGGCCTGTAGTCCTATCGGACCCAGGTTCAAATCCCCGCTGGGGCAGGGGACAGTTTAAGGATTTGAATTTCACGAAGTCAGACTTTACTGATCTACCAGAAGACCCGCCGACATGTCGTAAAAATACCCCCGTTAATACCAATACACCAGTCCTGTATGAGACAGCCCTAGCATGTATTCAATATGGACGGTGGGTGTTAGCGCCGAAGTGGTGACATGTAGAGAGGTGTATGGTATGTAGGAGGACTACTGGGCCTTGATTGCAGGCTGTGAAGCCTATGCCCAGAGTCGGACACACACACACACACACACACACACACACACACACACACACACACACACATATATATATATATGTGTGTGTGTGTGTGTGTGTGTGTGTGTGTGTGTGTGTGTGTGTGCGTGTGTGCGCGCGCGCACTTCCTTGTTTGAAGAAATTGGCGTTAATATGTTCGTCTACAAGGAACAAACCAAGAGCAACAGACAGTATTGCCTATAAGGAAGAGTTGCAATTATTATGACACTATGAACAATGATTCTAATAATATGATCTACAAATGCCAAAACCATGCGGCTATAATAACAAACAATGACAATAAATAACGTTAACACTCACTACTGTGGTATTAACCAGTATGAAGATGCCACCGTAGTCTCCCTTGCCGTGGAGGGGAAATTTGTCAGTGCTGGAAGCGAGAAGATAGTAATTAGTGACTACAATCCTATGATGCGATTTCACTTAATTAAGGTGATAATGAATTAACGTGGCTAATGATAATTGCTACCGAGGAATTCCTGAAGTCTGCTGAAGCCATGAAGCTGAACGAACGTCTGGCGTCTGAAACTGGCTCTTTGTTTAACCCGATGTTAATTTAACGCACATTAGTCCCAGTTTACCATTTCACTTATCCCGCTCTGTCTTGCCCACCATGATAACGGTACACATAATTTCTCTACACTGAGAAATCAACTAGTTGGATGAGGTAGACAAAAATGCGACAGGGACGAGAGGGGAAAGAACTTATTGCAGAGGAGAGCAAGGCAGAAGTAAGAAAGGGAAGAGACTAATAGAGGGAGGGTATGAGTGAACATGGATCAGAGGCAGAATGATGCAACAGGGACGAAAGACAGAGACAGTGTTGTTGGAAAAACGGATGAGGATGCAAGTACAGGAAGAGGAAAAAGAGAGATAGGACAGAAAGAATAATGTGTAACTGAATATGCATAAGTATGAGTTTATTAATTCACTTATTCCGTACTGTTTTACCGTAATAGTGATATATATACCTTGTCTCTTCTGTATAACTGACTGCGCTACTTCAGTAAGACTGAGGTAACGGTAGCTAGACACGCTACTGGGACGAAAGGAAGGAAGGAAGTACTGCAGAGATGAACACAGAAGGAGTTGTAAGAGGAGAAAAAAAAGAGACGGGATAGGGGAAGGGAATGAGTGAAAACGGATATGAAGCAGACAGAGATGCGATACCGAGGAAAGATGGGATGGTGTTGCTGAGAGACGGTTAAGGAAGCAGATGTAAGAACGGGAAGGAGGGAGACTGAGGAGAGTGAGGAAGAAAAAAAATAAAAAGGAATAAGAAAACACGGAGAAGAAGACAGATATACGATGACAAAGAAAGGAGGGAAGAGGTTACGACAGAGATGACGAAGAACGGAAGTGTAAGAGAAGGAAGGGAAAAGGAGGGGATAGGGGAATGAAATGAGTAAACACGGACTGGAGAAAGAGATACTACAGAGACGAGAGAAATGAAAGAGTTATGGCAATGATGAATAAATGAAAGGGTAAAAATACGAAGAAAAAAAAAAAAAAGAGGAAAGACAGGATGGAGAAGGGAAATGAGTAAGAATCGCAGAGAAAAGGTAGACAGGAAGACGAGAGCGATGAAGATGGAAAGGAATTACTGCAGGGATGATGAAGGAAGGCGTGAGGAGAGAAAATATGATACAGACTAAACAAAAAACAGGAACAGACGACTCTTGACTCCTTAATTCCTAGTTCCCCTTTGCCCACCTAATCCTCTCAGCAAGAAGACGCATTTTATATTCCTTGTTGTCACTAGCAAATGACTTCATGTAGATTAAAGATTTCTCATAGGGTCAGCCTCAATACCCATCAACTCTCCTAGCTCAACTAAGTCTTTCGTTTTGATCTCCCTTCTACCAGGCAATTTTACTCGCTTCTGGAGAGAACAATGCGTATTGAAGTGATTAAACGAGAGAAAGAATAACTAATATGACGTCTTTTTGGCTTACGTTTTGTTACCGCTGGCGATTTTATTAAACTTAAGAGTTACTTTTCTAATTAAGGAGCAATATAGAACCTTCATTAGCACCTTCACAGCAACCGATCCTAAGCTTCATAAAATTTTCTAACAGTAATAAGAATGAACCAAAACAGCTGTCAACGAACTAAAGGACCTGAGCAAATTAACCAGGTGGAATACTGGATAAGAATAATTAAAGGAGGAGCGTGGCTGTATTTGATATATGCATTTGAGGGGTTCGTTATATCCATTTGAGGGGTTCGACTCTGTGCTTGATCCTTTATAGGTGTTAAAGGGATACATTTTATGGGTGCCTTGTTCATCCTTTTGGCGTACAGTATAATCTCTCTCTCTCTCGTATTTTTTCCGTCTATATGTCCTCTATACTTTCACTTTCATATCCCAGCTCTCTCGTCCACTCACAAATTCTCTGCATGTCCAGTCTTTCACATGGGCTACTCTGCATTCCATTCTCCTGCATACCACAATCCCCCTCCCCTCTCTCCTCCCCTTCTCCATTCCATATCCAGCCACCACGCTTCTCTGTATATGTGAATTTTTACTGTTTCTGTGGATGCCCTCTGAATGAAACACACTACTCTCTTTTTCACCATACCTCCAAATGCTATATCCCTCACTCACACCCACTCATACACGACTCTCTCTCTCTCTCTCTCTTTTTCTCACACACACACACACACACACACACACACACACACACACACACACACACACACACACACACACACACACACTATCTCTCCTTATCCTTCTTTCTTCCAAATTTCTTCTCTCCCCTTGCCTCCCACGCTCCCCTCCCTACACCCGTCCACATCCTCATTCTCATCCCCCACCACACTAGAATATTTTGTCACCCGGCCTACACCTCAGCCTCCTCCCGTACGCAGAGGGGCAGACATTATGGACGGGACGAGCCCTCATGCTGTCTAATGCAGAAAGGTTGTGTACTCCAGGGAAAACAGAGACAGCGAGGTGATGAATTATTGACAGTTCTCTTACAAAATAATCTAGCGGTAATTTTTTTAACATTGAGTTGTAAATCTGATAACTCATGGACATTTTTCTACATGATTTGAGTGACTCTAGATTAATATACCTAAGGAATTGTTTTTAGTTTTTATGACTGTACGGTTTTGTTACTCATCCTTACACAGTTTCTTCAATTTCTACTTTTATTCAGGATACAAAGAATGTTTAACTTCCTTCATCGCATAAATGTACGGCAGGCTGGATTAATACCCGGAGTGTTAAGGCCGAATTCTCGAGAGCTTACAGGTTTTCTGGAATATCTTTGACGATGCACTTTGTATTAGAAGCTCTTAACATCCTATGATATGAGATTTATTTTTACGAGCCCACAAAAACTGCTTTAATAACATGGAAGAAGACGTGCTAGGAGTGAAAATAAACTGGTAAAGAAAAGATGCAAGGAGGCCCAGTTTCTTTTTATGGAAGGAAGAAGGAACCAAAGGCTAGAAGGTTAATGAGGTACCGAGTGAAAGTGTACCGTTGAGCACCTTTCCCAACTGATGCATTCTTGAGGGGTTACGGCCATACTCGGAACATGTAACCAAGTCGAGGTGCAAGCCGGGAGTTACGCGGGGGAGATCTCACAATGAAAACAAAGAATGAGAGAACAGGAGAGAAGAAAACAGAAGAGACGAGACAAGACTGATAATGAGAGTCAGCGAAAGGTATGAAAATAGGCTTATTCACTTCCACTCTCCCTTCCTTCCCCCCTCTCTCCCACTTTTTCACACACACACACACACACACACACACACACACACACACACACACACACACACACACACACACACACACACACACAGTTGCCTCGGCGTGGAGCGTGGGTCAGGCTTACACGGACGTCAGCACACACTAAATGATTCCCATATTTCGTCCTGCGCTACAAAAAGTCTTCCTAACGCTTATTGAAAATCGTCTGGGGGTGGCATGGACAAGCTAAATGACGCCATGGTACTGAGGGATGTATTGGAGATCGTGGCTAACCCTGTCTAGACGAAGGGCATCTCCTACTAACCTGAATGAAATCGTAAGACGGTAGGAAGACTAACAGCTAAGGATGTCATTTAATCTATATACTAGGCTGATGTGTGGGCAAAGGTTCTTAAATCACTTTCAGTATGTGATATATCTCCCGAAAGAAAACTGTGTAGTGGATAAGAACAATAAAGTGAATTCCATAGCCTCTCTGTACTGTCATCTTACACCGTTGCCTCTCACTGTCAGTGGTATGATGGCTCTTGTATTATTTTCACTACTCGTATCAATAGACGATTCTATTAAGGTCAGGGGAGACATCGGGAGGGGAACAGGTTAATAACACACTCCAGTAACCCTTGTGTAAGTTCGTCATCTTGTTCTTGTTGTATCCAGATGATTTTTTTTGTTTTTATATTAGGTCAAGGGATCTCTCTCTCTCTCTCTCTCTCTCTCGTCATTCATGTCTAGATACTGTCCTTATGCAGCGCACCTTAATCTCTTTACTTGTTTTTGGCCACTATCGTCCTTAACCCGAGAATGTACTTCCTTAATCAGCTTAAAAAAAAAAAAAAAAAAAAAAAAAAAGAAAAAAAAAAGAGGCATTTCGAACAGGAGAGGCATCATATCATCTTCAAAAAAGCCTTCCCTTCAAATCTCCCTCAAGCTCGATGAAGAATCGATTGGTGGCGCCCTGATTAAAGCTACGTCAAGAGATCAGAGGGTGAAGAGTGTATAACATTCGTCATTGTGTTATTTTGACATTATTTCCTTCCTTTTTAATATACATATACATTCCATAATATTATTCCTTTCTTTGAGCTCCTGAGTTAATTTTCCCTCCCCAAGTTTTATACTGATTCTTCATGTTCTCTTACGCAGTTAATTTCCTGGGTATATTCTTCCATTGTACCACTTCTTTCACTTCATCTTTCTCTTTCCACTTATCTGCCTGTTGGTTTATACCTCACCAATCTCTTCTCTGTTCCTTTTTCCATCCCTACACCTTGAACTTTCACTCCCTCTCCCATTCTACCTTACATCCCACTTGCTTCTATATCTTCCTCTCCCTCTTCTCTCTCATTCTGTCTGCCTCCTTTCCCCTCCCCTATTCCCTCATCCATCTAGCTCTCTGATCTTTGCTTCTTCCTTTCTAATTGTTTTCTAATGCCCTTACTTTTTTTCCCGCATCCCCTTCCACTCCTTTACCATACGTTTCTCATTCAGATTATTTCCTACTTCCATACACCCTTCCTCTTCCTTCCTGTTTTTTCAGTTCCACTAATCCTACCAAGTCTTTCTTGTCCCACGTCTAACTTTTAATTTCTTCCTTATTCCTCCCCTTCTTCTTCTTCTTCTTCTTTTTTTTTTTACTCCGCTTCTTCACCTACATATTTAATTTCTTTTCATTTTCTTCCTTTTCTGCCCCAATTAATCTATCTTTTCTGTTCATACATATCTATTCCTTTATTTTCTTCCATTTCCTTCGTCCATTCTTCGTCCAATCTCTTTACCTTCTTCACCTCCCTCTCATCATCTTTCACGGAACTGCTCCCTGTCTCGTTTCTTACAGTTTATCCTATTGAGCTCGCTATTAATAACTTCTTGTTACTTTATCATTAATCCTTTTCTTTCTTCCTCCTCCTCTTTCTTCCTTAAGTCCTGTTAATATCTCTAACTCATCTCCCAACTATTTTATACAATACCTTTCTTTCATTTCCTCTGCTTTTCCCTCCCTCATTTTTTTTTGTTCGATCATAACCTTCTCTCTCTCTCTCTCTCTCTATCCATCGATGCATCTACCTGTCTGTCTATCCATCTATCTGTCTATCCATCCATCTATCTATCCACCTACCAACCTGTCTACCTGTCTTTCTATCTCCTTGCGTACTTTCTCCCCCTCTTAACTCACCATTTTCCATTCTCACTTATCTTCTCCGTTTCCCTTCCCCTTCACGATCCGTCTCTTTCTTTCCCACCTTTTTCTGTTCCAACACGCCTCTCCTTCTTCCCATCTTACTCTACCCTAACCCAGCTTCCTACTGTTTTCCTTGTACACCTCACTGACTCCCCACCATTCCCCTCTCAGCTACACATCCATAGCCCCCTCTTTCTTCTTCATCCCCTTCGCTTCCTTTTCTCTTTTCGCCTCAGTGTTCGTGGCCATATTTTGATACCTTTTATCCTGCTGACGTTTCTCTGTTATTTTTCTCGTTTCCTTCTTCTACGCATTCATCTCTCTCCCTCCCTCTCCCTCTCTCTCATTTTTACGTTTCAACAGTCCTCGCCATACTACCTTTCACTCCACTGTCCAGTACTTGTTTCTCCTTTCTTTATTCCCCCTTTATTCATCATTATCCTCTCCTATTTTATTTATTTAACCTCCTTTCTCATCTCCACCCCACCTGTTCCTCTCACTCTTCCGTTATGATATCCTTATCTCCGTCTCTTATCTTTTCCTATGTATTTCACCTTTACTCTGTCCCATTTCCCCCAATCTGCCTCCCTTTTCGCCCTATTTCTCTTCCTCATTCTGCCTCACCAAGCCCCTTCATGTCTTCTTGTTCCATCTCATTAATTTATCTCTTCTCATCCCTTCTCCTTCCTTTCCCTATCTTTACTTTCTTTCCAGTACCCCACACTTACCCATTCCATCTCCCCCTTTCTTCTATATTTTCACTCTCTCTGCTCCCTCCCACTCCCTCACCCTTCTCATCTTCCTCACCTCTCCCTTTCTTCCGCTCCCATGATTTCCAAATACCTATGCACTCCTTCCTCTTTCTGCTTCACACCATCTCTCTCGCTCTTTCCTTTCCAGCGCTCCTTTCCTACCTTTCCTTCTTCCATCTTCTGTGGGTTGCCTCCTTTCTCACATTTTTGCTCTTGTATCTGCCCCTTGGATACTCGATAACTCCCTTCCTTTTACCCATTCCTTCCCCCTTCCTCCTCTTTTTCTCCCTCTCCTTTTACTCTCCTCCCTCCTGTTCGCCTCAGTTTCTATCTTCATTCTTCCTCTTCGCCACCCCTCTCTCCACCTCCGCACTTTCTACTCAAATGGTTAATTAGGGACAAGAGTTGACCTCTTATTCCACTACATCTACTTCACATGGCATGTCCGTCACTTTCCTCCAAGAACACAGAATCGTAACTAGGATCTCTCAAGCAAAGAATATTAACCAGCAAAAAAAAGTGAAAAGCTGAATAAGTGAAATATTAGGTATAAACTTTTCTCCCAACTGTCTTCTTTCACAGTCTCTTTTCCCCTTCTTCTCTGATTTGTCACTGCTTTCTCTCCTTGTACCCATCTCGTAATCTCTCCTCTCTTTTCTCCACCGCATCTATCTCACTCCTTCCCCCTGTACATCATCACCCTCAGTTTCCCCACGTTTCGTCTCACATTTCTCTTTTCTCCTCTTACTCATTCTTTCTCCTCATCTCTTCTCCACGCATCTTCCTCCCTTCTTCTCCCCCTCTGCCATCTTCCCCAACACCACGACATTTCATCCCTGTCTACCTTTCCTTCCCTTTATTCATCCCCTCCCTTTCCTTCCACTTCTTCATCTCATCTCCTTCCCTTCAGCGTCCGTGCCAACATCTTGTCTTCACCTCTTCACATTCCATCCCACTGCACATTTCCTCTCTCTCTCTCTCTCTCTCTGCAACCACTCCACTTTTCACCTCAACCTTTCACCCCTTTCTATCTTTCCTCCTCCCAGGTTCTCTTTTTCTCCACTCCAGCGGTGCTCCACTGTGCACTCATCTTTTACCTCATCCTTCGGTCCACCTCTCCACTTCTTATCTCACTCCCTTTCCTCTCCTATTTTCTTCCTTTCTTTTTTCTGTCCCCTGTCAGCCTTTTCTCCCCGACACATCCCATCTTCTTCCACCTTCCTCAACCCTTTCCGTGTTTCTATCTTTCCTCCTCTCTCTCTCTCTCTCTCTCTCTCACCCAACTCTCTTCTCCACTCAACATCCTATCCTTCCACCTTCTCCAACACTTTCCCTCCTTCTTCCCTTCCACCGCCCCCCCCTCTCCGCTTTCATCCAGCTGACCATCCTTTCACTCTCCCTGTCTATGCTCTGTCCCAAGAAAATTCTCTTCTCTTTTAGTCAATCCATTCACTTTCCACGATTCCTTCCCTCCTCCTCGTCCACCGCTCCCCTCTCCGTCTCCCTTTCGTATGACCTCTGCACATCCCTTCTACTTTTTCAGCCTTCCTTACCCTTTTCCTTCACTTCTTCCCTTCCACCTCCCCCAGCTCCCCTTCTCCATCTTCCATCCCACTGGTTTACCTCCATTTTTACCCTTCCGTCCTCTCACCCTCTACCTCTTCCCTCTTCTACACATTCCTTCTTTTTCTTCAATCTTCCTCAAGTCGTCCACCCCTCCTCCTGCTCCTTTTCCATCACTCCCCAACTTTTCCATTTGCCCACCTTTCAAACCACTGAATTCCCTCTTTTCTCTCCCTCCTTTTTATTTATTTATTTATTTTCACTGTCCCACCCAACCATCTTGTCCCTCATATATTCCGTCCCGTTCTACTTCCTCTCTCAGCTCTGACCTCCCTTCCGTTCCACTGCATCCCTCTACCTGTTTTGTTCTCACCCTCCCTTTCCTTTTACTGTTCCATTTAATACCCATCCCCTTCTTTCACCACCATTTCGTACCCTTTCCCTCCTTTTCCCCACCCACCTCTCTCTCTCTCTCACTGCACCTCTCCACCTTTCATCCCGGCAGCGCGACTGTTTGCCTGTGTATCGCGATATTCTGGGGGCAAATGTTGACAGGTCAGAATAAAGCCGCAGGGTAATCCATCTTCCCACCCGCCCAAATACTTACGCCGGGAGAGAATTTCAAACGCAAATATGCATGGGATATATATATGTGTGTGTGTGTGTGTGTGTGTGTGTGTGTGTGTGTGTGTGTGTGTGTGTGTGTGTGTGTGTGTGTGTGTGTGTGTGTGTGTGTGTGTGTGTGTGTGTGTGTGTGTGTGTGTGTGTGAGAGAGAGAGAGAGAGAGAGAGAGAGAGAGACGAACGAGAACGGAGTGAAGCCTGGTGAGGATAATGACCAGTAGCATGAAAATTATACACAGCATGAAAGCTACTGGTGAGACGGCGAGACAGGTGCAGTGGAGATAAGAGATATATGTAGAGAAAGGCAAATAAAATAAGAAGAGACTTAGAGGCATCACAGAGGCACGTGGCTGTTTGTGCAGTCAGTTTCAAAGGGTATTGGATGTCACACCGCTGGGCAAAAACTTCATCATTAAAAGATTTTAGACAAGTGAATACTATATTATTATTTTATTTTATTTCCATAATCAGAATGACAAATATATTCCTATGTAGGCAATTTCATCTTTTACATTCATGCATATATATATACACACACACACACACACACACGGAGCCTCTGTGGTACAGTGGTAGAGTGTGCGTTTCGTACACGGGTGGGCCAGGGTTGGCGCCCCGCCAGGGTAATAAACTTTGGGAGTATTCACCCGGCCACGTACTGCATTGGCGGACACAAGGGGTGCTGTGGTTGAATCAGTGTCGCTTACTGTAAAGTATGCTTGCACCCAGTCGGCTTGCGCGGGCCGATTACACTTGGTTCAAAGACTACACACACATCCAAAGCCACTCCAACACCTACAATTACACTTACAAGCACTTCTCACCCTACATACAATCTGTACCAGACAGCCTAAGCCACTTGGTAGAAATACATTGGCTGTATCATCCCGACTTCGGTCGGGATAGGCCGGTCCTGCAGTGGATACTCAAAGGGCTGATGATGATGATGATGATATATATATATATATATATATATATATATATATATATATATATATATATATATATATATAAAGAATACATACATATATTCATACAAGCATACATAAATGCAGAATATACACTTTTCATACACACACATGTACGTTCATATATATACTTTATACCCTACCTAATAAGGCATTTCCATAATCCCACGTTGGTGGTCGATGTATGTGAGTAGCTTTAGTAACGCTTGCACGCAGTAATAGCTGAATTATAGCTAAGCGTGCATACAATACCTTATTACTGGCTATCATTACTACTTGCTGAGTAATTTGGGCTGGTAAAATACACAGTAGCCTATATTGCTGAAGGAATATGACCTCGCGTCTCACCTATGTACACCTTAACCACCACCTCAAAAGAGCCAATACTTCACGGCAATAATTACGGCAATTTATTGCATATGACAAAACATGTTAAAAGTCAAATATAAAAAAAGTTTAAGATAATTTATACGTGTGCTAAAAAAAAATATATAATGAATGATTATTGATTGAAGACAATATACTTAGGATACACAGAAGCTGAATAAAGGTTATCCTCGTTTTGGAGTCGTGTTCTCTTTGGTGTTGGAGATTTCGTAGCTTATCTTATTTAGCGATTTGTTTTCCATTCATCATCTTAATGTTCTCATGTGCAGTGTAAAGTAGGTACAATCCCTGGACAAAAGTGCGGCTAAACTCCTTATGCGATACTTCTAGGGACTCATCTCTTTTATACAGCTCCAGTCCAGGTGGAAAGGAAGATAGAAGTATAAGATTCTAATGGGAAGAAAGTTGGGAGGAAGTGATAGGAGAGGGACTACGGTGGACAGAGAGAGAGAGAGAGAGAGAACAGAGAGAAGACTGATGCTGTGGTGGGTTGAGTTATATTATGGTAGAGAGAGAGAGAGAGAGAGAGAGAGAGAGAGAGAGAGAGAGAGAGAGAGAGAGAGAGAGAGAGAGAGAGAAATAGATATATATATATCGTGGGTATAAAAGTAGAGTGGTGGAAGGGGGGGTGGGGAGTCAGGTGGAGGGGGGACAAGGGACGGGGTAGCTCGTTTGGAAGGGGAAGAGGAAGGGCAGAGTCGTTGGTCCCAGGAATCGCACAGAATAACAATATCGCACGACCTCCCCTCCCTCTCCCCTCCTCTCCCCATCGCCCTTCCCTCCACCCCTCCCCCTATCCCCCATCTCTCCCTTCTCCCTCCCTATTCCCCCTCGCGTTCTATGCCTTAAATTCACGAACTATAAACGTAAAGTGCTCCTCTTGATCACCTACAAACCTGCGCATAAAGCTGGCGACGTAGGAAGGCTTTATAATGGGTGATGAAGGGTATGTTGCCCGGTAATATTCGATCGCTAAAGAATTGTGAAGATAAGAGGTTTAATTACGTAAAAGAAGACTTATAAATTTACTCCGGGGTATTGTTTGGTGTGTGTGTGTGTGTGTGTGTGTGTGTGTGTGTGTGTGTGTGTGTGTGTGTGTGTGTGTGTGTGTGTGTGTGTGTGTGTGTGTGTGTGAGAGAGAGAGAGAGAGAGAGAGAGAGAGAGAGAGAGAGAGAGAGAGAGAGAGAGAGAGAGAGAGAGAGTCTGACTCGATATGTATTTTCTCCCACTTCTTTCAGGAGCTCATTACAGTTTAGCCTGCCCAGGGCACCTCACAACATTCAACAATCCCACAATCACCAATTGCACTCAGAGTTACCCATACACATTCAGAGAATAACCATAATCTAACTATAGTCACCTTTAAATGAAAAATCGACTAACATTTCCACAGCAGGGGGAAAAAGGAAAGGGGGAAGTGTTACAAGAGGTGGCAGGGGAACAGGGGGGAGAGGAGGATAAATTCAGGTCAGGCTTGGCCATCGCACAGACTTAACAAACCTTACCAAACGTGCACGCCAAGCTTGGTTCGTATATAATAAAAATCTAGAGCTCCTCTTCCTATCTTAGTGAGTTAAAAGCACTGAAGAATGAAAACACACACACAAACACGCCTACCACCTCAGGGAACACTGTTTGTCCTGTCTGACAAGAGTCATGAGAAATCGATGTGCGATACTCTTTATCTACACTCACTTTGGCGGAGAACATTACAGGGTATGTATTGGGGCGTAATTCAAGTGGCAAAGGAATGTTGCTGCAAAAAATAGGTCTGTGTATGGATATAAGAACCAGAGTGTAATAAAATGATTATTTATAAGTGATGAAGAGGCCCATGTCATACAACTATTCTCACTTTGAAATTAGATCTCTGTTATAACTGAGCATAGAAGAACGATATAACGAGGACTCTAATGTATCTAAACTTTGATTATGAAGATGAAGAAGAGATGTTGTATCAGTAACTGGAAAACTTCAATTCCGCTAATGACAGAAGTACGAGTATTTTCTAAATATGAAAATCTAATTGCAACCACATTACAGACCAAAATGTAGGAAAATATAAGATGTAGCTACTATATTTTTCCTGGATACCAAGACTTCCATAACAACCTTAACTACTTCTCGTTATAACGTGGCTAAAACTGTGCTTCTCCCAAGAAAAACCCTTTAATGGGCCGTCGCAATAACGCCGCAAATAAACATGACCCGCCATAAATCTGGGTTTATCGCGCACTTAGTCTTGCCAGCGTTCGGGACTCATCTGCGGGGTAAATCGAGAAGAATAATGACTGAGAGATAATGGTTTGGTGCCAGTGGTTACTGGCACATAAGAAAAAGAAGAATGTGTCTGAATGAAGTCTTTGATCTTGTTAGGAAGAACTGGGTGGGGGATTAAATGGTCACATACAGCACTTAGAGGAAGGGATGAGATTAAGTAACAGTACATTACAGCTCGTAGCGAGAGAAAGGAGGCATCCATGGGTATACTTTGTAGTGTAGAAAGAAAGAGATGACGACTGACAGCTATCTGAGACATGTGGAGACGGGATATTTTAAGAAACATACAGAGGAGAAATATACACGCGAAGAGCTTACTGTAGTAATAGAGCGGGGAAGAGATATAAGAATATTAATGGAATTGGAATGTAAAAACGAAGGGAATCTTATATTCCAGTAAGGTAATAATCAGTGTGGAAATAAAAACAAATCCTGATCTGTACATGATGTACCGACGTCGTGCGGATGCCAGACATCAACAGCACGAGTGACAAAAATATCCATAAACAAACGCTATGAAACACGTACGGCAAATGAAAAATAAAAGTTACTATGAAACTTTCAGAGTGAGATCCATGTGTAAAAAGGTCACCAGGCAAGTTGGCGAGGGCAGGTGAGGGAAGTTCACCCCGGCTCACTGGCCTGCAACTCGATACATCCTCAACCTGCCAAACTTTTCACCCACACTTCGCGAATCTCCAATACTCGGGTCAAAGTTTGGGTTGTGCATGACGTGGAAATTCATTATGGCTCACTGACGAAGGGGAGGTAAGAGGATGGAGGAGCTAAGAGGGTGTAATGTGAGGTTCCAAGTTTTCGTGGGCTTACGAGATGATCGCCGGTGCTAGTGTCATGGAGTGTTTATCTGGGTAGTGTGCGTGGATGAGGGTAGTGAAAGAGGGAAAGGTAATCGGACAAAAATGTAACTGCATTCTGTACAAAACGAGAACATGAGAGCTAGTCCGTGAATTCTTCGCAAATGAAAGCCAGGGCAATGGAAGGGTGAGCAGCAATTTTTTTTTTTTTTTTGTTCCTAGTCACGGCATGTGGTCATATTAGTGTAATACAAAAATTTTTCGCTGAATATATGTATTTCAGAACTCAGAACTCTAACGAGATTCACGCTTCTTTATATTTACAATGACAATAAAGTCTTACAATGACGGTACATTCAAACGGCAATATGTTAGGAAAATTTATAATGATCATCCTGGTTCTCCTAAACAGAGTTGGCCACACATTTTTGCCAACCAGCCATATTTGCTCAGCGACTAATGGAATAATGAGATACAGAAAAATGGCAAAAGGAGGAAGCATATCAGCTGAACAGGGACGCACGAAGCACATTCTGAGAGCTAAATGTTGTAGCTGCTATTATGATGGAAAGGAGTAAATCATAATGGTGCATTTAAGAATGAGTTATGCATAAAGACGCGTAACAATTGAAACCATGTCAGCAATACTCCAGTTTCCATTCCCCCACGGAGTGAGAAGTATCAAGCAATATATTCCGAATGACATGGAAGTCCAACACACACTGTCACATCATCAGGTCAGTGCACACCTGTTCCCTTGTCACTTATATCCCTTCACCACGAGGACCTCTTAATTCAGTCTTGCTCTCTCTAGACGGCTTTATTTGGCTATGGGACACGTTTCAAACTGAAGAAGTTAAATACAGACTTCATTAACTCCATCTGTAGGACAGACCTGAAACTGAGTAAAATCGTCTGGAAACAGGGAGCATAATCTTACAGCAGTGACCTGAATTTTGTCCAGTCAGTGCAACCTCGCCACATTCACTCCACAAAGGCGAGCAATATTCAAGATGAGTGGTCCAACTGAGGGTATTATTAAGGGAAACGCTGAAATTTTTAATATCTTAAGAGGTAGGAATACTGATTGCACTGGAGGTACTATAGGAATCAGGTAATATCTGTCTATAGGTAAACTGCATCTATTTGGTCTTCCTAGCATTAAATGAGACGGTAATTTTGCTCCCATTCAGTGATTTTATATACGAGTAAGTCTTAATTGTTGTGCTGAGTTAAGGGTTGGAGATAGCTATATCTCGAGTTCTAGTGTGACTTGTGCTTGCTCGGATTTTCATATTCTTTTTTTTTTTTTTCCTCATTATCTTCAAGCATCTTCTAACCACCAATTGCTGCTTCTAGTCCTTTGCAAGCATTTCTACATGCTGGACACGTGAATGCACTTTCAAAAGCGTGACATGAAGCTGTCTCAAGAGCACATAAGTGGTCAAAACACCTCCTCAGAGGACATCAGTTCTTCCCCTCTCTCTCTCTCTCTCTCTCTCTCTCACACACACACACACACACACACACACACACACACACACATATATGCACGCAAATACTCTACGCACTCTGTAACCCACTTTTCACTTAATAAAGCCATCGCAGGAACATGAGAGTGGCCAAGACACCCCCTGACAGGCCATCATTTTGGATTATGATCGAAATATCAGTCATTGGACCTCCACTGGTTGCGTGTAAAAGATTATGGTAAAAACGTTTGTTACGGTTCGGGGTTTTGTTAAATACATAGATAAATGCATACAAACACATATATAATCTCAGTGCCAGTAATCTGGTAAAGTCCTCTGGTAAAGTTACAACGGTATATCGACAATACACGCGTATTCCTTTTCTCACCTCCTCCTCTCATTTTCGGCTTCGCACTCAGTTTGAAGGCAGCTTGAATGAAAATAATCTTGAATAAACTTAAGCTTAGGTGAACAAATAGAGAGACTAAAATGTTTATAAAGGTGAATATACTGTATGAGCTGAATGGACAAGTGAATGAGTGAGTACAAGGCCGAAGGACCAAACCGAGATAACAGTCAAACAAGTGATCCCCTTATTAAAAAAAATCAGGCCAATGCAATAAAAATTAACTTAAGAATACAGCTATAAGGAGGCCAACCAATTGGGAAACTACCATGTTCATTAAATGGGATGGACGAGTTAAATGAACACGTGAATATGTGAACAGCAAGCTGAAAGGGCCTAACAGATATATATATATATCAAAACAAACTTATCTCAGTATAGAATATCAAGGAAATAGGGACAAAAATAAGCTCGAATACACACAGGACACATTAAGTTTCATACATCGTCCACTCACCACGATATCACCAAGAATAAAGATACCCACAAAGTTAAATATCCCGAGAAAAGCTGACCAGGACGAAGTAAGTAGTC
Source organism: Coenobita brevimanus (assembly GCF_032717465.1). Lineage (NCBI taxonomy): Eukaryota > Metazoa > Arthropoda > Malacostraca > Decapoda > Coenobitidae > Coenobita > Coenobita brevimanus. The sequence continues at coordinate 32,058,367 of NC_137046.1, forward strand.
AGCTGTCGTAAAGAAAATCGGAGGACATAACATATTCCCACAATAGCAACCCTTGTCCAACTTCTCAGGGTACGCTCCTCGTCACAAAGTTTTAAGAATCGTCACTGTTCTTTGTCGCGAGTAGTGCTTTGTACCCACTCATGGTACAGTCGTAAGATTTGTAGCATTCTATACGTCTTATGCAACGATGGTAATGAAGAAAACGTTTGTTTCAACCAAGGAAACAAACAAACAAACAAAGAAGAAGGAGCACTCAGAGAGTGCAATACCCGGCCCCGCCAATTGGTCCAAGGGCCGAGTATTTGTCTTTGCCCTGTGGCATTGACGTCTGATAGATTTCACCTTGACTATCGAGAGATTCCTCCTGTGACTCTGAACTTTGACTGATTGTTCTCAAAACAGAATCCCTTTACCCTGGCCTTACTGTGGACCCTTCCACAAAATTCTGTCTAAATCAAATAAAGACTTCTTCACCTTGACCTTCCCATGTGATTTTGATATTCACCTATTGTTTTAAATAATAACATGTCCACCTCGTTGCTGATCCAAACTCTCCCACCAAGTTTAGTCCCACCTGGATGAAAACTACGTTAGGTATTTTGTTCACCCACAGACAAGTGAGTCAGATACTGACCTTTCCCTGTGACTTTGAGTTTTGACTACTGTCAAAACTGTATCCCTTCGTTCTTGCCTCAACTTCACTCGATAAAAAAATGTGTACGATGACCCTGATAGGTCAAAATTCTATCTGCCCTGTGACCTCGACCTCTGGCCTATTTCTTTTTTTCAAGGTCAATAGGTCAACTAATTGTATATCCCTCTACCCATTCACCAAGTTTTACTAAACTCAGATAAATATGATACAAGTTATCTGTTCTCACACACACACACACACACACACACACACACACACACATCCACTGACACAAAATACCCACCACCCCCAAAATCCACACCTTACATACAACGATGACCGTGAAGATGAAAAGTGTATATCAGCAAAAAAAAAAAAAAAAAAAAAAAAAAAAAAAAAAAGCTCCCAGACTCCCATCATTAGTGAGGAGCGCCATGTGTTAGCTAGGGCGTCGTGAGCAGCGAATCCGGGGACATTAACTAGATTCGCTCCGGTTCTTGCGAGTCGTTATCCCTTATCCAAATCGTAGCGTTTGTGCGGCGACTCCGGGAAGTGATAGTACTTCACAACGAAGGCTGAGTAAATGTTGACCGCCGGTATTACTTCTTGTGGCGGGGGAATCCGAGAGAGACAGAAGGCAAATATCCTCAGCGGTGTGGTGGGGATGGGTGGTGGTGGTGGTGGTGGTGAGGGGAAAGAGGGGAGGGTCAAGCGGTATTGTAAGTGAGCGGGGTCCCTTGTTTTGTGGTTTGTGTGTGTGTGTGTGTGTGTGTGTGTGTGTGTGTGTGTGTGTGTGTGTGTGTGTGTGTGTGTGTGTGTGTGTGTGTGTGTGTGTGTGTGTGTGTGTGTGTGTGTGTGTGTGTGTGTGTGTGTGTGTGTGTGTGTGTGTGTGTGTGTGTGTGTGTGTGTGTGTGTGTGTGTGTGTGTGTGTGTGTGTGTGTGTGTGTGTGTGTGTGTGTGTGTGTGTGTGTGTAAAAGAGAGAGAAAGAATGCTGAAGATTCACTTATGTCTCCAGTTATGCTGCGAAAAACACAAACAGTGCGAAACAGACTGACTATTAAATTCACACCCACACTCTGAACCAAAGCAGTGTTCAATATTAAGTCACAATTTACCTTGCTTGCATAACCCATCGTGTTTCAGATGTCAGTATTTGCATAAGTTTTGAGCAGTCGATCATAAATCTTCTACTTCAGAATGCTAAGCAATGTTCCTGCTCCTTTTTTGTACAATGATCGTTTAATGAAGCAAGCGTGAAAATACCGTAAATGATTCTCAATCATTTTTCACTGTAATGTCGTATTTTCTACATATAATACCAATGGCACCAAAGTTCTCACACAGACTTAGCCACAATCACTGGCACAGGCACAGACAAAATCACTACCACATGCACAGATATGGACTCACACAAGCACAAACAATGCACGGACACAGTCACTAAAGCAAACACAGGAACAAGAACAACACAGACACAGACACAGGCACGGAAGCTGAGACAGACACAGGTACAAACACAGACAACCACAAAAGCTGAAACAGACACAGGCAGAAACAGGCACATAAACAGATATTGAAACAGAGACTCAGCCACAGGCACTGACAGAAATAGGCACAGACACAGACACACAATTTTTTTTTTTTTTTATGTTCCTTCCAAGAGAAAAACAAAATACAAGAGAGAGCCAAATTCAAGATCCATTCATTTCGAGATGCCTGGACACACTGCGTTTGAAAGACTGGAGATCATAGGCAGCAGGAAATACAGACAGAGGGAGACAGTTCCAGAGCTGACCTGTTGCATAAATGAAAGACTGGGAGTAACGGTTAACTCTTGCATTAGAGAGCTGGACAGAAAAGGGGTGAGAGTTTGCTGCTAGACGGGTGTTACGCGCCCGTCGTAGAAGTGGAGGAATGCATGCAGACAGTTCAGAGGAACAGTGACCATTGAAGTAGCGATAGAAAAGAGATAAAGATGCAACACTGCGGCGAAGAGACAGAGGTTGAAGGGAGTCAGTAAGAGGGAGAGAGTTAATGAGACGAAAAGCCTTTGACTCCACCCTATTGAGAAGAGCTGTATGTGGGGAGCCTCCCCACACATGAGAGTTGTACTCCACACAGGGGCGGATAAAACCCCTGTATAGAGTCAACAATTGTGCAGGGGCAAAGAAGGAACGGAGTCGGCTTAGCACACCCAATCGCTTGGAAGCAGATTTTACAAAAGATGTAATATGATCTTTCCAAGACAAGTCCCGAGCAAATGAAACCCCAAGCATGTTCAACGATGATGCAGGATTAAGTTGAGTATTATTAAACATAAGTGGGTATACCTGTGGAAGATTTTGTCGGGTTGATAGGTGCAAAAACTGAGTCTTTGATGCATTAAACACAACCAGATTATTTTTACCCCAGTCAGAGATACGGGCCAAGTCAGACATTAGGTGTGCCATAGCCTCATCTCTTGCCTGTTGAAGTAACTGCTGAGATGGACGTTGTGGGAATCGAATGGAAAGGTGAAGGGTGGAGTCATCAGCGTATGAGTGGATAGGGTTAGATGTACAGCTTAGAAGGTCACTGATGAATAAAGGAAGAGAGTTGGTGATAGGACAGAGCCCTGAGGAACACCACTGTTAATAGATCTAGGAGAAGAACGATAGCCGTCTACAACAGCGGCTATAGAACGACCAGAAGAAAGCCAGAGATGAAGGCACAGATAGAAGGATAGAAACCGTAAGAGGGCAGTTTGGAAATTAAAGATTTATGCCAGACTCGATCGAAAGCCTTTGAGACGTCAAGTGCAATGGCAAAGCTTTCGCCGAAGTCCCGAAAGGAGGATGACCAGGAGTCTGAAAGGACGGTGTGAAGATCGCCTGTGGAGCGTCCCTGACGGAACCCATACTGACGATCAGAAAGAAGGTTGTGATAGGAAAGATGCTTTAATATTTTTCTAGTAAGAACAGACTCACAAACTTTTGAGATGCAGGATGTTAAAGCAATTGGACGATAGTTAGAGGGTTGGGAATGGTCACCCTTCTTTGGGACTGGCTGAATGAGAGCAAACTTCCAGCAAGAATGAAAGGTACAAGTTGACAGACAAAGGCGAAAGAGTTTGCCTAGGCAAGGTGTAAGCACAGAAGCACAGTTCTTGAGAACAACAGGAGGGACTCCATCAAGCCCATATGCCTTATTAGTACTAAGGCCAGCAATGGCAGAAAATACATCAGCTGAAGAAATTTTAATGTTAGCCATGAGGAAGTCAGAGGGGGGAAGTGATGGAGGAACAGCACCGGAATCGTCTAAGGTGGAATTGGAGGAGAAAGTCTGAACGAAGAGATCTGCTCTATCAGTAGAAGAAATAGCTACAGAGCCATCAGAGTAGAAAAGAGGAGGGAAGGATGATGAGGTAAAGTTGTTAGAAAGGTTTTTGGCAAGGTGCCAGAAGGAGCGGGAAGAGTTCGAGTTAGAGAGTTGAGAGCATTTTGTACGGATGAAATTATTTTTAGCAGAGCGAAGAACAGACTTAGCACGATTCCAGGCAGAAATGTATAAAAGATGTGATTCAGGGGTGGGTTGGCTCCGGTACCTTTTATAGGCCCTCTCCTTGTTGCGGACAGCATTAGAACAAGCGTGATTAAACCAAGGCTTTCGTGCATTAGTCAAAGGATATGAGAATGGAATGTATGCTTCCATGCCCGAGAGAATAACCTCCGTAATGCGCAAGGCACACCCAGATGGCTCCCGGCCATGGAAGCAATAATCATTCCAGGGAAAATCAAAGAAGTACTGCCTGAGGGCCTCCCAATCCGCAGCTCCAAAGTGTCAGAGACAACGTTTTTTTGGAGGGTCCGCAGGCCGTACCGGAGCAATAGGACAGGTTAAGATGATAAGGTTGTGATCGGAGGAGCCCAACAAAGAGGAAAGATTAACAGTGTAAGCAGAAGGATTATAGTCTCACCAATCTAAAACCAAGGTTTGGGTGGAGTCCAGCCGGGGATTTCCCGGCGTACAGCGTTGCCTTGTTTCCTATACTCTGGGGTAGTGGCTGACCTGACACCGTTAGAGCTCGCCGCTCACATCTCGCCACCTGGCCTGACGACTTCACCCACTTCTGTGTGTGTGTGTGTGTTTTTGTGTGTGTGTGTTTTTGTGTGTGTGTGTAAAGACAAACTAATTTAAGTTATAAATATAATTTAAGTTACCGGTATATATATAACAAAGTGAACAGTGGAAGCACGTGACAGAAGCTTGATCTCCCTCCAATGGATTAACTCCCAGTATGGGCCTGGATGTTGCCGCTCGTGAGTGTTTTAACTTATTTATTTCTATTAAGAAAATAGCGTATGTTCTACTGATTCCTTCAAATTATAGTATAAACGTAATTGTTACATTACTTACCCAACTTAGAACTACCGTGAAAGTCGGTAAAAGTAACCACATTTTTTTCAGCACCACTGTAAAATATGTATGCCACGTTTCTTTATTGATGTACAAGAGCCATATGCATTACAAGTTTACTTTCCTTTGATAAGCTAGAATACTTACGTTTATAGTGTATTAGTATGTGTGTACCTATCTGTGATGCCTATTACATATATAACAGAATCTACTCATCGCTTGTTTAGGAAGTATGGCATGGCTGCACCCAGCGCCAGACCCCACCCAAACCTTGGTTTTAGATTGGTGAGACTATAGTTGTAAGGAAGAGATCAAGTAAGTTGGAGCTCTCTCCAAGGCGGTCAGGGATACGGGTAGGGTGCTGTACAAGCTGCTCTAGGTCATTAAGGATAGAAAAGGTGTAGGCTTGTTCACCAGGTGGATCAGTGAAAGGAGAGGAGAGCCAAAGGTGGTGGTGAACATTGAAATCTCCAAGAATGGAGATTTCAGAGAAAGGAGAAATGGATAGAATGTGTTCCACCGTAGAAGTAAGATAGTCAAAGAATTCACATTCACACAGGTACAGACACAGTCACACAAACACAGACAGACAGACACACGCACAAATATACACACAAAGACTCACACAAAAACACACACACACATACAGACTGCATGATATTAGAATCTAGGCTAAAGCTATGAATAGGAGTCTTCCTTTGGCAACACAAACATTATGTATTTTGTCATGTGGTGGATTGAGTTTAGTTTAGTGTTTGCTACTCACCTCGTTCAGTACGACGATATTTATTTCAGTTCATTCTTGCCTTTCTCCGGAAGCTTATTACAAAACTTAGGAGACTCAAATTAGAGGAGACATATTTATTTACATTAACACCTTTACTATCAGGCAGCTCTTCTGAGATGAATTCGGTCATCTGTCAGTAGTACAAAATAAGATGACGTCGTCGTGTGTAAGTGGTTAAGGGAAAATGGGGGTGATTACATTACAAGAGCAACATTCCCGACACTTTATGAGAATGTCGTATCTTTTGCAGAGACATGTAAAGGGCGTCCGCTCATCTATCTATTTTTTCTCTAATGGGTATTGCAAGGTTGGTGGTCTTTACATTGAAACATACAGCTATCTGTCCCTACTCAGTAACAACTTTTCCTTTCATTACATAAGAACTTTCTATATTCTCCTTGATACGACTAATCTAGTGCCTGTGCTGGCTTGAGTTTTTGCCTTTGCAACTACAATATAAACTGCTGAGCCCTCTTGTGTATCTGACTCTTGGCGTAAGCTAGTCAATCGGATCTCTGATCAGCAGTCCCCCAGCACACCAACAGACAACACCACACATCCTTACATGTCACTACTCTGTCACTAATACCGAACCGTTTACTGTGAACTACGTTAGAGTTTACTCATTCGGGGCTAGTGTATTCATATTTGCAGGTGTGTTATCATGACATGTTTATGGACCTTGGGGAGGAGCAATGAATATTGCTTAAAAGATATTCAGGTCCTCAAACTTCTCCCAGCCTCACCCGGGACTGATACTGTAATCTTGCTACCAGCAGTCCATTCCTCACCACTTGACTGTCACCTCATTACGCCGCTGCATGCTGAATTTTCCCCCCGAATATTCTGCAACTGCTTCTGTGTGACCTGAGTTTTTATTTCTGTTGTTCCTAGTTCCAATACCGGGCATAAGGCCTATTCTCTATTTTGCTACACCAGAATTTTGCCTAGTTAAAAAGTTATATAAGTGAAGTGCAGCCACATAATTGTAAATTACAAAGATTCCTTGAGCTGCCATATATCCTGGTAAATGCGTAACATTCACCGAAATTTGTTTCTCTTGTATGAATTCATATACAGAGTTTTCTTGTATTTATAACTCACCTGAAACATGCGAATCACAGAACAAACTGGCTGGAGGGGCTGTTCGAAACAACCACGCTCTGAACCGACACCGCGTTAGAAGCCGAATATAACATGTGACAACAGTGGGATGGTTATTATGGAGTCTCAAAGTTTTACTACTGTCTTTTGGTGGTTATTCAGCTATCTTCTTAAACTTCTAGGTTCTAAGAAAAAACTGAAAAGCTTTAGTCGAGAGTCTGTGAAATGTGTCTCGAGATATGAGACCCAGGTACAGCCATGAGCAAAAGTTCGCCAAAACTTCGCTGCAGCATGTGGCACTGGAAGGTATTACATGGATTATCTTTTATGTAATCGCAGTATATGCATACAACAAAAAAGCGTGTGTAGGAAGGATATTCTCTGTCGTCTGGGGAGGAATGTGAAATAAGGAAGACATGGCAATGCTGGCAGAGGATTGACAGCGAACTTTTGTTCATGGCTGTACATGCAGAGTAATTTTCACTTCAACTGGCCAAGAAGCAAAAGCATGTGGCGGTGGTAACGAAGGCTGGTAAGCAGGAGGAGAACATCACCACCACCAAGAAAAAATATATACTGTATATATTATTCCGTAAGGAAATGCAAAATTGCTGTATAAATCGACGGTATCTCGGCAGTTTGGTTGACTGAGTACCGACCAAGCAAGGATGCAGTTTCGAATGTGTGAGACGGTTCCCCTGTCAGCCCATCATGAATCAGTAGAGTGGCGTATGACACAACCCTTCCCAGTGGAGAGATCCGGTTATGTAGCGGGATAAGCGGGAAATGACCATGCGGTATATCACGCAGTTTTTCCACAAACGTTTAGATAAACAAATAAAGTGGATAATACAGGCTGCCAGACTGGAAGTAGAAAGTGTAGACCCTCCGCTAATGACCTCCCCATCTAGGGCGTCCGGGGCCTCTTCATTTCTGCATTTAATTCCTCGCCGGCTCGATAACCAATTTGCATATAGATTGTAAAGACCCCCCAGGTAATTTGATTGGGCACGATGGCCGCTCTACTCCGGCCAATTTGACCGATAGTCCGACGCTTCAGGTTGTGGCGGGAGACAGTACACATCTAAATACATGTTAACTACAGTCCTATATCTGTTACTCTGTCAATTTTTTCAGCCTGGGATGTCTTTTGATGCTTTATGCTAGCTACCTCCAGACGATTTTATGCAGGTGAAGAGAAAGCGTATTAGAAATGTAGTAGTTAGAGTCTGCACCAGCTTCACTACTTCGGCGCTCTCCTTAGCTGTATAAAATTACAAGACAGAAGCAAAAATAAACCAACAATAATCACTGCTATATTCAAGAGGCTCCTTCGCAAAAGAAATCGGAAATTTTTTTATATTTTTTGCAAACTCCAGACGATTATATTCAACTTTAAGGATCTCTTGAAGTAAAAGGGAGAATGGAGACTATCTAACTTCTCCAATTTGAAAAAAAAAAAAAAAAAAAAAATCAGTGAAATAGAACCAAATCGTCTCCATATACCAGAAACAAATTATTAAAAAAAAAGTAATATGATGAAAGGCGCTTTGTGATGAGGAATGAATTACTCGGCAATTGTGTAATTTATATCTGACTTAAAGCGTCGCTATTATATTATTATCTAAATTATAGAAATGTGTGCAGATGAAAATTAATTAATCGACACAATTTTTTATTAATCTTTGACGAGCAGAATTCTCCATGAAAATAATCTAGCAAGACGAGATTAATCTCTCTCTCTCTCTCTCTCTCTCTCTCTCTCTCTTATAGGATCGTGTTCTATGGGCCGATAAAAGTGTGAAGGTTCATTAAGGCAGGGATGTTGTTAAGGTGTTGTGGTGATAATGAGGTGCCCGTGTGTGTGTGTGTGTGTGTGTGTGTGTGTGTGTGTGTGTGTGTGTGTGTGTGTGTGTGTGTGTGTGTGTGTGTGTGTGTGTGTGTGTGTAACTGTCAGCCTGTGACGCATAACCCACACTGTTTTAATTCTGACAGAAGAAACAGCCTGAAGCCCTGGCATATGACTCACTGACCACACTATTGTTTTTCTGTCCAGTGTGACGGGTGGTAACCGGAGAAATGTCAGAGAGAAGAGAATCAAGCTCATGCGTTATTTAGTAGCAGAGTGCGTCCGTGTGGTGGAATCAGTCTTTCTCTCTATGTTTGTCTGTCTGTCCGTCTCACTGATCGACAGGTACGTAAATTAGGGCTCATTATTAAGTTAACAACGCTTGGACAATCACCCGCCCCACCTGCGTTCCGCCATGCTATTGTGTTTCATTACCGTCCTGACACTCTCCCTGATTTCACTTCCTCAACATTTCGCCTGCTTTTAACCATCCTATTTTTGGTGGTTTTCCTGTCTGACACCAGTGCTCTGCGTGCTTTATACAGGATACACACAAATTGTCTGAGCAGTAACATTCTGAAACTGGAAGGAGTACACACAGAGAGTACAATGCCGCATCATCAACTGGCCTAAGTGCCTAACATTTAACTTTGCCCTGTGACCTTCACCTTCGACTGATTGCACTCTAAGTCGATTTACTTCATTTTTGTCTCACCTTTAACCTTTCCCCTAAGTTTGGTCTAAATCGCATAAAAATATTCAGGCTGACACTGCCATGTGACCTTGACATTATCCCGTGATTCAGATTTTTTATTTATTTATTTATTTTTTTTTTTTTGTCCTTCTCTGTGGCTTTGACCTTTGACTGAGTGTTCTCATTATCTGATCCCTTTGTCTTGCCTTGCCCTGGACCCTTACACAAAGTCTAGTCGAAACCGGAAAAAAGTAGCTCAGGCTGACCTTGCCATGTGACCGAGCCATTTGATCTAATAAAAAACTACAACAACAGGTTAGCTCCTAGTTTGGCACTTACACTTGCACCGAGTTTGACTGCATTCGGATAAAAATTGTTGTAAATATTTATCTTACACGCACACGCATGGGTTGAACATTTATCTTGCCCTGTGACTTTGACCACTGGCATCTCTAAATGGAAGTCCGTCGTTCTTGTGTTAGCCTCAATTTTTCTGCCAAGTCTGGTACATATCGAATATAACACTGCTTAAGTTGACATTGCTAGGCCAGATTTTGACCCAAACCTGTAACCCTGACCATTGATCTACTGTCCTAAAAAACTAGAGCTAAATCCACTGCCTGCCCTTCTACCCCTCCACCAAAATTGACTGAAATTGGATAAACACTATTTGAGTTATTTTGTTCACACACACACACACACACACACACACACACACACACACACACACACACACACACACACACACACACACGGACGTTGAACAAAGCATGACACCCTCCCCCACTTCGCGAAAGCTAGTGTAATAATCTTACGAAACGACATACATGTATTTACGATTTATCTGTCCTCGGTGATAATTAATATCTATCTATATATCTATCTACAGTATCTATCTATTTTGTAAAAATAATTGCGTAAATTTCGTGTAGCTGCTTAAAAGCCGTTACTCAATAACGTGTCATGTATGGCAGATACCCTCACCCGTGGTGGGCGTGTTTTTCGGTCACAGTGACATATCAAAAGGAATCACGAGAGGAAGAGAGTTGTAATGAATCCAGGTCCAGTGTACAGATCTGAGGGATATTGTAACCGTATGAAAAAACAGATAAATCAATCAATCAATCAATCAACGCACCAACAGACCTTATGAATAAACCACTCTTCACACTGTGGTTTCTCTTAAGGCGCATCCATAACCAAGGGACTCGCCCGTCTCGTTTGAGAATTACTGTGATATACAATGTGTCATTTACGCAATGCAGGGTTATTCGGCAGCTTTGTGAAATATGAATACTTTTTGCTTTGTTACGGAAGAAATGTTGATTATTTCTCTCACAGAAGAAAAATAAATAAACTGTGAGACATTTTTAGCGGTTTTAGTTGAAATTAAATTACTCAATCAGTTTGCACACACCCTGTCCTAATTTCTTGACAAAATAGTTCCTCATGGATATAACTGATTTTAGCAAACTGATCAACCTTCCTAACTTTCTCGTAAATATACTTCTTGCTGTGAAGTGGACAAAAAGTGTACTGATCAGGGCGAAACTTGACATTTGGACTGGTCAGACAATTTTCTCAGAAGAGATTGATGCGATTGATGCTTGACATTACCAAGCACGACACCAATGGAAGGGTGAAAGACTGACATGACGACCAGGATATGCTGACGGTAAGCGAATATTTATATATGCTGTGTTTGTGACCAGGGTTTACTCTTTCCACACGAGAACGTCTTTTATACTTTATCCTCTTTAACACAACACACCTGGCTTGGAAAGCAGGTCTTTAGGCAGAATGGCTTTCAGTAAGAGGACGTATTTTATTTTTTAATTTTTGCCAGCATCAGACAAAATTATATGCATTTTAGGGGAAACGTCCTTGGCCTTGAAGGGGTTTACCTCGAGATCTGGATAGCAACGGAAATGACTTTTAGAGCTTGCCCGTAATGATCTTAACCTCTCTCTCTCTCTCTCTCTCTCTTATTTATTATTATTTTTTTTTTTATCGTCCCTTAAAACAGAACCCCAGTGTCTCACGAACGCCTGAACGACCTTTCTATCTTCGAATCTGCGCTGAAAAAACTGTCCAACTTTTACACGTTCGAGATATACTGTATATACCTAATTTATATTTAAAAAGGCTCCTGCTACACACAGCATTAGCGCGCGCAAATACAAGCCTACAGGAGCTTGCGAACAGGTAAACACGTACATAAGCACACACACACACACACACACACACACACACACACACACACACACACACACACAAAACCACTCAGCCCAGTACTACACACTCCCTGCACACTACAGCACACTTCCTTTTCTGTTTTCTTTCGTGTTGTACCCCCTCTGGTCTTTCACGCGAGACCATACCCCTTCCATGTGATGACTTTTTTACTATTTAATATTCTCCAGGCAAATATATTCATCACACAATAGATTTTTTGAGCTGGAAAGGGTTAAATATAGCCTTCATTAACTTTTATTTCTTATCTGAAGCCTCTTTTGATATACTGTACAGTGAATCCATCTAAGCTCAGAATGTATGTAAGCTTATTAGTGTATTCGTTGTCTTCACTCATCTAATAACCAAACACTTCACTGTTTAAGAAGTGTGAATACTGAAGAGGAATAATACGAAAAAGCAGAAAGATCTCTGATAATACTTACTTCTTATGGACTCTTATTCATCGCAAAACATGATTAGGATCTTTTTAAAACACAACACAGGATAAAAGCAAAAACAAACGACATAAACGCGTCAAAAAACTGAATTAAGTCGCCTGAAGACAGTCATAATCAGCATGCCATGGGGGTCACTGAAATAAAAAAATAATGTACATGACGACGCAGCTATTTTACTATGCATTATCAGGTTGGCCCGCGTGTAATGCATAAAACAGGGCACTTTTCGAAATTCTCCTGATATAGCTTAATCTTACGAATTTTGTGCCGGGAACTTCTTAAATATTCAAGCACTTCTAATTCGCAATCTGGGTCCGTCTTGTGAACTCGCATGAATTTTGCTGCCAGTGATTTTGCTGCCAGTGGGACGAGGAGGTATTTTATTCTTTCTGCTCGAGGATGCCTTTTTATATTAAATTCCTCCTCTTAGACGTTTTTATGCAGCTTTGGAGAGATTTTCTGGACGGGAGAGGTTAGATAAATCCTTTCGTTTGTATCATCAGGACGAGAGATTTTTCCTGACCGGTATGCAACAGTTTTATGCTATTCAGAATAAAATAAAATAAGACCGGCGATGGGCTGAAGTTTTTGTTTCTGTTTTTCTCAGTGGAAGTGGCCCACAGAATCAATACTAGCTTATAAGTACCTGTTTATCCTTTTCCTATCCATAATCTTCCTCTCAGTCTTATATCTTACATTTTTTTTTATTAAAGACCTTTTACATTCCAAACAGCAAGTAAGCGTTCCCTGAATATATTCGCCAGGGGACGATGATTCCAGTTATAACTAAGGCTGCCATTTGGACGCCCAAGCAGAACTATCAAAAAGAATACCAGCCAAATACTTTTGAAGCACTGGGATTTACGTTAGTAATTTTTGTCTCTAGTTAATCGATTTTCTTATTAATATGGACGTTTCAGAGGATATATCTACCTATCTATCTATATATGTATGTAAATATATAGAACGGCTTCTGGGTCTATAGGGCTGATCCATCAAGACTATGTCCAAAGTAATTCACACACACACACACACACACACACACACACACACACACACACACACACACACACACACACACACAAAGACGGTACCAACACGTGAAGTATGAACGTGATAGTCAGTGGACAAATATATGCAAGTATGGGCAGCATAGCCCATGGCAGGGAAAGGATGCTACGGGTATTTATAACCGAGTGTCACAGTTGTCACGGCAACGGGGCTGTTGTGTTAGGGATATAAAGGTTATTAATGCTTAAAACGTATTCTCGTCGGCTATACAGGTTCCCTAACACCACTTTCTTGGCAATTCATTGCGTGTTTTATACTTCATAATTCTTTTGTATGTTACGTATATCATCTTGTCGACACGGGCTATATGGGATACGGTAGACAATACATACGATTCAATATCATTTGAACAGAACAAGTTTTGTTGGCTCTATGCTTAGGTTCTTTCTTTTCTACATGAAAAGGGAAAGAAATGTTGACTGTTGTTAGTGGTGAATAATCCCGGTCTACCTGAGCGAGCAGACCCACCAACTGCAGGCAAAGACCGTCCCGGCGCAGTGAATACGTTCCCATGGGGTAGACAGCGCCTCGCCACAGTTGTTAGTGTGCTTCTTATGCACCACAATGTAACTTTTTTAGCTTTTTATCCATATATCATGCTATATACTGATAACTGTAAAGTATCTAGAAATATATCAGTAGCATATCCTAGAAAAAGTACTGTTCATGAGACCAAGGTGTTATGAGGGGCAGCCATAACTCTCACATTTCTTTATCTTATTCACGTATAACATTTTGCAATAAACAATACTAATTTTTTTGTAACATATCACCAGCTAAAACATGGTGGCGGATAATGAAAAACTTACTTTAAAGAGACAGGGAACAGTAAATATTTATGTAGAAATAAGTTAAAGCTATAGCAACTTTATTATTATTATTATTATTATTATTATTATCATTAGACATATAATGGTTAGAGGAGTAATGAACAAGGGATGAAATGCCATGGTATGAATGTAAATGCTACCTATTACATCCTAATATCCTTTTACATGTTGCTGATAAAAACTGCCTGAAAATTTAATCCGAATTACAATATATACAAAGCACATAAGGGACTTTTAAGGTGTAATAAGCAATATAAATCGCTTAGGAGGAAGTGCAACGAAGTCTCCTAAGCCAACAAGAATACTGGCTGGTGAGTTCTTGGTCTCGTGTCCGGTCGGATATTCATTAACCTAAAATATCTGATGAAAATGTGTAAAATGATATTTTTGCCATCATCAAACGATTTACTTCATCTTAACTGAATTCCTTAGTAAGTGTGGTGAGTAGAGGAGCCTAGATGTGGAAGGTGGAGAGCCCCGTGGTAGTGAAAGGGTGAACAGAGCCCAATGGTGGTGAAAAAGTGAAAGGGAGAAGAAAGCGTCATACCAGTGAAGGGATGAACAGAGCGCCATGATGGGATGAACACAGAGTCAGTCCCACAGTGAAGCTAAGGTCTTAAATAATGTCTAGCGGACCCCTCTTGCACTCGAACATGGTCGGGTGTTCATCGCCCCCGTGAAGTCAGACTACAAGTAGTGACGGATTTCCTTGTGTATTTTTGGTCCTCCCAGGTGATTTCATTTACCTTAACCCCTTGACTGCCGTGACGTACTTTTTCACTTAATTCTTCCTACCTCCTGACGACTTCATATACTTTAAAACAAACTCTCATACTGAAAGGGATAAAGGAGGCCATCTCTAACACCTGCAGTTTAAATGTCTCTCCAAAGTGGGGCAAATTTTTCAGGGGATAGGAGGAATAAGCCAAGAAATACGTCACCGAACTGAAGGGATAGTGATAGAATGATTGAAGCCTGGAGTAGTGAAGAATGTGTGATTTAATGGATGAAGTGTGAAGCAACGAATAAAGTGTGAAATGACAAAGTCTGCTGTAATAAATGATGCAAGAAGTAATGAATAAAGCATGAAGTAATGAATAAAGTGTAAAGTAATAAATTGTGAAGTAGTGAATAAAGCGTGAAGTAATGAATAAGATGTAGTGGGGTGGTCTTGCACTGAGGCTGCCCTGGTATCCATCGCCCCTCGTGAAGCCAGGTTAAGCTGTTTCCTGGAAGTCGCCACGCCTGCCCTGGGGAAATTATGATGGCCGAGCGAGGAATATGTATTGCTATGTACAACACGCCCCAGGTCCCTCCCACCCAGCCTCTCTCTACCATTTCTGTGTGTGTGTGTGTGTGTATGTGTGTGTGTGTGTGTGTGTGTGTGTGTGTGTGTGTGTGTGTTCCATTGTCAGTGTGTATGACTCTCTTGAAATCACCTGTAACTCTCTCTTCACCTCAAACCTACCTCCCAGTTCCCTCTTTGTGTCTGTGCCCGTGTTTGTGTGCGTATCTGTGCTTACTTGGTGTATGTGGGTGTCTTTGTTTGCCTGTGCTTATACAGTATATCTCTTGTTATCATCCACACCCATCTCTATGCCTGAGCTCTCCCTCTCACCTGCATATGTATGTGCAATATATCTATATCCGTATGTACCTATCGAGCTATCTGTGTTGTGTCACCCCCTTTATCTCTCTCTCTCTATCTCTCTCTATCTATCTTTCTCTCTCTCTCTCTCTGCCCTGCCCTTCGTTTTTCCTGCTGAGTGTCTTTTTCCCACTGACTTTCCTCGCTGTCTGACTTCTAATTAATTTCTTTATCTATTTGCTTATATTTCTGGCTGTTGCATGCATAATAACTCCTTCAGTCCGGTGATCTAATTTTTATTTTATTTTTTACTACAGCCACACGATTTATTGATACCTTTGAGACTTTCTGAACTGGAGGAGTTAGATACAGCCTTCATTAACTCCTTCACTACTAGAGGTCTGTTCCGAGGTGAATGTAATCGTTTGGTGTCAGTGAGAAGAGAAATACATCATCCCGCTGAATGGAGTCATGTTCTCTGGGGAAGGATCTTATGAAGTTATTAATAGTTTATCTACATTCAGTGGATTATTATCGAAGGTCAGTATACGTGTTCGTATTATTTCATTTTCTTATTCATTCGCTTGTGAACATTTTGACACCTATATAAGTGAATATGAAAGTATAAGTAAGTCATTTTATTCACAACTAGAAAGTTTGTGAATATGATACCAGGTTCTCTCACGCACTTTTTCCTTACTATCATCCGTGCCTTTTTCTGCTTCACTCTGTTTCTCCACCTTTGTGTATCTTGCTGCTCCTCTCTTTTCTTCTAGTCGGATTTTCTCTTTCTCTCTTTTTATATTTTCTTTCTTACCTGTCTCTGCCATCCCTTTGTAATCTCTCTGTCCGTCTGTGCCCACTCTCTTAATACCCTCGGCTTTCCCTTTCCCCTCATCTATATCTGTCCCCTGTTTTTATATTGGTTTTACTTCTCCAATGTTTTATTGCTCTACCTCTGTTCTTTCTTTTACACCTGCTATTCAGATTACAAGAAATCTACTCCCTTTTTTTCAACTTATCTGCCCTTCCCTTCCATCTCTGTCCTTCACCTTGTTAATTTTCTGTATTTCTGTGTCTCTGCTTGCTTGAGTGGCTGCTCGACTCTTTCTTGGTCTGTCCCTTTTTGCGTCGATTGCCTGTCAGTCTGGTTGTACTGCCCTCAGGTTCTTCGCACGATTCTCTCTCTCTCTCTTTGTCACTATATCCCTCGCAGCACAGTTCTATTTTCACTGTTGTCTCTTATCCCTTGATACATAAGCTGTACGATAGCGCCCATTGCCTCAGTGGTCTGACTTCAATCTTTTCTCCTCACTATTTTTACCCGGTGAGAGAAACGTCTCTGATACAATGGAAAAATCATCAATATGACGTATTCTCTTTCGAAATGCCATCATCTAACCACCTTCCCCTTCCCCCTCCCCCTAAACAAACGCATACACACACACACACCACCAACACTACCATCCCGATTTCTCAACATGTATACGTCTTGAGGTGGTGGGAAAAGTGCAAAACACAAAAACAGTGTTGATGGGAACAATTTGTTATTGTGCTTGGGATACTGCTTCGTATTTAGATAGTTTTGGGCTGGATGCTTAACATAAGTTGATGATTTTTTCTTTCTTCACTTGGAGATCGAATACTCTGCGACACTAGCAAGTATATGCTGGAAATGTACGGGGAATCATTAACGGAAGACTGATGGGTGATTCAGGTAACAGCGTGGAGTCAGAAATAGGTCTCTTGTAATGCAGATTACCATTTAGTTATTTATTAAAGAAAATGAACAAACATCGAGCTACTTTATGAAACGGAAACATTTCATCATCTATTAACACACCAACTACCCTTGTGCTGTAGGGGGAGGGGGGGAACAGGATATCCACATCGACGGAACTCAATGATCCAAGAGTAATGTAAGGGAGTCTCTGTAACCAAGTATGTTATCCCAGTTCTTGCAATTATGTACATCCTGAAGTAATATGTTTTATAATCCAAATACATTTTATCAATGAATCACTTCACGATTTAAAAAAAAAAGTTCTCTGTTCCAGACGGAAGGAATATTACAGTTGCAATGACAATCCTCAAACTCTCATAAACCCCACTCAACACCAAGACGTACATTTTCTTTTCTTTCTTTCTTTCTTTTTTTGTTGCTGCTATTCCCAGGCGATTATATTCAGTTCATGGGAGATTTTGTTTTATGATGAAAGAAATAATGAGTGCAATGTCTAACCCTCAAAAAAAAAAAAAAAAAAAAAGTAGCAAAAATGGAATGACTAATACGTTATCGTGTTGATGAGTTGATGGCCTCACTTCTGGCTGAGTACGTTTAGTCATAACCCACAGGAAAATGGTGCGGATATGATACTGGCCAAGGTACCTCCACGCCTCGGGCTCTACATGGCTAAAAATAATCCTTCAATGGTGCTCACTTGTATGTAATAATCGGGTAGTAGGAAAACAGTTTAATTGGAATACGTAGTCTTTAAATCGTTTTTCATCAGATCTGGCAATTCTGGATATTAAGTCGAAATAGCGCCTCAATTATCGCATGTTATTGTTAGCCCAAATGTGTACGAGCATTATTATGCTTCAGTGAGCGTGCACTTGCTTTCACATGCCTGAAAAGATATATACAAGTAATTACCATTACTCAGCAATGAAAGAAAAGCATTCGGGAGCCGAATGCTAATCGCCCGCCAGAATAAGCTGTTGGCCAATTCCATGACTTTGGCCATATCTTGATACCCCGAGGTTTCATGTTGATGACTCAAGCCGTTCATGAGATATAATGGTGCTAAAGGCGAGCGATAAAAACTGGTTGACATTTGGCAGCCATTATGGTGACCTTGGCGTTGACTTCAAGTACCCATTTTCGAACTCTGCAAAGATTTTGGCCACATCTTGATACCCTGAAGGTTTCATGTTGATAGCTCAAGCCGTTCATGAGATATAATGGGAACACACACACACACACACACACACACACACACACACACACACACACACACACACAAAGGAAGGCAAAAACATAAACGCTCCGCCTTCTAAAGGTGGGCGATAATAATGATAACTCTTGACAGCTACGAAAACAATATCCATAACTTGTAGATACCTTACAGCAGACGGGAATATGCGGTCTTTGTGGTGCCGGACCTGACATCCTTCATCACACTCAGGGTCAAAAGATAAAAATAAAACAGAGGATCAGTATTTAGATGCATTCCCGCCCCCTGCACCTAATACACGCCACAGTGCAGTTTGTTTCCTAGTCATTTGGTCCGTGGTAATGACAAAAAGTGAGAAAATGCATGGACCACACGTGTACAGACATTTTCCCCTGATTTAATTATAAATAAATAACTTTGCAGCGCAGTCATTTAATTGAAATTAAACTGTGAACTGTAATAATCAACCAGCTGGAAAGTACGGTTCTTGTGGCAACGAGCTGTATTAATAAATCGGATATTGGAAGTCAGGCTTCTAGTTGGTGCGCCGCTGCTGTGTACAGCAAAAAGAATATGTCTACAGCCGAGCGCCAGAAAATTGGTGTTAATAGATCGTGTGTGAAGGAGGAGCTATTGTGTCTGAGTTATGAACTAATGCTTCAGCCACTCTCAGCCATTACTGTCCCTGCGGCGCCCTTGATCCTCCACCCAACACACTCCACGATTATCACTGCCTCCTCCTGCCTCCAGTGTCTTTCTCCACTTCCTGTATCCCCTCCTGCCTCGAGTGTCCCTTCCTGCCTCCAGTGTCCCCTCCTACTTCCAGTGTCTCTCTCCACTTCCTGTATCCCCTCCTGCCTCCAGTGTCCTCTCCTGTCTCCAGTGTCTCTCCACTTCATGTATCCCCTCCAGCCTCCAGTGTCCCCACCTACCTCCAATGTCTCTCCACTTCCCGTATCCCCTCCTGCCCCCAGTGTCCCCACCTGCCTCCAGTGTCCCCTCCTGCCTTCACTGTCTCTTTCCGCTTCCAGTATCCCCTCCTGCCCCCAGTGTCCCCACCTGCTTCCAGTGTCCCCTCCTGCCTTCACTGTCTCTTTCCGCTTCCAGTATCCCCTCCTGCCTACAGTGTCCTCTCCTGCTTCTGGAGTCCCCACCTGCCTCTGGTGTCCCCACCAGCCTCTGAAGTCCCCACCTACCTCCAGTGTCTCTTTGTGTTTCACTTTCATGTCTCTCTTTATTAGTATATCTTCTGTCTGTCTTCCCAGCATCATCGAATAATTTCTCTTATATCACTCTATTTTTTCTTACTTTTACTGTTTCTTCCTTTCTTATTCTTGTTAAATTTCTCTTTTCTTGTCTCTCACTATTCTCTTCTCTTTTTAGATTCTAGAATTCCTGCACGACCATGACGTCTTTTACATCATGTCATTGCTATTACCATATTCTACAGGCCTGGGGAAATCTCTCGTAAATAAATGGTCAGTGTTTCCCTTTCTGTGAATCTTCCACCACTAACGTTGTTACTCTGAACATCGTACTTGCTGTCTTTATTCCTTAGTTTATTCTGTAACGCCGTTCAGCTTTGCCGGTGTACCTCTGCCTCAGTGAATTCCAGTCGGAATACTTTGAGCTTTATTCACAGTCTCTCATGAGTTTAACTTGGGTAAATGATTGCCTATTTGTACTCTAATCTTCACTTATACAGGTACCAAATGTTTAACAACCAGACTAAAGTGAATGGTAACGTGTCTAATGCTGGTTTATATCTTCACTTATGCAACTAACAAATACTTCTTAATGAAACTAGAGTGAATACTAGCGAAAAAATATGGAAAAACACTTAATCCCTGTTCATAGTACAATTGGTTAAGATCCCTTACGAGTATTTTCCCTGGTTCATTGCTTCTCTCTCTCTCTCTCTCTCTCTCTAACTTTCCCTTTAAAGCCACACTATAAATAAACTGAATATTTCGCTATGTTTTAAATATCCCTGTTGGCTACATTTAAACAACAACAATGCCTCTACTTTATTTTCTTACGTAGTTTAACCATCATTCTTTTATTTTCCTCTCGTCTTTTATCAACTGTGAAATTTCGTGGTTCCATGACCTATTCCTGACACCCTTCACTGCTGCTTCCTCCCAAGTTCATCTCGCAAGCCGATACATGAACTCCCATTTCCCAGAACCAATCTTATTTTCCTTCTCCCGGTCCCTCTCTTTTCTCCCTTTGCCCATTTTAATCTTCTCTTTCCCATCATAAAATCTTGCCTTTCATCTCTCCCGTCTACAGCGGTGAAAAGGCGTCACCCTGCCAGCCATCTCCCATCTCGACCCTGCATAATAAAACGAGCCAACCATCGCCTTACGAGCAGAAACCAGGGACTTCCGCCCTCGTCACCACCATAGCCAAAGCACAGCCCCAGCACCCACGGAAGTACATAAATAGAATCCTTACCAGTTTACAGGAACTGTCACCATAAGAATGAACTATCATGAGGGGTCGTTTTATTTCATCGCATTTTTTTACTCTAATAATGTAACAACGATGTGTTTGGTAGCAGCCTGAGTGAAGACAATGTACAGAATTTACATGTGATAGTACGCACAGGCCTAGGAGAGTTTATAAATAATGCTCCCTGATCTTCTCTTTGCTGCAAGGAGTGAACGAGACGATCAACATTTACCGTATTTATGCCAGACTGTGGGTCGTATGCTTAGTGGATTTCGATGTATCTTAACACTTCATCTTTAGCAATTTACCTGCACATTATACACCTCGGTAACCTGCTATGTGTTACTGATGCAAACTGTGCCGATATTAAATACAGTGCAAAAGAAAGATAAACCGTACCATGTAAAACATTTATCTGAGGATGAAGTACAACGAAGCATCCTGTGCCACCTAAACTAAAGTCCTGCTCCTCCGCCACTTCCCATTACACCCATATTACGAAGGTTCAAAGGAGCGTATGAGATTATTCCCGCTACAGAGGCCCTGAGTTATCTGGGTACGGGCGTAATCAAGCGAGTTGAAAAAGAAAAACTGAGGTGAAATTTCCAACTACGGAATAAGCGGTTGTGGGTTATTGAATTTCCCTGGAGGGTGTGTGAGAGGGAGTACGTATTCGCCACTCGCACACCGCCTGACCACCTGTCACTGTGGTCGCGGCGTGGACAGCAGCTCAGTGATGGCAAGTAAGTGCCGGAAGAGAATGGACTCACATTTAGGGCAAGGTTGTCAAAATCCCCTTCAGTCCGATGCCGTATATTTACCTTTGTTCT
Source organism: Coenobita brevimanus (assembly GCF_032717465.1). Taxonomy (NCBI): domain Eukaryota; kingdom Metazoa; phylum Arthropoda; class Malacostraca; order Decapoda; family Coenobitidae; genus Coenobita; species Coenobita brevimanus. The sequence goes on from NC_137046.1 coordinate 32,080,254, forward strand.
TCCTGTCTTCTGTCGATTTTATTCACCTTATGATAGACTTTTCGAAGATGAGAGGTTTGATATGGCCTCAGTAAACACCTTCAATACGAATGGACTTTCGTAAACTGAATAAAATCGTCTCGTAGCATTATGAGTCAACTAGAAACGACGTCACTCGTATTCAAGGGATTACCGAATGTGTTGGTACTGAGATAAGAAAGAGCGTGTAAAAAATAATTAAAACGGTTGTACTGAAATTTCAAGGTGAAGCTGAGGACAAGTTCGTAGTAAAGAAAAACACGCTGTCAGAGGTGAAAGAAGGAGCAGACTGAGAATAAAGTCAACAAAAGAAAAAAAAATGTCCCTTATCCCGGAAAGTTAGCTTTAGATCTCATGAAGACCTTGCATTAAGCCTGAGTATATCATTCTAGAAACGATTATGAACTTTGAAACAATTAATTAAAAAAAAAATCGTTCACTATAGCAACAAGCAGACTCCTACACGGATGTCTCCCAAGATTATGAAAGGTAAATGTGATTGTAATGAAACTATGAAGCACTGAACTAATGCATGCATATATAACGTAGCTGATTAAATAAATTTCAACTTTCACTGGTTATCATCCTAGGTAGAATTACCGTATGTAATCTAAAGGGCAGGCCAAACACAATTTCCAGAGCAGGTCACTGGGACAAATTACACACAGGATAAGCCTCCAGGACAAACAACACAGGTCGAGTTATCATGACAAGGCACGTGCAGGGTAGGCCACAAGACAAACTACATACAGGGTACGGTAAGTCATTAGGGCAAGCCACAAGCCACACACTGGGAAGGTGACTAGAACATGCCACACACAGAGCATGTCACCAGGACATGCCGCTGCACACACAGGGGAGGTCATCAGGACAAGCTACACACAAATCAGGCTGTTTTTCCAGATTACGATATGGCCACTACCTTTCATGATCAACACAACGAACAACAAACAAAGAATCCACATCTCCTCTCTGCAGTGCCGCCCCTCGCCTCACATCAGTCCTTCACGCCATACAACTCACTCAACCAACAAAGCCAATCATTCAACATAACATTAGTAAAAGGTCTCCGACAATGCTCTCGTGAAGTGGTTGGATTAGTGTACTGTAGTCCATCGGGTTCACATCCAGTTGAATCCGAAGCCACACCAACAACAGCGACATCAAAAACAATAACAGCAACAACGACACTCATTCTCCAGGGAAGGTCACAGAGTTGCCAGGGTAGGTCACCATGTCAGTTCACACACATTATATGGAGGACAGGTCATCAATGCATGTCACAGGAAAGGGTATCAGGCTAGGTCACTACGATAGGTCAAATGGGAAGGTCACCACGGCACGTCAGACAGTCACCAGCACAGGTCACACAGATTCACCAAGACAGATCACAGGACAGCAACCAGTGGAGCTCACGTAGTTACCAGGACAGGTCACCAGGGTGGGTTATAATACAGTCACGGGAGAAGTTACCAGGGCAGGTCACCAAGACAGGTCACCAGGGCAGGTCACTAGGATAGGCCACACGTCGCATCGATTGTACAACTTTCGTAATTACAGTCTCCAGGAAGGCTCGTGTCTCCACGTGAGTGCGTGCTTGCTTGTGTGTGCCTTTGTTATTGTGTGTGTGTGTGTGTGTGTGTGTGTGTGTGTGTGTGTGTGTGTGTGTGTGTGTGTGTGTGTGTGTGTGTGTGTGTGTGTGTGTGTGTGTGTGTGTGTGTGTGTGTGTGTGTGTGCCTAAGTTACCATCCATGTGTGTGAACGTACAGCATAGTATTTACCAAGGAAAGTGCACTAGTTTTTTCCCTCGCATGTGCCTGTGTGCGGTGCAGGGTTAACACCTAATTTGAAGGCAAGTGACAACACCGGGGTCTTTTGCGAATGAACCTACCAAGCGGGTCATAAGCGGGGCACTGGGGGGAGGAGGAGGGATGGAAGGGAAGGGAACAAAGAGGTGGGGGGAGAGAAAGGAGAAAGGGGGAAGTGGGAGGAGAAGAGTGAAATGAGGAAGAAGGAAATCGAGGGTAGAAAGGAGGGAGGGATATGGAGCTAGGGAGAAAAAGGACGGATAGACGAGAGGAGGAAGGCGGTGGAAGAGGGATATATAGGGAGAGAGAATGGGGTAGGGTATGGAGGGAAAAGGAAATCAGAGGGGCAGAAGGGAGAGAGGGAGATGGGAGAAGAAGGAAACACGAAGAGAAATAGAGAGGGGAAAAATTTATGATACAGAAGGAGAGAGGGGGAAGGTAAAAGGAGAAAAGGAAAACAGAAGAGAGAGAGGGAGTGGGGAGGGAGTAGGAAGATGAGGGAAACAAGGGAGGAAAGGGGTAGGGAGATGGAGAAAGAGAAGAAGGGGCTGTGTGAAAAAAGAGGAGGGAGATAGATGGAAATGGAGGCAAAAGAGTGGAGGAGAAAAAGGGATGAGGAAAGCTGTACATGAGAGGAATTATGGGAGGAAAGTGGATATGGGAGAGGAATAGAGAGAGAGAGAGAGAGAGAGAGAGAGAGAGAGAGAGAGAGAGAGAGAGAGAGATCGTAAGGGAGGATGAGAAAGATCTGGGAGGGTAGGGAGAGAGATCTACAGGGAAACATGGGAGGGGGTGATACATGTGAAAGGAGGAGAGGAGTATGTGAGTGGAAGAGGCATGTGAGTGGAAGAGATTAGAAAGGAAGGGAAAAGATGTGGGAAGGGAAGAAAGGTGGGGTGGGGTGGCTAGAGAAGAAGGATGGGAAGAGGACATACCGGTAAACAGGGGAAGAAGGATAGATGCGGGTGAAGGGATAAAGAGGTGTTGGAGGGAAAGAAAGACCTAAAAGAGTATGAGGTACAGAAAGGATGGGAGAGGAGTGGTATGTGGAGGGAGGTGTTGAAGGAGCGGTAGAGAATTGCTGGCGTGGTGGGGTGTGGTTGAAAAGAGAATAGTAGGAAAAAGGTAGTGGGAAGAAAAATGCGTCAAAAGAATGGTGCGTATGGGAAAGAGAGGTGCAGAGTGGGTGGTGAAGGAGGGGGAGATTGGTGTGCGAGGAAGGGATGATGCGGAAGGAAAAGAGCTGTGGGAGAAAAAAAGGGAGCGATCAGTGGGGTGAGCGAGGTGTGAGACTAAAAAAAATACTTGAGTGGAGGGTGGAATGGTGTGGGAAGAAGAATCCAACGTGGAAAGGACAGAAACAAAGAAAGACACAGAAATGGAAGAGACAGGAAAGAAGGGGGGTACCGGTTAAAGATATATAAAGGAAGACATGGCAGAGGGAGAGAAAGAGGGGACGTAAAATGTCTTAAGTGAAGAGACGAGAGGTGCGGGAGGAGCAAAAGGGAAGGCAGTAAAAGCAGGAAGAGGAAAAGAAATGAAGACGAAAGGCGGGGAAATGGAAAGAAAGAGACATGCAAAGACTACAGTAATCGGAAAAAGGAAGAACGGAAAGACGAAGAAACTAGAGAAAAATAGGAAGAGGAGGAGAACGCAGGCCAGGAAGAAAGAGCGACCAAGTGATGAAGAAAAGGAAGAAGGGGAAAAACGGTGAGGAAATTTTGGTGTGTGGTATTTTCTTACTTTCCCTGTTATGGGTACATACGGAGGTCGGGAGTCGCCCATATCACCCTCATAAACTACCGCACCTACGCAATCTCCCGCACTGCCACGAAATCCCTCGCGCGCGCGCGCGCGAGCGAGCGAGCGAGAGAGAGAGAGAGAGAGAGAGAGAGAGGGAGGGAGTGTGTGTGTGTGTGTGTGTGTGTGTGTGTGTGTGTGTGTGTGTGTGTGTGTGTGTGTGTGTGTGTTTTGTAAAAGAAGGGGAGTAGGAGGGAGAGGGAGGGAAGACAGGGAGGGGGAGAAAGGGGGTCATGATAGGGAGGGAAGGAAGAGGGGTGGGGGAGGAAGTGTTAGGGCTGGGGGGAAGGGAAGGACTGTTTAATTTTAGAGGGAGGGAGAGAGAGAGTGTGGGTAAGAGGAAAGGAGAGAATTTGTGTATAGGGAGGGAGGGCGGGGGGAGGGAAGTAGGGTAAGTAAGAAGGGTAAGATGGGAGGAAGGTGTAATAGACTGGGAGGGAGGGATAGATGGGAAGGGGTGAGTTAATTAAAGTGGGAAGTGAGGAAGTGAGGGAGGTGAATTAGGAAGGCAGGCAGGGAGGGGTGCGAGTAGGAGGGACGTGAGGTAGTTAGAGGGTGTAATGGAAGGGAGGTAGAGTTATGGTGGGATGGAAGTGGGGCATAAGGGAGAAGGGCTATGGAAGGGAGATAGAAAAGCAATGAGTGAAAGGAAATATGGAAGGAAACGCAAATAAACACGAATAGAGAGAGGTTGCTGAAGCAGAATTAATTAATCTAGCAGTGGCAATACGAACACACAGCAGATTGTAGCAGCCAGTTCCATAGAAGCATCCCCTTTAAGGCGTAGGAGACCTATGTTAGGGTTGCGTTTAGTACATTTGAAGGCAGATGACCAGCCTACTTGACATGATGGTATTATGTATTAAAAAAAAAAAAAAAAAAATCCAGTCACCTCTGGACGATCGAAATTTGCAAGGCCGTCATTCCGACTGGGGTGTTCTATGTAACCAACATTTCAAGAGAAGCGTAAAGCACATGAGCGCTAACAGAGGGAAAAAGAAGAGCCATTAATGTCCTACAACACTGGAACAAAGAAAGGCCCAAAGAAGAGTGAGTGGGACCTACTGTAGTACGCCATAACATTCAGGTGGTCAGCTGTTATAGTTGCCGAAGTTATGAATTTACCTACTGTATGTTTAAGTTGTAGGCTATATAAAAATTGCTTGTTTATACTTATATCATTACTCATAAGGTTATCAAACACTTCACAACCAAACAAAAGTTAATAATCTGAGTGAAAACATACAACTAAACAAAATAGGAGGCTTCATAAAAATGGTCAGGATCCTTTTTAATACAGTTCGTGGCGTGGCCGTATATGCTGAGTTTATTTACCCAGACACAGGGCAAGAGAGGCAGCCTTGTGGTCGCGTGCCCCCTAATGCCCCTGTCAACAAGCCTCCGTGAGAAATGTCCATCTAAATCGTGCGTGTTTTCATCAGGCGGTGAGACTGTAAGCCGCGTCCCGAGTATTTTTAGGTGAGGAGGGTCGTAAGGTGGCACGAGTGATGGGGGAGACGCGGGTGGGGGTAGGGAGGGGAGGTGAGGGGGGACAGGGAGGAGAGGATGAGAGAAGGAGGGAGGAGAGGAGGAGCGTGTGAGGGCATGCGAAGGAGGGAGCAGAGGGATGACCCGGTGTGGTGGTGGGGGGGAGACAAAGTGACGCGGCAGTAGCTGGGTCAAGGAGAAATGAATGTCTAGTAACAAAGAGGTTAGAGGCAATGGGATTGGAGGCGAGAAGGGTTAAAGACGATGGGGATTAGAAGCGAGAAGGATTGGAAATAACAGGGGTACAAAGGAAAGGAAACAGCAACAGACCTATTGGTCTTTCGAGGCTGTTTGTTACAGGTTAGGTTATTTCTAACGCAACTAGCCTATCTGTCAAAGACAGGAATAAGAAAGTAGGAAGGCCCCCCCTACCCACCAAACCCTCTAGTCAAAGCCGGCAGGAAATAGCAAGAAGGAACACCACGCAGCATGCAAATGATTTCAAGGAAATTTCATAGGAAAGGATGAAAGGAAACCATATTCTATACTATTTTAACCTGCAAGGGAAACATACGGTATCTAGTCAACTTAATGAAAATGCCGTTGTTGTTCCCTGGTTACTGGTAGGCTACGCCTTGTATGTTGTGAATTGAAAGACACCTTAATTCATAAATGTATTATTCAGAAGTGAACATGCTTAGCTGGGGATTAGAAAACAAATACGTACCTATGCGGTTATTAAATGTTAGTACTGTATCACAGTTTCACAGTTTACCAAATTAGGAGGCAACTTGTTCCATATATTTTCAACTCAGTGAAATAGTGTTTAGCTTCATGTGAGTGAAAACGGTTTCTAACAATTTTATGTCAATCTCTTCTCATATAAATCGAACAATGTACTGTGTAGCACTTTTCAATTGCTTTATTATGCCCTTTGAAGATTTTGTATACTTGAACTGAATCTCTCTGTAGTCTACCCTTAGTTAAGGTCAGCAGTTGCAGCTCTTAATCGTTCCTTATATGGCTTTTTTTCTCAGTCTAAACGCCATTTTAGTGACCCTTTGCTCTACTCTAATTTCTCCTTATCATTTTTTCTATTAGGTGACCACAACTGGATGCAATACTCTAAGTGTAGTCGTACTAAAGAATTATACAAGGTGAGGACATTTTCTTATTTATATTCGAATGCTCTACCCATGAATCCAGATAATGTGTTGGCTCTGTACACTGTTGGCTTCGCTTTTAGGCGCTTGTTAATATGACTCTCTAAGTCTTTTTCGTGATTTGCTCTAAGTTCAACGTTATTCATACTATTACTGGTCCTTACGTTTTTACTGCCAAATTTAGCACTTTACGTTTATCAATATCGAAGTCTATTTACCATATTTTGGCCCATTAAAAATGTCGATCAAGATACATCTGAACTGTCTACCTTTGCAGTGCTGTGTTTGTGCTGTTACCTGTTTAGTATCATTGGCAAATTTAGAAAAAAAAATCCTTCATCAATATCATCAATATATATATTAAATAAAGAATACAGTCTACCACTGAACCCTTTGGCACTCCAAGCGTAGCATCTCTCCGGTCTAATTTCAATTTATTATAGCTCCTTACTTGTTCTGAAAGCCAATTTTTGATCCATCTGAACAAACTGCCACTGAAACCATGTGCCTTTAGCTTCTGGAGGAGTCTTTTGTGTGGAACATTGTCAAACACCTTTTGAATATCGAAGTAAACAAACATCAACAGATATAGCCTCGTTGTACATGTTCAGTATATCATTGAAAGAGTCCAATAATTTCGTGAGGCAAGAGGTATTATTCCAAAATCTACTTTACAAATTTCTGATGAGATTATTTGCTTCTATTTCACAAACTTGTCTCTTATCATAGTTTCTAAAAAATTAACAAACCACTGATGTTAACCACATTGGGCGGCAGTTTTCTGGCTGTGGTTCATTACTTTTTGAATACTAGGGTTACGATTGCAAACATTCACTCGTGTGGAATTTTACTGCTCTTTAATGATAAGTTACAAAATTCAGTGGTTCCTGTAGATTCTTAATATGCGTGAAGATATTTTGTCTGGTCTCAGTGTTTTATTTATTACCTGTAACTCCTAATTCTCTTGCATTAATTGCTATATAATTCATTATTTTACTTTCTTCTAAATGACCTTGAGAATCTGCAGGAATCCTACTTGTATTTTGTATTGTAAATAATGATGCAAATAATTGAGGAGACGAAGGGGAAGACAGGAGGAAGCAGCTCCTGTGAGAAGAGTGGAGAAATTGCAAGATAGTGAGAAAATGACAGAGTATAAGAGCATAGTGGAAGAAAGATTGGGAAGGTATGAGCTAGAGCAGATGGAAGGGGTGGAAGACGTATGTAAGATATTCACGGAAGAGATAAGCGCAGCGTGTGAGGCGGTTTGTGGAGTGAGGAGGAGATACAAGGGTGTGCAAGGGACAGCATGGTGGAATGATGAGATGAAACGAGCTGTGGACCAAAAGAAGAAGGCATATAGTGAATGGTTAGCGAGTAGAGGTAGGGGAGAAGATGAGAGAGAGAAGAGAGAGGTATATGTGAGCAGGAGAAGGGAGGTTAAGAGACTGGTGAAGGAGAGTAAGAAGAAAGTGGATGAAGAGTTTGGGAGGAATCTGAGTGTGAAATGGAGGGAGAGTAAGAAATTGTTTTGGAAGGAGGTAAAGAAAGTAAGGCAGTGTGAAAGGGGAAATAGTAGTGGAGTGAAAGATAGGAATAATAGATTGTTGGTGGAGAAGAGAGAGAAATTGAGGAGATGGAAGGAGCACTTTGAGGATTTGTTGAATGTAGAGTGAGAGCAGTGTGAGTATAAGTGGTTGGGGAATGGCTGGGAGAAGAAGAGATGAGAGGAGGGAGGAAGAGATCAGTAGGTCGGAAGTAGTGGAAGCGATGAAGAAGATTAAGCTGGGAAAGGCCCCAGGAATTGATGGAGTGTGTGGTGAAATGCTTAGGTATGGGGGTGAGATTGTTGTGGAGTGGATATGGAAGTTGTGTAGATTGGCTTGGGAAGAGGGAAGGGTTCCAGAGGACTGGAAATCAGGTATAATTGTTCCTCTGTACAAAGGAAAAGGGGAGAGAGAAGTATGTGGTAACCATAGGGGTATTTGCCTTCTTAGTGTGACTGGTAAAATATATGGTAGAATACTCATTGATAGGGTTAGGCATATGACAGAGGAGCTAGTTGGAGAAGAACAAGGGGGATTTAGGAAGGGAAAAGGGTGTGTAGATCAGATATTTGTTCTAAGATGTTTAGTGGAGACGTATCTAGAGAAGGGAAGGAAAGTGTATGCTGCCTTCATGGACTTGGAGAAAGCTTATGACAGAATAGATAGGCAAGGTATGTGGAAGGTATTAAGAATATATGGAGTGGAGGGAAATTGTTGAGTGCTGTGAAGAGTATGTACGAGGGAGCTAGGGCTACGGTGCGAGTGGATGGTGAGCTGAGTGAGTTCTTTGATCTCAATGTGGGACTGAAACAGGGGTGTGTGATGTCTCCATGGCTGTTTAATATATATATGGATGGGGTTGTAAAGGAGGTGCAAGGTAGGGCAGTGGATGTGGGGGTGGCCCTAATGAATGAGGGTGAGATTTGGAAGCTTCCGGTGTTGCTGTTTGCTGATGATACAGTATTGTTGAGTGAAGATGAATGGGAGTTGCAAGGTCTGGTGAATGAATTTGGGACAGTGTGTAGGAGGAGGAAGCTGAAAGTTAATGTAAACAAAAGTAAAGTTATGGTGTTTGAGAGGAATGAAGTCACAGAGTGTGCAGTGAGGTTGGATGGTGAGGATATGGAGAATGTGAGTGCATTCAAGTACTTGGGTAGTGTGATGAGTAAGGATGGAACTTTGGGGGATGAAGTACGTGAAAGGGTACAGCAGGGAAGAAAGGTTGTTGGTACACTGAAAGCAGTGATGAGAAATAGGGAGGTGAGTATGGAAGTTAAGAAGTCACTGCATGATGGTATTGTGATTCCTACCCTGACGTATGGAAGCGAGGCGTGGACCTTGCAAGAGGGGAACAAGTCAAGAGTGAGAGCAGTGGAAATGAGTTACTTGAGAGGAGCATGTGGAGTGAAGTGGAGGGACAGGTTGACGAATGAAGAAGTGAAGGAACGTTGTGGGGTAGATGTGGATGTGGTTGAAAAGATTAGGAGAAATACACTGAGGTGGTTTGGACATGTGGAGAGAATGGAGAATGAAAGAATGACCAAGAGGGTGTATGTAGGTGAGGTGGAGGGAGGGAGAGGGAGGGGTAGACCGATGATGAGGTGGAGGGATGGAGCTGAGAGGTATATGAGGGAGGGGGGGGAGTTGGGGGGAGGGGAGTCAAATGGTGGGTGACAGAGTGACTTGGAGGCGTTTTGTCTGCGGCCACCCTTTGCGGGATTAGGGCGTCGGGCTATAGATAGAAATAATTAAGAACTCTCGCCACCTTCGTTTCATCATTGGTGTGCTCTCCGTTATCTGTAATTAGGGGTTGGACTGTTGGCTATATTATCTTTTTGCTTCTAATGTAGCTGAAAAATTCATTTGGGTCTGATTTACTGACACTAGCAACATGACCCTCAAGTTTGTTCTTACTTTGCTTTATAAATTTTTTGGCTTTACATCGAAGAGTGTCATAATTATTTTTTATCAGTTTGATTTCTCATGGCAGTGTAAGTTTTGTGTGCATTTTTGTTTTTTTACAGACACTGATTAATATCTGAGTTCCACCATCTGGGTTTAGAAAATTTGGCAGGCGCTCTGTTACACGCTGGAATACATAACTTGACTGCTCTATTGACAGTTTCTGTAAAAATTTGTCATGCATCATTGACATCTACTGTTACATTTCGACGATGGGATGCCAATCATTTTCACATACAGCTGCCTTTAACTTTTAAAAATCAACTCCCTTCCATAGGGCACTTTCTCACAAATGACCATAGCACAATCTTCACTAAATTTATGGTTACCTGTAACTATACGATGAGCGCTTATATTAAATTCTTCTCTTACAATAATGTTACCACAAAATTTATGATGTAGCTAAACAGAATATAAGACGTTTGCTGCAGGTGTTGGGTATTTTACAGACTGATGAAATGGACTTTCCTGCAAGTTTGTATATAAGTCTAACCGTGTGTGTGATGATAGGACTTCTCCCCACTTTGGAATTGGTAAATTAAATCAACAAATAATATGTGGACGATCAAATTACCCCAGTGTGATACGATGAGATTCATTTCTAAGCTGGAGATAAATACCGCCCATGTTTCCACTACATGGCTTGGTAATTATACGAGGATGGAACTTATTTAATATATAGAGACGAAAGGGGTTAGAGATAATAGGGATTAGAGATGAAGGGATTATATATGAAGGGGCTGGAGACGAGAGAGGCCAGAGACGAGAGGGACCAGAGACAAGAGGACTAGAGACGAGAAGGCCTAGAGAGGAGATGGACTAGAGAGGAGGGATTAGTGATGAAAAGATTATGGATGAGGAGGGTTAGAGATCAGACGAGCTAGAGACAAGAGGGGTTAGTGACAAAGGGATTATGGAAGAGAGGGACTAGAAATGAGAGGGGTTAGGGACGAGAGGGGTTAAAGACGAGAGGAACTAGAAACGAGATGGGCTAGAGGCGAGAGGGGCTATGAGATAGGGACGAGAGGGGTTAGAGATGATGAGGTTATTGATGAGAGGGGGATAGAGACGAGAGGTGTTAGGGGCAAGATCGGTAAAAAAAAGAAAAGCGCTTGATGTACGCGAAACTGAAGACGACAGAGAATTCATATGAGAGTGCAGATATTAGAAGCTAGAAGGATAAAGGCTGGACAGAAGAACGAATGGAGATGACTGAAGTTACAGACTAGTAAGAGATGAGGGGGACTGGATACAAGGAAATGTTATATGAAAAGGAAATGTTATATGAAAGGGTGTAGTGACGAGATTTGTTAAGATACAAAGAGCTTGAGATACGAGGCTTTGTAATTGGAGTAGGTTTGATACTGATTGTAGGAGCCTGAGAGCACTTGGAGTTGCGACGTATTGCAGAAGATAAAGTTCTGAAATGGGAGGTCTAGAAAGAGGCGGAGAATGAGGAAAGAATGTGGGGTTAAACAAAGAAATTCTGTGTCGCTGAAGTGGGGAGACTAGAGGTGCAGAGTGTTGGCACAGCAGTACGGAAAAATCTTGAGATATTGTGAGAGTTGTGGTGGCGGTCTCCAATCGATGGTGAAAGTGGTGGCCAGAGAACAGGACACCGAGGCGGACTGGAAGAAAACGAAATCTTGTGTCAAAAGGAAAGGCTCGAGAGACAAGAACTGCATTGAACTGAAGGTGCGGGAGGATTAAGGATGAGAGAGAAACAACCTTGTGAGTGGGACGCAGGGGAGTGGAGGCGGTGAGATGACTTAAGTGGACGTGAATGTTGTGATGAATGTGCAGTGGAAGAGGGAAATGGATGGTACACATTTGCTGTGAGTAGGAGGGTGGAGCATATGAAAAGATTATGAAAGGAGAATGGAATGTAGGGAAATGAAGCTTTTAATGGAGGAAGGATGAGATCACATAAATTCGCTTAGGATAATACAGTAGCGTTTTTGTCATTAAATTCTTGCTAGTGCCAAACAATATTCAGTTAAGGATAAACTTTACGTAGCGAAGAGACCAGAAGCAATCTCAGTTAACCTTCGAAGCACACCAATATATTCTGATTTTACTGTGGCCAAGCGACAATATTCACCCAAGAAACGACCTCTCACAGCGAACGGGATGGTAAAGGAGAACAAACAAAATGCTGAACAAAAAGGTACATTTGCGGACGTAAATATCGATACACTTCATTACGGTAAATATCGAGAAAGGGAATAATGACTTTCTAAATCCAGTGATGCGATTTTCAGAGCTCTGCAAACATTTCAGAATATTGTGCACGAGTCTCATAACAGTGCCACGAAAAAGTAGAGCCATATTCTTGTCCTCCGCTGTACTAGAGACCGAATTTCCGACAAGTTTTTGATCGTAAGTTGTGTTTAAGATTGCGTAATTGTACTTACATAATCACTCATACAGCTACCACACTCTACAACAAAACATGAGTGAATGTTGACATGAAACACACACACACACACACACACACACACACACACACACACACACACGGGTCCAGCAAAAAATGATATCCCCGCAAAGGTCGGCGCAAATCGTGGAGTAAAATTGTAATCACCATCTTATTAAAGGAACCCGGGTACATGAAACTGCCAGGCGAATTAAGTAGACACGCTAGATGCGGGAATGGGAAGGCAATATATACACGAGAGAGAGAGAGAGAGAGAGAGAGAGAGAGAGAGAGAGAGAGAGAGAGAGAGAGAGAGGTAATGTGCGGGTAGCCGTGACAGTGGCGGTGGGGGTGGCTTCATGTGACACGGCAATTTTCATAATCACAGAGAATGGCTTAATTCTCCCCTGGTAACATCCCCGACCCCCAGGCAGCCCCGGATGTAATAAGAAACCGGTCGACTGCGAGAGTGAGGGTGAGTATGAGGGTGAGAGATTCAGTGTGTGTGTGTGTGTGTGTGTGTGTGTGTGTGTGTGTGTGTGTGTGTGTGTGTGTGTGTGTGTGTGTGTGTGTGTGTGTGTGTGTGTGTGTGTGTGTGTGTGTGTGTGTTCCTGATGACCTGGCCTGTGAGTAAGACGAGATGTGGCGAGTGACCGGAAGCATTTTTTTTTTTTTTAAGTAGTCCACTGTCCTTACCTATTGCCTGTTTTGTTAAACAATCCCTTACTTTTATAATTTTGCCTTTCTTTCTTTCTTTCTTTCCCTGTGTTTAGCCAGTTCTTCTTACTGCATTTCAATCATTCCCATTCTTTGTCTGTTCTGCATTTAATTCGTTGTGCTGCTTCCTACATGCTTTCCGACTGATCTGAAACTCTTCCGTGCTGTTTCATCCATCACTCTTGCTCTGGTACTTGTGCATAATCTTTCGTGGCTGCTGCTGCTGCTGCTTCTTTTATTCTCTGTTGATATCATTTTCCATCTTCCTGCCGTGCTGTTGTTTATCTCGTCCTGTTACATTTGTCTTTACCTCGTGTATTATGTTCTTCTGTTCATCTGTGTCGCATCTTTCGCCTCCTTTTTATTTATCTATTTTTAAAGTTTTTAGTCCGTCTTTTCCGTCGCCAGTTTTTTTTTTTTTTTTGGGGTGGGGGTGGGGGGTGGGGGGGGGGGCTTTTCCGGAAGTCTCTGAAGTACTCATACTCCCTTCTGATCGCCCTCTCTGTCGCTATTTCCTGTATATTCTGTCGGCCACACCTAAGCCTTTGATCTTCATTTAGGTGTTCCACATTATTTTATTTATTTTTTGGCTTTCTTGTCTAGCTCTTTATTTTTACTTGCTGCTTCCCTCGTTTCTGTTTCTAACACTTCTTTTAGTGTTGCCTCCTCGTGCCAACTCCTAGTCTTTTCCTTCCTTTCCGCTCATTCTGACTTATCTTAGTGTCCTCTCATTATTCATGAACCACCTTTGCTTCCACTCGCCAATGTCCTTTACATTATCCCTCCCAACTTCAACCTTTTCACTATGCTCTTGTTTCCCAAGAGAAGTCACAGCTTTATCATCAGATTTGTACTGTAACCGATGACTGGAGAATTTAGAAAACCGCGTAGAATGGTAGAGAGATGAACTATCGGTTCAAGAATGGCGTTGACCAGATACAGTATCGACGGCCAATGATGGATGATAAATAAAGCATTTGAAGTGCAGTGGCTATCTAAAACAGCCACTAGACACTGATCAGACATATGAGGTGAAAGTACAGTACACAATGAAGGACAGCAACCACACGACAGCCTAACAGTCAAATATTTGTTTCAGGCTCCATCAAAATTTTCCGTGTGGAGAAACATAAAATGTTACACCAAAGTCTAAAAAAAGATCATGACCAGGAATTTTAACAGAATATTAACATCTTTAATGAAGCATCCATGGCGGAACACATACTGACTATAATATAGATGGGAAGCAGAAAAAAAAAAAAGAATGTGTGCAATAGGTATAGTTTTGTAGACTTAATAATTAATCGAATTACAGCGACAAGGTAAATAACTGGGAGGATCACAAGTTTCTGGAAAAATGTAATTAAAGAGTTGGTTTACAAATGAATACAAAAAAGTACAGACATATTCTGTACATGGATGGGGTAATAAAAGAGGTACAAGGTAGGGTAGTGGATGTTGGAGTGACCCTGGTGAGAGAGGATAATGTTTGGAAACTCCCTGTACTGTTGTCTGCAGATGATACTGTGTTGTTGAGTGAAGACGAAGGGGAGCTGCAAGGCTTGGTGGAAGAGTTTGGGAGAGTGTGTAAGAAACGGAATCTAAAGGTGAATGTAGGGAGGAGTAAAGTGATGGTCTTTGAGAGAGGTGAAGTCAGTGAATGTACAGCGAGGTTGGATGGTGAGGAATTGGAAAATGTGAGTACGTTTAAGTACTTGGGTAGTGTGATGAGTAAGGATGGAGGTTTGGAGGGTGAAGTGCTTCAAAGGGTACAGCAGGGAAGAAAGGTTGCTGGTTCTTTGAAAGCAGTGATAAGAAACAGGGAAGTGAGCATGGAAGTGAAAAAGTTACTACATGACAGTATTGTGATACCAACTCTAACGTATGGACGTGAAGCTTGGACGTTGTTAGAAGGACACAAGTCAAGAGTGAGAGCAGTGGAAATGAGTTATTTAAGAGGAGCCTGTGGAGTCACATGGAGAGACAGGCTGACGAATGAGGATATAAAGGAGCGTTGTGGTGTGGATGTGGATGTGATAGGAAGCGTTATGAGGAACACACTGAGGTGGTTTGGCCATGTGGAGAGGATGGAGGGTGAAAGACTGACGAAGAGAGTGTATGTGAGTGAGGTGGAGGCCGAGGATGATAGGGAGGGAAGGGGTGGAGAGGTATATGAGAGAGGGGTGTGTGAGTTGGGAGCAGGGCAGTGAAATGGCGGGGGACAGGGCGACGTGCAGGCGATTTGTTTGTGGCCACCCCAAACGGGATTGAGGCGTCTGGCAATAGATAGATAATTCTGTCTAATCCTTGCTAGTGGAAAAACTGTAAATGGTGTACAAATATAGGATGAGTACATACTGCAATATACTCAGGAGAGACGGTACAATTCTAGTTTATGATAATGATACGCAGCAAAGAATAAGAGAGTCATGGAGTGACACTGAAAAGAAACTAATAAAATAATGGTTCCTTATGGCTGAAAAGAACTGATCAGAAAATATTTGATACAGCAAATACCCTAAAATATGAAACGAAAAGTGCTCAATGAGGACTGAGGAGGCTAGTGTTAGAAACATCCAATGATAACAGATGCAGATTAAAATTTTGATGTATTAACAACATATATAAAGCAGGATTGAGCAAGTCAAGTCTCTCATCGAACAAGTAAGAAATGGACAATTATGGCAAAAGATTGATAATTCGTTCTGAAATCTCTGCGTGCATTCCTCCCTCATTACGGCGGGAAGCAACACCTGTTCAGCTACACATTCCCAATCCTTTTCTGCCAAACTTTCTAATGCAAGAATTAATCGGTATTCTCAGTTTTCCATAATATCAGGTGCTCACTGTGGAACTGACATCTTCAGTCTTTGCTTCCCACTGCCTATGAACTTCAGTCTTTTAAAATACTGTCTGAGAGAATATTAAATCTGACTTTCGCTTATGTTCAGATTTCTACGGAAAGAATACTGTAAGTATACTTTTGTTTGTTCTAAGCCTTAGATTCTTGCTGCTCTACATAGGAAAGTGCAATCTTTGTGTAAATGGTATATAGGCAACAACCAACTTTCTTCAAGTAAATATTCTGGAAAAGTAAGACACGAGTAAAGGGTTGCTTTTAGGCGTCCCCCATTGCGAAGGAAAAAAATGAGAGAGAGAGAGAGAGAGAGAGAGAGAGAAGTGTTCAGCAGAAGATATAATATAAAGAGCCAAAAATATCACCGAAACTGATTATACATTTATCAGACAGAGGATCGGTACATACTGAAGGGTCGAGTTTTAAACTGATTATACATTTATCAGACAGAGGATCGGTACATACTGAAGGGTCGAGTTTTAAACTGATTATACATTTATCAGACAGAGGATCGGTACATACTGAAGGGTCGAGTTTTAAAAGAGGTTTTGTGTAAGAACACTTGTGCACCCTTTCCCTGAGGGCCTTGAAGCACACACGTAATACGTTTTTTTATTTTTAAATTTATTTCTCTATTGTGAAAAGGCTGAATGCAGTCTACTGTAAGCATAGACTCAATGTGAGGTGTTTTGATGAGCATAATGTATTAATCTGTGTTACTGAAAGACCACCACCACCACCACCGCCAACAACAACAGAGGATCGATAAAAATGTTCAGGATGTGAGATCTTGATGACTAACGAAGAGGAGCTCCAGTCCTCCCCATCACCACATCTGTGTATGTATCGGGAGTATCGTCCGGTCTGATGATGTTGCGCATTAAATCCTACCTCGATCTATTGTCCAAATGGTCTAAAAATTGGCGAATGAAAAATGTACAATACTTAACGTGCACAAGACCACCCTAGATATTTAATACAAACTGAATAACAAAGAAATTAATAATTCGTAATGCAAGAGATCTAGGAGTCATGGTTAGTAAAGATCTTAAACTACGGCAACAGCGTATATGTGAGAGAAAAAAGCAAATGGGGTCCTACGATTTATTTCGCGAAGCATGCGTTATAGGACATCAGAAGTAATACTGCAACTTTATCTAGCATTAATAAGGCCACATATGCCGTGAAGTTTTGGTCCCCCTGCTATAGAATGGATATAAATTCGTTAGAAAATGTGCAGAGAAGAATGACAAAAATGATACATTATGTTCGGAACCGTTCATATCAAGACAGAGAGAAAATACCAAATTTGCATTCACTAGGAAGGCATAGAGTAAGGGGTGACTTAACTGGGCAGTTTAAGTGGATGATGGGAATAAATAAGGGAGATTTTAGCAAGGTACTTAAAGTAAGCATACAAGATAGAACTAGAAGTAATGGTTTCAAACTAGACAAATTCCGCTTTAGCAAGGAAATTGGCAGAAACTGCTATGGCAACAGTGGTGGATAAATGGTATAAGATACCTTGTGATGAGCTGCAGCCCTTTCCATTGAGAGTTTCAAGCATTGGCTAGTTAAGCATAATGGCAAGTAGGGGTTGGCTATAAGAAATCTCCTAATAGCCAGTACTAATACATTCTTTTTCCTTTTCGGGTTCCACAATGATTGTCTCTCTTCTTTCGCACTGTCCTATAAAATCTCAACGACAGTTTTTCTATACTGTGTAGTGTTCCAACTCACTTTTTCCTGTCCTTTTCGGCTGGAGGGTTTTTCTTGTAGTGTAGCCACTCTTGTAGGAGCTGCCTAGCATGGGCCAACTGGCCTACTGCAGTAATAATCTCTTCTAATGTTCTTAATACACAACAAAAGCAACAGAAAGAGGGGGACTGCATGAACTATTATGATACAGTACAATATACAGTAGCTTGGAACAAGAGAAAGAAAATGATTACGGTTCTTTTGAATAAGAAGCGAACCCTTGTGCGTGGGACATAGAAAAGACTACCTGCGTTTTGCTTACGTGTCGAAAAAGGAAACTGGAAAAGGCGGATATGTGGTAGGGGAAAGTGGGTCTGCGCCCCTCTTTCATTTTGTACTGAGGTAAGAATGTAACCAGCACACCCAATAGCAATTACTTTGCAAGCGTGCCCGCTCTTTTGATCATCGCCTCCTTTGTGAAAGTATAAAACTGGACTATGATATTGATGATGAACAATATACCATATATTAAATGAAAAGGATTAAACCTATTCGAAAACATGCACTGATAAATTCCTAATATTGTATATACGAATGTATTTAGTTATGTATTTCTATAGTGTATAGCTGTATTTTCAGACACAGTACTCAGATACGAATTACAAGAATAAACGCATACGTAACTATCACGCACACAGTTGGCTCTGTCTGTTTAGCGCCTTTTTCATTCACAACTCACTGATCCCTGGATCCTCTACTTTCCTCCATTTATTTTTTCCACACTTCAGTTCGTTTGGCTTTCTGTGTCACTCCCCTCTGCTTAACTAGCCCTCCATTTCGTTCCTCTGTCTCCAGTTTCCCTATCACAACTTTTGCTTGCCTCTCCCATCCCTCTACCTCCTCCTGGCACCCATGTCCCTCCAACCACATCTGCTGCATCCCCACACCTCTTCAATCCCAATTTAATTTCTGACCCTTCCTATTGTCCCTTCTATTTCTCCTACCCACACATCCCCCTCCATACTCCTTATTCCCCTACCTGTAATCCCTCTGCACCTCACTCCCCTTAAGCCCTCTGTCTCTCACTACCCTCCCCTTAATCCCAGCGCCTCTCGCTTCATGTCCGTCATTCATTTCCTCTCCCTCCTCTTCACTCACTTCAACCCTGTCTGCAGTTCTCATTTCAACACCTTCCTTGTCACCTAAGCCCCTCATACCATTCGATTTTTGTCTTTGATTACTCGTCTGTCATTTATTCCTCTCTCCACATCTCTTCCTGTCTCCCCAGCCTTCCTCCTCCTCCCCCAGCTACTTCCCTCTTCTCCCCAGCTCTTCTCTCGTCTCTATTTTCTTTGTCTCTCTCCCTCCACTTTCCCTGCCTTTCCCACCCTGTCCCCCACCCCTTCTTCCTCGCAGTATTCCTGTTGTCTTCTGAACCTCCCTCCCACCCAGTACTTTTCTCTCCTCCCAAACCCTTCTCTCGTTCCTTAATTTCACACCCCTCTCTCCTCACTTTCCTTGTTTCCCATTCCCCAATATTACCATAACTCTCGGCTCTCCAACCCACCGATCTTCCATGCCTAACTCCTCCAGCTTTCTCCCTACCTCTTCAACTCCATCATATTCCTTGCCCCACATTCCCCTTCCCGCCATAACTTTCTTCCTCCCTAACTCTTCCATCATCCAGAACTCCTCAAGCCCTCCTACCTCCTCATGTCCCCTGCTGCTTCCCCTTCTTCGTAACTTCCCTGTCTCTAATCCCTTGATTCCTACTCCACTCCCCTAAACCTTCCCCCACCACTTCCTTAGCTCCCCATTCGCCCCCTCCTCCCAAGCCGCTTCACTCCCCTTTCTTTAATTCAGAGTCTTACTCCCTTCCCAACAGCTACCCCTCCTTCCTGAACTCCCTCTCCCTACCTCCTCAACCTCCCCTTCCTTGTCAACCTTTCTTCCTCCGCAACCTTTCCTCTCAACCTCTTTTCCACCTCAACCTTCCCTTCTTCCTTAACCTCTCCTCCTCGTCCACCACTCCTTTCCTCCTAGCCCCCTCCTCGCCGCGCCCTCCCCTCCCTCTGCCTTCACTTCCTGCATGTAATCCCGTCGTGCGGTGTTCCTGAAAGCGTCATGGCGGCGCCGGCCTGGACTTAATCACTGTCGCGTCACCCTTGCAGATTAGTTTAGTTGTCTCAGTTGTTGTAGGTGTGTGTGTGTGTGTGTGTGTGTGTGTGTGTGTGTGTGTGTGTGTGTGTGTGTGTGTGTGTGTGTGTGTGTGTGTGTGTGTGTGTGTGTGTGTGTGTGTGTGTGTGTGTGTGTGTGTGTGTGTGTGTGTGTGTGTGTGTGTGTGTGTGTGTGTGTGTGTGTGTGTGTGTGTGAGTGCGAGTGTGTTGTTTAAATGTATCTTACCTATTGTAACTTAGGTCCCGTAGAATGGACGGCACTAGGCATGTTCAAATATTAATAAAGAGGGGGGAATCCCAGGGCTCAGACCTATGGGATTAGCGCCTTGAGCCTCTAGGCAGTGGGCGGTATGCGAATTATCATTCTAGGAACGCCCACCACACAGCAGCGTTGGTGTTATACTTTGTTATGCGCTCGCACTGAATTTAGGGCTGGAACTCCAGCCGTGGTTGACATTCAAGTTGGATGCTTGCTGTATGTCTTTTCGTAACTGGTTCTACCATCGATGTCTTATAAAGACTCTGACACACACAAACATTGCCATTACAACACATTAACATACCCAGGCATCGCTCTTCCTAAAGGTACCCACTCGTACAGCCACAACACGGGGAAAGGCTAATTTAGGTCATCCCTCTCTCCAAAGAGAAGGTTCAAATCATAGTACAATATACTGTGTATATATATATGAGTGAGTTTTACGCCTGGTACCCCTTTTTTGGATAAGGGCAATGGCGTTGCCCCTGGGTAGAGGACTTTGGTTCCTGATGTCTACCAATGACCCTTGGGTGGATTCGATCCTCCGACCCTTCGGTCAGAACGGAGCGCTCTAACCCACTGAGCCACGGCTGATATATATATATATATATATATATATATATATATATATATATATATATGGATAGGTAGAAAGAAAAAATAAATGCACAGATAAACAGATAGATAGGGAGACATAGATAAACATATATACAGATAGACAGTGTCCAGGGAGGAGGGGCAGAAGTTTGGGAGCCGATAGAGGAAGGAATTATAAAAAATTTCATGTCAACATAACTCCAAATGTCAGCCATTATGGACCTGCAGTTATTGATATCCTTGTGGGTAAAAATGGTCTCTCTCATAATTCACCCAAAAAGTAATCAGCAACTGCAACTCCGAAATGGCTGAGATTTGGACCCATGATGGTGTAGCATTATTTGCTATAATCACTTCCTCCACCATTTCCCAAACTTATTCCCTTTCTTCGTAAGAGAGAGAGAGATATGAGTCATATCTATCTATCTATCTATAGGTAGATAGATAGATATACTGTACGTATATATGTATGCATATATGTGTGTGTGTGTATGATTGTGTGCACATACAAACACACATATCTATACATTTAAATGTGTATGTATGTAAACAGTGTGTGTGTGTGTGTGTGTGTGTGTGTGTGTGTGTGTGTGTGTGTGTGTGTGTGTAAATACTTGTGTTTGCATAGTGGTACGTGCGTGGGTGTGCGTATGTGCATTCTCGTGCATTTATGATAATGTCTGTGCTTTCAGGACCTGCAGTGTGTATGCATGCTGGGCTTTTCATTAAGTGTGGCAGTATCTGCAGGATGAGGGCACACAGGAGTATGACAACAAGAGGGGCTCTTACTTAATTATGCTTAATCTGGCTGAGAGCATTTAATGAAGCTCCACAGTCTTAAGCAGCCCTGGATTCATTTGTTAATGCCTCTCCCAAGATGAAAACTTTCACATCTTCACTTGTTAATCATCCCATCCAGTTAACTTCACTCATAAGAATTTGTCTGTAACCTCTTCAGTTCGGCGACGTCTTTCATCTTTCATTCTTGCTTCCTTTAGACGATCATATTTAGCTTAAGTATGATCTCTGTTACTGAATGGATCAACGAAGGCTGTATCGAACCCATTTGGCTGGAAAATGCTGTCTTTTAAATGTTGTCAGCATTATGATATGTCGACGGACTGATTTATATACGATGGATCGTATTTCATTTAAGATATATGAGATCCACCATCAAAGATGAAATACACCAATGGATGCATAAACCATACTAGACTTATAAAGCCTACAAACCTATTTTCATCATAGCTGAATATACGGCAGGTGCTGGCCCGCTGGTACAAGACTGAACTGCATTTTTTTTTTTTTTTTTTTTTGTGTGTTCAATCCAGGGTATGGATTTGACAGTCTGTTCTCTGAGGGTCAGCAGTCCTACTTCGTGCCACACATCTTTACATGTCGCCATTTCGACACTAATACCCACCGTCCATAGTGAATACATACTAAAGATGTCTCTTTCAAGAATGATATAATGGTATTAGTGAGAGTGTTTACGACATGTCGACTGGCGTTCCGGATGATTAGTAAAGTCTGTTTTAACGAAATTCAGTCATCATACTGTTCCTTGCCTCAGTCTTGGTTGAGACTCTCTTTCTATGGGAAAAATCTTACCTCTCTAGCGAGTCAAACCCTTGCCGAGTCAAGAAACTGTACGGATATATAGAATTTCGTTACATGGGTCTTATCTTCCCCAGGACCCTCTAACATGTCATGATTATACCCCACTCCTGAATGGCATACCGAAGCATATTTCAGTATTATAGCCGGAACCATGTTAGTTTCCAAACGGTGATATGTGGTGTGTGTTCGACGTCGTCTGTTGCATGTGGAAGGACTATTGGGCCTCAGGGAACAGATTGCTTTGTCTGTGCAAATAGTCTGATACCTAACAATACCGTACATTAATTAGTGAACCAACATTAAACCTTTTGATACTAGAATGCATGTGGCCTTGAGAGAGAGAGAGAGAGAGAGAGAGAGAGAGAGAGAGAGAGAGAGAGAGAGAGAGAGAGAGAGAATAAACCAGCCTGCACTACTACAAACACCAACTCATTTTCTTATTACAGTAAGGACAGACGTAACAAAAAAGTGACAGTAAAGATGAGCCACGCTAAACAACTAATTTCCATGACAGTTTTCCTTCATTCATGGCAGCTGTTGACGTTAATTTTCAGCTCTGTGGAAGGTGTCTGTTAGTGATGAGGTTAGTGATGCATATATCTAACCCCACCAGCTGGAAATGTATATCCTAAGCTACATAAAGTCATCAGGTGGAAGGAGGAAGGAGGTATAAAAAGACACACATTACTGGGTTAAAAGCGTTACAGAAACTACACTTTGGGGGCATAACACATCACACCTTAGGACCCGGCACGAAAACAGACAGACAAACAGACAGAAAGACACACACACACACACACACACACACACACACACCCTACTACGCAATACGGGGTGAAATCCGGGGCACTGAATCCTCGGGTAAGAGCAGTCGGCGCCGGGAGATGAAGGAAGAGAGGCCCTTGAGAGTCGCAGGAGAAAACTCAAGTGTTGGGAGTGTGTCCGGACGTCTTATCCCGTCCCCCACACCCTCCCCGTCCTCTATCTTCCCTCCCTCCCCTCTGTGCACAATGGGAAGGGGCAGGGGGTGATGAAGAAGGAGGGGGAGTGGGAGGTGAGGGCTGATGGGGAGGTGATGCAACGGGCTGGCTCTGCTGAAGGGTCGGGCTAAGTGGGCAGGTTGAAGTGTGTTTGTTATGGGGTGGAGAGATGCACGCCCTCCCACCTTCCCCTTTCTCTCCCTCTTGCCTCCTCTTTTCTCTCTCTCTTACCTCCTCTGTTCTCTTTTTCCCTATCATACCTCCTTTGTTTTCTCCATCCCCCACCTTCTCTATTCTCTCCATTCTCACCTCCTCTGTTCTCTTTTTCTCTCATCCCCTCTTTTCTATTCTTTTCTCTCTCTTCTCTTACACACACACACACACACACACACACACACACACACACACACACACACACACACACACACACACTCTCTCTCTCTCTCTCTCACCCCTTTTGTCCAAGGCATACAATGTCGCTTATTTGCTCCTCCTTTCCAGATTGCCTGCTTTTCTCTCTCCATTTCTTTTCCCATGTTCTCTGTTTTCATTTTTTCAACCGCTCTTCACTACCCATCTTTTGCCTCTAGGTTCCATGTCCTCCAAGACGGATTTTGTATCTTGTTCTCGCTACTCTCAGACGATTTATTTAACTTCGGACAAAACGCCAGCCGCGATTATAATAACAAATCATATCTAGCCTTTCCGGTTTCAAAAGTCTCTCGAATGCAGAATGAAATCGTCTGGAAATGACAAAAATAAAATGGCTAAATACGTCATAGAAATCAAAGGTTTATTATTCTCATTCCCTGGTCTCTTCTTCAGCTTTGCCGTCATGTTCTAATTCTTATTTCATGCCACTTTGTTGTCTCTCTTTTCCAACCTCTGTTCTATATTCTCCCATCATTTCTAGTGCTTCTTTTGCTATTTTGTGCCTGATGGTAATTCCCCAGTCCGAATGACGTTCTTGTTTAGCTTCGGTCCCCAAGAGCTGACGAGAGATTTTGGATCATGTAATGCCACCAAGGAAGTAGGATTTTTATGTATCTTTAAATGTGTGAGACTGTCATAGCCTAACCTCGAACCCATATATCTTGCAGGGGGTAGAATAGACTGGGCTACCGTATTTACCAGTCTTATTATACACTGTTTTACTTTGTAATACAGTTTGGCTTCCTACACTTGTAATTACCTCCGTCAACGAAGTTGGAGGAGGTTGTATATTCACCTATATCTGTCTGTTTCTTTGTCCACACGACATCTCCAAAAGTTCTCAATGAATTGTAATGAAATCTTGGGGATGGGTGAGTAATGGGCCAAGAAATAATATACCGGTAGTAAATTTTGGTGATGATCCGGATCATAAGTATCCCGCGCAATATCTCCAAAAGTTCTCAATGAATTTCAATGAAATTTTATGGAAGGGTGGCTCATGGGCCAAGAAAGAACTATTTAAATTTTTGGGCGGATCCGGATCCGGGTCCTATGTATCCCGCACAATATCTCCAAAACTTTTCAATGAATTTCAATAAATTGTGTGGAAGAGTGGGCCATGGGTTAAGGAACAACGATTAAGTTTGGGGACGGATCCAGATCTTATGTATTCCACACTATATCTCCACGGATCCGGAACCGGATCCTTTTTAATTGCAATGGCACTGGCGGAGGTATGTGCTCTCTGAGTGTCTTCTAATTCTCTTTCTGACTGTCTCTCTCCCTTTTCCTCTCGGGATTACACTCGTCACACTTATACTTCTTGCTCCTAAACCTTTAACTTATCATTCCCTACTGACCTTCGTTCCTCAGTATTTTCATCTATATTTCTTTTTTAGTTTTTGCTACAGCTTAACTACTCACTTATTATATCAATGAATAAGCGACAGCAGCGACGACTGAAGACCCACCACCACCACCACCACCACCACCAACACAACAACAACAACAACCACACCGCCAACAACAATAACAACAACTATAACCTATCCATCTATCGGCAAATCCTAATCAGACATCACTAACTGGACATAATCAAGAAAGTCGCCCCTTCCGTCCCGGGACGAAACCTATTTTATATTGGTGTTTTCATACGATTATATTCAGAGAAAACCCAACATCAGAGGGGTAACTGAGCATGTATTTAACCCTACCAGTTCTAAAAGTATCTCTTGAGCTTAGCTAGAATTGTCCATACACCATAGGCATCTTGAAAGCGAAGTGCAGTAAGTAGGCACTAGATATTGCAGCAGGTAAATGTCTCAAATTATTGGCCTCCTCCCGTCATCAACTATTCAAACTCTTATTTAGATTATGGTTATTTTAAATTTAAGGAATTTTTTTAACTCAAGGTTTTTCTCCCTCCAGTGGTTTTCTTAGTTCAAGAGTTTTTTCATCTCAAGGGCTGTCTCTGTTCTAAAATTTTCTCTGTTGAAGGGTTGTCTGTCTTAAAGTTTTTTCTGGTAAAGGGTGTCCTAACTTCAAAGGCTTACCCATCTCAAGGGTCTTCTCACATCAAGATTCTCTTAACTACTTGTTTCTGTCATCTCTATCTTTTTTTTAGCAGCGGCATTTACTTAACTTAGAGTCTATATCATTATTATGTACATGATATGTCAAGTGTTTTATTCTTCCATTTCTTATTTATTTTTATTCTCAAACATAATTACTTCGACTACTATCGTATCTATTGATTTTTCCCCAGTTCAAAGTGTTTTCTCTGTGCCACAGGAATATTCATCTCCTGTACTCTCAACAAGCGGATTTTCTTGTCAATGATATCATCAGTTCATGGGTATCCTCAGTTCAGGTCTGTTTTTATACCCATGAAGTTTGTGATGAGATTATTTATTATTTATTTGTTTATTGATCTGCTGATTTCATTCTGAGATTTTTTTTATTATTATAACTCTTATTATTGTTGCTGTTGATGCTCTTGCTTTTATTAGGGTACGGGCCTTCTTTTCTGTCTCCGTATTTTGTGACATTCTCGGACAGTAGAATTTCTTAGTTCAAGGGTTCAGTTCCATCCAAACTGCCTCACATCACGGACTTTGTTTTTTATATCACGTATTTTCTTAACTCAAAATCCCCATACGCGGTGTTATCTCTGCTCTCATACAGTTTTTCTTCACAGCTTTTACCAGATCAGAGGTTTGGTTAGAATGCGTTGAGTTATGATAAATAAGTTTACTGAAAGACCTTCCTTTTTTTGTCAACTCAACGAATGACTTAGAATTTGGCGCTTCTTACCTAAAAAAAAAAAAATTATAACTGATGGCATGTAAAGGTCAATGGGTTTTTTCAGTTCTTAGTTCATGACATTTCTCATTCACGGTATTTTTAACTTATGGCATTTTTTTTTTTTTTTGTACTTTAGGCAGTTTTTTACTTGAACGGATGTCTAACTGTACGGCATTTCTCATTTAAAGTTATCTCTCACTTTACCGCATTTATGACTTGGAGGTATTTCTCACTTTACGGTACTCCTTGGAGGTTTTTCTCGCTTAATGTTGTTCTCAGCTAAAGGAATGTCTCAATTTAAGGTATTTATCACTTAAAAGAATTTCTCGCTTTAAAGAAGTTCTCCGTTCATCCATCATTCAGTCTTTTGTTGCCCCGTTAGGAGCGTGGGGGCCCTGAGCTAGGCTACTCAGTCCAGGTAGTTGAGGTGAATGAACAGCTTTTATCCCCTAAGCGGCATTATATGATCAAGAGATCCCACTCACACCTTGGATTTTGACCCGTGGACCATATCCGGTTGATGCTCCGTAAGTCACTAGACCACGAGGCGTATTTCTCACTTCAAGGTATTTTTCAGTGTAGGGTGTTTCTGAGTGAGGGAGCTCTCTGGATTTCTCGTCTAAAAACTGGTGGATCACATCAACGTTTTTGTACGACAGGCGAGAACACTCACCATGTACTCACTAGATGTAATGCAAACTTCAGGTGATTCTATTCTGATTGACAAGGTAAATGGTTTCTTGTAACTCCGGAAACCATTTACAGTATAACGCTGAGTGGTAAGTAGACAGTATATGTCAGTTGGAAGCCTTGTGGTCACTTGGTTAAAAGGTTTCTACAGGATACTGCCAATTAGGGTTTACATTCGGAAATTGGTTGGGATTTAGTGCTCATATAATGTCATACAGGCAGGCGACTGGTTACTCTCAACTTGATGGTGTCGACTGAGTAGCCTAGTCCTCCTTACACTCCTGATGGGGCAGTAAAGGATAGGATGATAGACCACTTTAAGGCAGGGAGAGAAAAATAAGTATCTTCCCAATGTTTGACGATACATAACAGAAAAGTCGTTTTATCTCAAACACGCACTAGTAGAGATTGTGCTTCACGGCATTTCGCCAGTTGTATATTTTCTTCAGCCAGAGCAGGACTCTCTCTCTCTCTCTCTCTCGCGGTACTGCTTATTTAACGGTATTTCTCACTTCATGGTAAATAGTTGCTAATGGTATTCTAAGCTAACGGTATGCTCAGGTCACAATATTTCTCAGGTAATGATTTTCTCACTTACTTTTCACAGTTGCCGGTATTGCTCGATACATGGTATTATCCAAAACGGTATTTCCCAGTTCATGGTGATATCGGCTTAGTGTATATCGCAGCTCATGGTATTTCCCAGCTGACGTTATTCTGAGTCCACAATATTTCTCGCTTCTCGGTACTTTACTTCTAAGATATTTCTTACTTTACGATATTTTTCATTTTACGATATTTCTAGGTTTACATTTCACAATAAATCTTTTTCAGATTAAGGTATTTCTCAGTGAACAATACTGCTCACATTACTTCTCACAATACTATATTTCTCACTTGCAATATTGCTCACATTACCTCTCATTTTATCACATTTCTCATTTTCGATGTTCCACGCTACAGCATCTAGCACCACAATAATATCCACTTTTACTCGTATTGACAGCTCATGGTACTTTCTAATTTTACGTTTTTATATCTCACAGACTCTCTCTCTCTGTTATCTCGGTTGCTTCTCTTCCTCCAACACTTAGTCTCTCGAGGATTCTAATGTTACAGGTGTTCGTAAGTGGCAGGTTTTCTTAATCTGCGAGCTTTTCATTTGTTGGGATTCTCATCTCCTGAACCTCTCATTTTACAGGTTTCACCAGCCTAAGTATCTTCCATTTTTATTTTATTTTTCTTTTTTTCCTGTCCATTTCTTTTCTCTCTTGAAATTCTTCTTCCTCCTCCCCCCTTTTAGAGTCCGGATTTTTTTTTTTCCGTCTAGCTTTTGTTTTACTTTACATACAGTACCTTCTCGTTTCTCACCACACAGGTTTGCCTAACAATCGGGTAGTCTTGATATTTTCTTTTCTTTACAGTTTTTCTCTGCGTGCTGACTATCTCATTTCAAAGTAACATCAAACCCAAGCAACTTCTCTCTTTACGGTACCAGTTTTCCTCTTTACGATTTTTATCACTTTACAGCATTGCCCAATTTGAAGTATTTCCCACTTTGCGGTATTTCTCACTTTATAACACCGCTCACTTTACGTTTTCTCCCTATACGGTATTTCTCACTATACCGTATTTTCCCTTTTAAGGTATTTCTCTTACTGTATCTGTCACTTTACGGTATTTCTCACTTTGCAGTATTTCTCATTTTAAGGTAATTCTCACTTTATGGTTCTCCTCACCTTGCAGTAATTCTCACTTAATGGTATTTCTCTCTATGATTATTTACACACAACAGTATTTGTAATTTAACAGTATTGATCATTTCACGGTATTTTTCACATAGCGGTATATTCCCATTTACTGCCGTGCCTCATTTTAAGGTACCTGAGCACTATGTATTTCTCAGCCCACCGCATTTACTATTACACAATGGTATTTCTCATTTCACGGCATTCTTCACCCTACGTTTTTTCTCCAGCTTCTTCTCAGGTTCCGGGCCGTGGGGTGGAGGGGTGATGAGTCCCATGAGGCCGACGGAGGGGTGGGGGGGGACAAGGGTGAAGGAAGATGGGGGGGAGGTGTGAAGACGGGGAAAGATGGGTTGGACCAGGGTAAGGGGGACATGAGGTATAAAATACATAAATTTCCAAACAGCCCCCTCCTTCCCCTCCTATCCATTATTCCCCCCACCTCCCCCACCAGCCTCCCCCACCCTCCTTCCTTCCACCTCCCCCTGCAAGTTAGCGCCCCGATCCCCTGTGATGTGTTTGGCTTGGCCCACGCTGATGGTTGATCTGGGACATATACCCCTCCTTCCCTCCCCTCCCCACAGACATATACACAGACATCCTCCTGTGTCTTCCCCCCCCCCCTCTGTCTGTCTGTCTATCTGTCTGTCTGTCTCTCTGCCTCTGTCTCTCTCTCTCTCTTTTCTATTTTTTCTCTTTCTTTTCTGTATCTTTCGTTTCGTTTCATTTATAATGGTTCCAACATATCTGCATGCGTCGGCCTTGGTCACCTAATGGCGGCCCTCCATGCTCCTCGATCTCTGGCAGCCTCTCTGTTCAGACCCTTAACCCTGAGTTCACACTCTAAGACCTCGTTCCAGGTCTTTTTTGGTCTGCCTCTCGCAACCCCACCCCCAACGTTCACATTTCTCAACTTCTGCACCGCACTGTCATCCCCTATCCTCTCCACATGCCCAAACCATCTCAGTCTACTCCTCATGCCAGTACCATCCTTCCTCTCAACTCCCATCGAAAACCTTGCCTTCCCAGGCCTCGCATTCAAGGACGCACTACACATCCACCAAATCGCTGTCCTCCTCCATCTCCTCCTCCTCCTCATCATCATCATCATCTACCCCTTTTTACCTGTTTATGTCCTCTACCTGTACTTCTGTATTCTCTGATGTTTTCCTTATCACCCATTTTATCAAGGTCTATCTTTTCCAGGTGAATAGGTAGTCTCGCCTTCTACTTTCCCCTCTGCTTTCATAAATTCAGTCTCGTCTGCTCCTCTTCGCCACTGTTTTTCAATATGCTTCTTATCAACTTTCCTCTGCCAGTTCTTCTCGTTTGAAACTTTAATTTTCTTTAGTTTATTATGTACACTTTTTCTTTTACTTTGCTTTTTCTCTTCTGCAGCCCTTTCTTTCTCGCTTTCTTTTGTTTCCCTTCTTTCTTTTCTTTTTCTTTTTTTTTTTTCTTTTTGCTAGTTTCCACCCTGTCACCGAATCATCGAATTTACTCAGGCGTTTTCCTTCCTCGGTCTCTCTGCTACAGTGAGGTCTGTTATATTTTATTCTTGCTATTTCCAGAACAATTTATCGAGGTTGGACAGATTATCACGGACTAGGGAAGTTAGATATATATACAAGAGTGTCCCCTATAATGCATTAAGTGATCTAGACCTAGTAAAAAAAAAAGTAATGCATGTAATAACTTCCCAGGGGTGAAGGGATTCAGGCTGCATCTCTTCCTACTTGTTTTCTGCTGCTTCTTTCTTCTCGATTGTAAACTTTCCTCTCTCGTCCTTTCCCTCCTTCCTCATTTATCATCTTCGTTTCTCCCGTTGCCGTTCTTTTCTCTGGCGTGTGCTTCTCATCTGTAACTTTGACATTCTTTAGTTTTCTTTCTTTCTTTTTTGAAGCTGTGTACTTCCCCCTCCCCTCCCCTTTCTCCTCTTCCTTTTCCTTCTCGTCCTTCCTCTTTTTTGCTTCTCTTTCTTCTGCATTATTTGACATCTTGACATTTCGTAACCTCTGGCTAATGATTTTTTTTTCTAGTAATTTTCTTGGATGCTTCTCTTTGATTTCTTTGTTACATATCAATACTTTTCCTTAATCATCAAATATTTCTTTGTCAGTTAAACACTTTTTGTTACTTATCTTTGCCACATATAACTTTTGTTTGTAACATGAACACTTCTTTGTTACTTATAAAAATTTCTTTGTCACTTCTAAACACTTCCTTGCCGCTTATAAAAACTTTTCGTGTCACTTGTAACTACTATCTTCATTTAAAACACCTTTCTCTCTTACCTATAAACACTTTTTCAGTAATAATTTTTCACTCACTTATAAATACCTCTTTGCCGCTTATAATCACTTTCCCTGACATGCTTTTTCTTTTGTCTGTTACTGTATTACTCTTCCATAGTCACTCATCACCACCTTTCTCTGTCACTTATTGTCGCTTACTCTGTCTCTGTCTGTCTATCTGTCTCTCTTTTTTCCCCATCAGGCACCTATGACTCACTCCCAATTGAATAAAATCTTCTGATGTTAACTGGAATGGAATACTAGAGCTGTCCCGTGCATGAGAAACTAACATAACTATACTCTTTTCACTCGAACTTGGCTTAAATTTTCCATAACTTCATCTCTAATGTTTAGTTATGATAAGAGATGAACAATAAAATATGAGGCCAGACACGAAGAAGTGTAGTGAAAAGGAGAGTGAGTCGTAGTATTGTCCTTTTTCTGCCACTGAGGTACGTGAAATAAGTAGCAAAAGGACATAATATCTAAGCCAAGTTAATGTGAAAAGAGTATACACGTAGCTGTCATCAATCACTTCATTACCACTTACTCTAATTTTTCTGTCACCTACACTTACTCTTCGTTGTTACTTATAAACACTTTACTACTTAAATATTTTTCCTCATTGTTTATCATTTTTTCACCACAGACTTCTATTCTTTATCTTATTTCCACGGATTTGCTCGTTCACATATACTGATTGGTCCGATATTTTTTCGTCTGATTTTCTCCCTCCTCGTCTGCTTACCATATCATTAACAGTAAGTCCTTTAACCTTCCATTTTCCTCTTTTATTTTAGCATGTTTCCCTTCTTTGTGGATCCCATTAATATTGCTCTTTAGTTTGGCAGCTTCCAGAACTATTCATTTAAAAAGGGCATCGGAGTAATGAGGGGGCGAATA
This sequence comes from Coenobita brevimanus, assembly GCF_032717465.1. Taxonomy (NCBI): domain Eukaryota; kingdom Metazoa; phylum Arthropoda; class Malacostraca; order Decapoda; family Coenobitidae; genus Coenobita; species Coenobita brevimanus. Next base: position 32,112,233 of record NC_137046.1, read on the forward strand.
AAGTGCCTCCTTAGCTTAATAAAATCATCTAGTTGCAGCAAGACTAAAAATATGACTGACGTCCCTGGGCTGAAGTGGTCAAGCCTTTTCTTCCGTTACAGTTTTACAGCTTTTTTTTTTTTTTTTTTTTTCATATAATCCTTGCCTTGTCGAACCTGCCTCCTCCTTTTTTCCACTACTTCAGCCCGTGAACGTGATTTTTTAATATCGTTATTATTTCAATGTAACCCATTAACCCCATCTTTAACAAAGGACTCTCCTAAAAGCTGAACAAATCATCCAGATTAAAAAAAAAAAAAAAAAAAAAAAAAAAAAAAAAAAATCACATCTTGCCCAGTTCTCTCACAAGTAATATTTCGTTTATTTATTCTGCCTTCTTTGTTCGTAGTTTTTCTTCTTTTACTTGTTCCATTTCTTTGGCAATTTTGACATACCCTCCGTTTCTATATCATGTCTTCCTAACCAGGTCTTTTTATGTCATGTGGTCTCAAGTCATGTATTCTTTTCCTTGTGATGTAGTCTATTTTCTTACCAAGACTTCTGCCACGGTTTCTTCATTGAAAAAACAAAAACAAAACAAAACAGTAACGCTAAGTCCAATACTTTGAGGTTAGCCCACATTTTTCATGTTCTTTATGTTTGTCCGTCCTTTTATTAACAGTTTTACTACCATTACACTCATAAGCACGGCTCTTTATTAAAAGACCAAATCAAGCACTTTAGAAAATTGTCACTGGCTTCATCTTTGTCCTTCCTTTGTCTTCTCACTAATATACCTAACCTGTCTTTATTGTGCTGTCATCTTGCTTTATTCTTTTTACCTTCCGTCATCCTTTCTCATTCTCTCTATTTCCTCCTGGCTCTCCCTCTTCCCTCGGCTACCATACTTCTACATTACTGTCCCAAACTCACTTTCCTTGTCTTGCAATGCCGTTCATCACAAGCCTTTACTCTTATTTCTTTTCTTCTTGTTTTACCATTCAGAAATTTTATCAACATTTTATTTTCTGTCCTTGTTAGCTTAATCTTATTTTTTTTTTTTTACATGTCAAAATACCATCCTACGCATTTCAGTGTCTCACTTTCTCCTCCGATCTTAAACATCTTACTCTTATATTTCCATCTTTAATGTTGGCCTTCACAGTTTTACATAGCTCTCCTTGTTTCTCATAGCCCTATTCCACTAATTTCTCGCGTGTTTTATTTACATTTTTTTTCATTACAACACAGTGCTACTAATATTCCCATCTCCAAAAGTATTGAAATTCTTGGTGTCTCACTTAACAGTGCCTTCAGCTGGACCTCTCATGTCAGATCACTTGCTAAAACCGCCTCAAAGAAACGTGGATTATTGTACAGAGTCCGTAACTTCTTCGCCGATGAGCAGTTAGCTATAATTTATAAGAGTCATGTGCGCTCTCAGCTTGAATATTGCTCACCCTTGTGGAATGGTTGTGGAGAGGTTGCATTAAGACAACTAGACAAAATTCAGAATAAAGCTGTTAGAATCATTAACAACCCTGCCATTACATATAAACTACCTCCCCTGCAAGTAAGAAGGAATGTTGCCTCCTTTGCATTATTTTACAGATATTTTTTTGGCAAATGCTCAGACGAAGTTGCGTCCATTGTGCCACCTCTCCATGCCTTCCCTCGTGCTACACGGACATCTGGTAGCGCTCATGACTGGAATGTCACTCAACCATATTGCAGAACTTCTGCCTATCAGAATTCTTTCATTCCCCGAAGCATCTCTCTGGAACTCGCTTACCCAGAGTTGTTTTCCTCCAAATTTCAACCCACAACTGTTCAAGTCTAACTGTTATAGATATTTTATGAACAGAGGACACCAGTAATCTGGTGTATGGATTATTTTTTTTTTTACCCATTTGTTTTTCCTTCCTCCGTTCTGTTATTTATAAAAAAAAAAAAAGTATTTTTTTATGTCACTAGGCGACCCTCTTATTCGTTTCCCACTGACCCAATTCACACTTTCGTTTTTACTTTTTGTTCTCTCTCCACCCCAAACCCATTCCTACATCCTTCTCCCCTCTCCAAAACTTTCCCCTCCCAATAATCCTCCAATTTTTCCTTCATCCCTCGTCCATTTTATCTCGTCCTCCATTCGTCTTGCCCCCTCCCCGCCACCCCCACCCACACCCGCGCTTAGAGATGGGGGCGACTTGTTTGTGTTGCCCAAGTAAAGTGCCGGATATTTTAGGCCTTGTTTTTTTACGCACAATATATGGGATCTTAAATGCTAAAGTAAAGCATTAAAAAGAAAATCGAGGTTTTATGAGGAAAGGGTTATGACTGCTGACTTCGAAGATAGCCGTCCGATGGCGCCAATGTTCGAAGCCTGGATTCGGAAGAGCAAGACTTGACTCAGGTTCAAACTTATTTTCCTTTTTTTTTATTCTACATGCCTAAATACCATCCCTCGCATTTCATTATCTCACCTTCTATTCCAGTCTTAAAGATCTTGCTTATATCCCTCTTGTATGTCCATCTTTAATGTTGGACTTTCAGGAAGGAGAAAGAGAAAAACAGAGGGAAAACCTGGAGACAGGAAAGAATAAGACCAAAACCGTGGAGAAAATCTGGGATAAGAAGAAAATAAAAAGGAAAAATGTGAGACCCTGAGGTAAAATGGGTACTTAAAGATTACATGTAGAGGATGTTATTGCTGTAACCTGGATGATGCAGTGGCCTTATATCTCAGTATAGTGAAATGAGGTGAACTATGTAATGCAGGAAAAGATAAGGAAAGCTGGTGAAGAAGAAGAATTACATGTACGCAAGGGGAAAAAAATACCCATCCAGAGAGAGAGAGAGAGAGAGAGAGAGAGAGCATCAAATATTCACCAAGGTCAGCAGAAGGGACGATATCTGTCAATTCCTCGCTGGGCTGAGGTGACACTGCGCAAAATTTATCGCGGCCCAACAACAGAACTCACCTTTGGACGATTTTATGCTGAGAGAGAGAGAGAGAGAGAGAGAGAGAGAGAGAGAGAGAGAGAGAGAAATACTACGTATAAAAGAAACAACTGATGAGGTGGAGGAAGTGCGGCAACAAAAAGAAATGAAACGGAATTAGCGATGGTGAAAAAGACAACTAACAACATACACAAACTTGCACATTCTTCTAATTTTCAGAAGCAACTAAAGGCTGGTCCTGAAGGCTGAAAAAAAAGTGCTGTGATAATCAACAAGCATACAAGACTCTACTCAAATTTGTTTCGAGAGAAGTGATGGCTTCCGTAGGGACAAGTTCCTACTTTTCACGTGTGCCAAGGCTCCCCCCCCCCTTCTCTCTCTCTCTCTCTCTCTCTCTCCTCCTTTCACTCATTATTATTCCCAGTCAGACGAGCACCGTGCCATTCACCCCACTCACTGTTATGAAAGTCTGAAACAGAATACTTCATCAGAACATGAACTGTTTCACTGAAGTTATTCCTGAACCCGCCAGAATGACCCAGGAAAGAACGAGAGAATGACAGAACTGAGGTAGGGAGATATGGATAGATATGTACGTACAACGCTAGATAGACAGGTTGCTAGAAATACATATATATATATATATATATATATATATTTATATATATATATATATATATATATATATACAGAGAGAGAGAGAGAGAGAGAGAGAGAGAGAGAGAGAAAGAGAGAGAGAGAGAGAGAGAGAGAGTGGTGGAGGTCAATTAGATGTCAGGGTCTGTCCAAACACCTTTAATGGTAGGGACAAAAGCAGAGAGAAAAGGAGGTACAAGAAAAGAGGAGAGAAGGAAGGGCCTGAAGAAAAAGGAAGAGGAAGTAAAATAGGGGAAGGAAGAAGAAAGGGTGGAGGAAAAGGAAGAGGAAGTGAGAGAGGAGAACAGAGGGAGGAGGAATAAGACGGTGTGGGAGAAGGTGATGGAAAAGAGAAGGGGAAGGTGGGGGAAAAAAGTAAGCTCGATTAAGATAAAAAGGAAGAGGGGGAATATAAAGAAAACAGAAAACAAGAAAACAAACGAAGGAGGTAAAGGAAGAGAAAGGAAGAAAATATAAGAAGAGAGCAAGGAGGAAGGAGAAAGAAGAAAAAGACGACACATTACACGTAGAGGAAGTAAAAGATGAGAGAGGAGAGAGAGAAGGAGGAAGTAAAAGAAGAAACGGAGAAGAAGGAAGAAAATTAGCAGTAAAAGCAGGAGAAAGACAGAGAACAGATATACCGTAGGGCGAAAACCAGATGTACTCGTATGACGGGGGTCGGGCAGGGGCAGAGCCAAAAGCACAGAAAAGGGTTGCAGAGATGTGGAAAAAGAGCTGAGAACGGAAGGCCTGAGAAGAGATAAAAAAGACAGATAGATATAATGGAAAGGAAAACTTGGAGTCAGGCAATTAAAAAGACATGAGGGCGGTAAGGAAGGAGAAAGAGAAGAACCGAGGGAAAACCTGGAGATAGGAAAGATAAAGACCCAAACCGTGGAGAAAATCCGGTATAGAAAGAAAAATAAGAAGGAAAAATGTAAGACTTTGAGTAATAATATCAGGCGCGATCCAAAAGTACGAGGAGAGGAAAGAATGTGAAAAGAGAAGGAATAATAAATGAAAGAGCTTACCTGGAGGGGATAAAGCAGGATAGAAGGATAGAACAAACCTGGGAATGGAAGAGACGAGCAAAGATAGGGGAAGGGTTCTCTCACACACACACACACACACACATACATCAACATAATTCTCGAGGTAACCTGACATGACTCTGGCAAATTACCCTTGATATATCCGATACCTGCACTGACTGGCTACACTCCTACATTTTTGTCTACTAATAGTATCGTTAAGAGGTTAGATCGATTAGCTAATTTTCCTTAATTTCCTTAATCCCTTCCTAGTTTCCCCCATGTCGTATATTACATTTTATTCATCTATTACCAGGTGACTTATTCTGAATGACCTTATAACTGAGAAGGAATGACATATACTCTAGTCATCACTGATACCTACAGCATTATGGGGGTTGCTAGCAGGAGAAAACTCAGAAGGATATCGATGTGATGGGGTTTACAATGGGTCTCTCCTAAGCTGAATATAAATAGGTAGACTATGGCAATAATGCAGTAAATTAAGCCGTCATTTCCCTGCAGTGAGTCATGGAAATTGTTTCTAACTTTTTCATCACGAGGATTATTTTCTATATTGAAGCTGAATAAACATAATTTACACACACACACACACACACACACACACACACACACACACACACGTTTTATATATATATATATATATATATATATATATATATATATATATATATATATATATATAGAGAGAGAGAGAGAGAGAGAGAGAGAGAGAGAGAGAGAGAGAACCTAACTTTAAAAACAGCCCACATTAAGACAGCCAGTGAAAGAGAGGGAGTTAGAGAGAGATGCAGCAGCGAAGATGGCGTGAGAAAGGTTTACGAGCGACAGCGGGAGTGAGCAGGCGCGGCAGAAGTAATGGAAATGGACTAGGAAAATGAAGGCAGCCGGGAGAGAGTACAGCGTCAGTTAAGAGAGATGAACGAGGCAGGTGAAGGGGCCCTACGAGACTGTGAATGCCTGGGGAAGCGGAGGAGAAGTCGAGGAAAGACCCGCGTAAAGGAAGGCGAGGGCGGAAAAAGGAGATGTATAGAGGGGCAGAAGAAGGCAGATGGAGGACGAAACGCGAAGAGAAAGGAGGTGTATGCAGAGAAGAAGAGGTTGAGAGATAGGGGACGAGAGGCGAATAACGTTGTGCTAATTTTCATTGTGTGTGTGTGTGTGTGTGTGTGTTTGTGTATTGGGGAGAAAGGGCAGACTCGGTGTAGCTTCACAATGTCGCCATGGATAATGAATGAGTGTGAAGGCGGAGAAATGACAAAGTGCAGCGGAACTCCATCGTATCCAGAGCTATTTCTGCAAACCTGACGCGAGGTCCTGCAGTCAGAGGCAACTGCACAAGAGAAAAATTGCATAAATGAAAAAGTGAGGTGGAAGGTGAAAAATGACATCTGCAACGTAAATCCATCGAACCCGGAGCTAATTTTGAAATGCATGAGCACCTTTAGACCAGCTGCTTTAATCTACCTAACTACCTACCTATCTTATCAACCTAAATTTTTATTTGTCCATCTGTCTATCCATCTATTGTTTAACAAGAGCTATGAGGCCCAAGACTACGCAATTTATTCTTGAGATTTAAGACGAATGTGATTAGTTACTTTTCCCTGAGCCATACTGGGTGGGCAATAAAATCCATCCTGCCCAAATCTGGTTGGAGCGTCTTTACCCGCCAAACCACCAGACGAACCCCAATCTTAAAAACGCTGATCTAACAAAAAGAAGCTCAAACGGCGTGCAACGCCCGGGTCCCCCACTTGGTCTAAGGGCCGAGCAGTTGACTTTGCCCTGTGACCCTGACCTTCGATAGATTACTGTGGCCATGACATCTGATTTTTCTCCTTTGATCTTGACCTTTGGCTGACTGTTCTCGAAATCTAACTTTTTTTTTTTCCTGTTTTAACCTGACCTCTTCCACAAAGTTTAGTCTACATCGGATGAAAACTATTCCAGTTGACCTGACCGCGTGACTTGACCTATGGCCTCTTGTTATTAAAAAAAAAAATAAAAAAAAAAATAAAAAAAAAAAAAAATCAAGTCATCCACCAATACCGATTCAAATAAAATAAAAACATAGTACTGTAATCTGACCACACAAAGGCACACTGGCAAATGCGAGTCGAACTTTGACCTTGCTTCGTGACATTGATCTTTGGCTGTTTTCAAAATTTCTTCAATTTTGCCATACCCTAAACCCTTCCCCCAAGTTTGGTCAACTGGATAAAATTGTTCAAACTGATTTTTCTGGACCAACGTCTGACCCAGTCCTTCCATTAAGTTTGATTAAAATCGGAGAAAAACTGTTTGCTCGTTGGTTGACACACACACACACACACACACACACACACACACACACACACACACACACACACACACACAGCGTTCAAAACATAACACCTACTCTCGCTCTGCGAGCGCAGGTGCAAAACGTGCTGATAATAACACCTACTCTAAATTATTCATGTTCATTATATTCATGCATTTTAATTCTTACCAGAATATTAAACACTAGATAATTTGTACCAGGAAAAACAATTCTTTAAAAACATATCAGTTCTCAATTTACGTTCGCATCCGGTCATCGAGAAGTGTTTATGGACACAGGATATACGAGAGACACAAGTGCACTGATATGATGCTCGTGTCTGTGAGAGTCAGCAATTTATTTTATCATTCAGGAGAAAAATATAAAATCTAATGTCGTGCTACATATTCCCTCGGGGCGTCATTTCTGAACTATTCGCAGTCAGACATCTAATGAACATTTTAACAATTATTTTAAACTTGATATATGTGATTCAGTTTATTCCCTGTAAAGATGAAGGGGTTGGAATGTAGTGAATTGTAGTCCAGTATGAACTAAATATGTATTACAGTACACAACTGTGGTAACTGGGGGTAGCTCACCATCCACTCACGACAGTCACGTTCAGGTGACTCGACACTGAGTGACAAGCCAAATAGCTTCTTGTAAGTCAACAAACCATTCACTAATCTGGGTGGTAACGATATAACCATACGGAACTTGGTGGTCTAGTGGGTCAGTGTACAGTAAGTTTACTTCCAAGGGATGGCTGGAGCTTATTGCTCGTATAGCACCACCCACGGACAAGCCTCTTGTGACTGTCGCAGTAAATGTTTGGAACGAATACCCAAGCCTCAACCCCGTATGCTCTTGACGCGGCATGAAAAGACAGAATGACTGACATAATACATGATAAGGTCCTATTCACTATTTTTTTCTCTCTCTCTTCCAGCCTGGAAATTTTATTCAGCCCAGGACAGCCTCTATATAGTGAAAAAGTTAATGGATTTTTTATGTAATTTTCCTTATTAGAAATATCTTATATAAGCTTAACATAATCATCGGAAGATAGCTAATAAACAAAACTCGTCATCGTACTAAGGGATTTAAATGTGCAGCTCAGGACACATGTCAGGTATGCAAAGGATGGACATATTGGCTGCACAGAAGAACGACTGTGACTGATGGTGGCTTTGCAGTGTCTCCCTGGTGGAAGGAGAAGAGCTGTGCTGGCTTATAGCTTGGGGGTCTTATTCTCGGTAGCACTGAAGACACTGTAGCACATGTCTCCTAGCAATTTATTATATATATTAAACCTTAATTCTATCTGCATTTTTATTCATATAAATCAAATTCCGATATAGTTTGCCTCAGTAACGTGCAAAAGGACAAGAGTTTATGTGAAAAATAAATCGCCGAGAAAGAGAGGCTACGAGGCCTCTTGTGTCATCTAGATTACGGAGCTAAGATAATAAAAGTGGTGTGTTTGATGGGCTGGTGTTGTGAGTGAGTTGTATTAGAACCTTGAATGTGGCTTTATGAAAGGATAGAAATAATTGGTATAAAATGGAATATACTTATTCATTTATATATATATGAGTATATAAAAATACATATAAATATATATACTGTAAATATCTATCTGGCTATCTATCTATATATCTACCTACCTATCGATCTATACATATCTACATATCTATCTGTCTACCTATCTATATACCTATCCATCTATGTATGTATGTATGTATGTATTTATCTACAAACACCTATGAAAGGACCCACGTATCATCCTGCAGCGCCTGGTTGCCATGGAGATCCACTTGTACTATACCCCCGGCCCCCGCCATCCCCCCACGCACACCTGCCACACACTTTACACGTCAGGGACAAGGTATTGCGTCATGAATGTGTGTGTGTGTGTGTGTGTGTGTGTGTGTGTGTGTGTGTGTGTGTGTGTGATGGTATGCATGAAAAATGAGGGGAAGAATGAGTTAGAGGAAAGATATGAAGGGTTTGGCAAGGGTGAGTAGTGAGAGGAGCAACGTGTTTGTGTGCGCGTGTCGCGTAAGGACGAGATGTGAACAAGAAGGATATGTTTAACTCTTTGCTACTTTGCACAGTTATTTATATTGTTGAGGCTGGAGCCACAACTGAGAGAAATCCTGGCACGCAAAGGTTCAAAAGTATCTGGATTAACACCTGATATGGACACAGACCTTTTTTTATGTATCTCACTCATGGCATTGCAGTAGCCCAGTAGTTCTCCTTCACACAACAGATGGCAACGTATACCTTCACATCTCATAACTTGGGCAATAGTACCGAATATTTATGATGAATATATGTTCTCTGATCTAACTCAAGACTGGTGTAATAATATTGGCAAACGCGTCTTTTAAATGTCAGTGGGTCTTGTGAAAGTTTATATAAGACTTCATGCGAAATTCGAATCCCTAAATTCTTCCTAATCACGTAGATCTCAGCGCCAGTCCACCACTCGTCCACTTGACCACCTCCTCCCGACATCCGAGTACTTTCTTTAAAGGGGACAAATCTTGTCAGTCAGTGTTCATGGCGAGGTGAGGGGAGAACTGTGATACGGAACTGGTGAAAGCTGAGGGAGGGAAGGGTGGGTGTGTATAAAGGACGGGTTAGGGTAAAGGTAGAGAACATCAGAACATACGTGAGGGAGAGGATGGGTGCGGAATCGAGCGACGGGTGAGTGGAGATGGATTGGGTACTGGGGAGAGGGATAAGAGAACAAAGTGGACGCTTGTGGCGAGGGGCGAGGGATGAGCGTTTGTTGGAGAAAGAGAAGGACCAGATGCCTCTGTATGAGGGAACATGTGAAGAGGTGTGGGTCAGGGCAGGGGAGTGTGAGGAACAAACTGTCGGGACAGAGTTGTGTATATGAGGGCTTGAGTGTGTAGGAGAGCTTGTGACATGGGAGGGCACATGACAGTATGTTTCTTGTGAAAAGCAGAGGGAAATGACTGAGGAGGAGGTGCAAGGTATGGATGGGAGTGGAGGAAAAGGGACAGGACTACTTGCAGAAGAGGAGAAGGAGAGGAAACGGAACGGGCAGAACAGGAAGGGGGGGACGGGTGAGAACTGAGGAGGGGAGGAGGTAGGTGAGAGGAAACTGGTTCAGGAATAAAGGAAGGGGCAGGTGAGGGGGGGGGTCTGGCAAGCGGGGAAGGAAGGCATGAGGGAAGGTTGAGAAGGTGAGAGAAGAGCAGATGAAAAGCAGGGGGTAGGCATGTGAGGAGGGGGAACGTGAAGGGAAAGGAGGGTCAAGTGTGAGAAAGGGGTCAAGTAAGAGGGAACGGGGTTAGGTGTGAGAGGAAGGGGGTCAGGTGAGAGGGATAGAAGACAGGTGAGACGGGAGAGGCAGGTGAACAGGAAAGGTAGGGCAAGTAAGAGGGAAAAGGAGGGCAAGTGAGAGGGTACGGGAGGGCAAATGAGAGGGTAGGGGCGAACTGAGAAAGGGGACGGGGAGGATGCAGGTGAGAGGGGGAGAGTAAAGGGTGGGTGGGTTCCATTCCACCAGGTAATTGAATCTGGCTTGAAATATTGGGGTCACGCAATGCTCAATGGACGTGCCGGATGATCGGTCAGGAACAAACGTTAATGTTATTTTTGGTATCCATCCCAAGTTTTAGCGTATGTCAAGGTTTCACTTACACAGTCAGAATTTGTTGAAGATTATTTTATGAAGAAAGAATGAACCAACGACTGAGTTTGCAAGAGTTTACACTTTCGAGAAAAGTCGAACAAATAAAGTGAGCCAAATCATAATCATGTGTAATGGATAGGCACTGACAGACTATCTTTCAAAGACTGTAGGTCTTAGGAAGAGAAAAGACATAGGAAAACCACTCCAAAGATAAGCAGCTGTTCACAAGAAGGATAGAGAACACAGGTTAACGCTTGCACTTGTGGGTTAGACAAAAACAAGATGGGCGTGCGTGTTTCCTGCCTTGCGTGCTCATTGTAAATGGAAGGCATGAAAATAGAGTGTTCACAAAAACAATGTTCAATGTAGTGTCGATAATAAAGAGAGAATGGTACTGTGTGGGAGTGTCTGAGTTACAATGGTCCTATTCCTGGAAAGAGAAGCAACCAGACTCTTTCCAGGTATTCTCTGCAAGTTACAGAAAGGACTAAAAGATAACCACAGCAAAGGATGTGGAGTAGTTTTTGTTTTTCACTGCTTCTTGGTATTTGGACGAGGGGGTTATATTCCTGTGTTATGGAACCTTATGGTTTTTATCTCCAGTGGCCCAGTTTCATTACACGTCAGCAGATTTTTTGTCCAGGGATTATGCCACCTGCCATATCAGGATTACGGAGCCACCACTATTACCGCTTGGCCACAACTTTTTTCATTTACTGGAAATCTGCTTGCGGAACACTGATATCACACACCCCTGCTATTTAGCACCACCTTATCAGTTGGAGAAGTACAATAATCGTAAAAAAAATCTTTCGAAAAAGGGTATGAATATTGGTTAGGTACTGTGCACTCTAACCTGCCATTAAGGATCAGAATGAATCAGGGAGGGGAGAGAAGTAAATCTGGTAGGGAGATTTCGTTTATAAAGAAGAAACGGAAAGAATATAGTACACTGAAGGATAAAGATTTTTGTAGTCAAATATCGTTTTGGTGTATAGAGTTAGAGAAAACTATTTAAGAGGCCATGCTGAACTAATCTTCGTATGACCGAAAACTGAAACAAAGAGAGCAGATGAAGAAGGCTAGGAGCTAAGATCCTGATGACTAGTAAAACGACAGTTCTAGCTTTCTCTGTCACCGATTGAAATTACAGGTACACGTTATTATAAAAAGAACAAAATATAATTGAAGCAATTGAACTGAACAGGTTAATAAAGACTTCTCAGTCCTCTTCAACCCGAGGACGCCATTTTCCAAGACGCAAGAGCATCTCCAGGAGTGGCCTATCCGTCTGTTGTGCACTAACTTTTCTTAGGACGTAAGATGTTTCACTCCCGTAGATTTTAGCGAAGCTCCATAGTACGGCTTGGTGATTGCGTGCCTATCTAGTACTTTTGTCCTTTTTTATCTTGTACTTTTGTTTTTGTTTATCTAGTACTTTTGTCCTTGTTTATCTAGTACTTTTGTTCTTGTTTATCCAGTACTTTAGCTCTTGTTTATCTAGCTCTTTTGCCCTTACTTTTACCCTTGTTCATCTAGTACTTTTACCATTGCTTATCTAGTACATATGTCCCTGTTTACAGCTTCCTATCGCTTCATGATTTTGCTCACTTTGCATACTCATATAAAAAAGTACGAGTTAGATCCAGCCTTCATTAACTCCTTCAGCAGCAGTGGACTCTCCCCGGCTAAATAATTTCGTCTAGTTGCAGCGAGATTAAACTACAAGAAGACGTCGTCGCATCGAAGAAGCAAAGGGTACCTGCGTGTAATGAAGACAGGGGTGAGCTGAGGTGATGTATGTTGTTATGCTTCAACCTTCCTGTGAGACATTTACCCCTCCAGTGTGATAATGTTCTTATTTTTTATTATGCCACACCCACACGCTTCCAATTAGCCTAGAAAAAATATTAAGTAGTAATGACGTTAATGAATGATATACATATTCAAACATTGCCTCTTAATGTGAATAAAATCGTCTGTCCATAGCAAGAAGCATAAACTGGACGACTCGGTACTAATGAGCTTAATCAGGCTACTGTGAACATTTATACACTGTACTCTTAAATCCTCCAGTTCCATTCAAAAATATATATCTCGTGCTGACACAAAGATTATTAATTAATTGATTTTTCATGTAAAGATTTTTCGGAGGGAGGATGTATTACTAAATTTAATTCAGACTGAAAACGAAGCTAATAATTTCTGGCCAGTAATCAAAACAATGATTTGATCTGACGAGAGAGAGAGAGAGAGAGAGAGAGAGAGAGAGAGAGAGAGAGAGAGAGAGAGAGAGAGAGAGAGAGAAGCACTTATGTAACTCAACACCGGTGGAGTTAATTTCAGCATTTGTTTATTTGAAGGAGAAGGCAGGAAACAAACACAAAGGGTCCGCCTCTGCAATCACTGTATCGTCTTTCTCTTTCCGCTCTAAAAAAAAAAAAAAAAAAACTCATCTGTTATTACACAAACTTTTATCCCTTCTTGCTGACGGCGTTTTTTTTTTTTTTCTTTTTTTCTTTTTTTTTTTTTTTTACCTACAGATGATTTCATTTAAACTTTTGTAAATCAGGAGGTAAGATATACCCTTGATTAACCCCTTCACTATTAGACATCGTTCTGAAATTGAATAAAATTGTCTAGAGGTAGTACGAATAAAATATACAGTTCACACACACACACACACACACACACACACACACACACACACACACACACACACACATACACAATCGAAAACAATACTTTCCTGCGCTATCGCACGCGGATATAGAAAAACAAAGTTATTGTACTGAATAGCTGAAAGAAGCTAATTTCAACCCTTGCAATAAGATACGTTTCCCTTGTACTAAATATAATAATTAAACTAGCAGGAGTAAGAGTCATAAGAGTTTTACATGCTCATCTGTGACTGATTCTGAGATGATACAACTCGTTGGGCAAATGCTTCAGTAGCATAAGACAATTTTCCTGACATTGAGAGGGTTAATGGTGACAGAATCAACTCTCCATAAGAATATAGTCTGGCGTTACCGGGAACAGAATACTAGAGTTGTCCCGATCATGAAATGTTAATGGAGAATAACTCCTCCAATAAAATAGGGCTTTGCTGTGTTGATTATATAGCTGTCTGGCGGGAACTGGAATGAAACACAGAGACAGACCACACCAATGAGAAGGTTAACTTAAAAAGCAGGCTGCCTTAACCCCCTACCCCCACCCCCACCCCCAGTCACCACCCAGCACTCACTCTCTCATCCATTATCGCATCCTGCACTCACACACTACCCACCCTCTCTCGTTCACAGTCCTTTACCCCGGAACTCTCAAATTCTCACTCAGTACCATCCTTGCATCTACGGTCCACGTCCATTCATCCATCTTCCTCGTCCATTCACCCACCTTCTCACTCAGCATCAGCTTCCCTTTCCTTACCATTTCACCAAAGACTATACAAATTCCCTCACTATCACCCCAAATCCACCTCCTTTCATCCCTATCCTCTTATCCATTTCCTCACCTTACATCCCCGTTCTTGTATCCACCACCTACCCTCTTTCCACCCCTTACCATCTAAGCCACCTATTCTCCTCACTCTGTCCCGTACCTAGCATTCATCCCCTCACCCACAACCTAGTCTCGCACTTACATTATCTCACCATTTTATCTACCTTCCCGTCAGGCCTCCCTTCACCGTTTCACTCACCCTAAACCCTCTAACCAAATTTCACCTATCACACGCGCCAATCCCCTCTCACCACCCACACTCGCACACCACCGTACCTACCATCCAACCAACCTCCTCTTACTCTATGCCCTTCACTTTATTTTTCTCCTGGTAACCACCTTTTCATCCATTTTCCATCTCCTTATTCACATTCGCTCTCCACCTCACCAACCATCCACCCTTTCATCCACCATACATTCTCTCATCCAGCCTCGTGTACCATCAAACCAGTCTTCCCTTCCTAAAGCTCCTCTCACCCTATGCTCCACCCAGCATCCACCTTTTTGCCCACTTCTTTCCCCCTCACCCACTTTCCCCTACGATCCTGCCCACCTCCCCTCACCTCTCTCCCCTCGCCCCATGACATTCCTATACCAATATTTCTTCCCGGTGAAAAAAAGAACAGGAAAAAACCGGGGGCAAAAAATAACTGGGTCGAACCTGATGGGAATACCTAATGGGCGGCCAAAGGGGGAGAACAGCCCCTGAATTTACCGGATTTGGGGTGTAAATGGGCGTGGTTCGGGAAAATGATGGGTGTAAAGGGGAGGGTTGAGGGGGAAATGGCTCTGGATGGGTGTGAGTAGTTAAATGATGTAGATGATGGGAGAGGGAGGTAAAAATAAATGTTGCAGTGGTAGACAAAAGATAGAAACATAAGGATGGATAACATTGACTGGGATAGTAATGTGTAAATGGGAAGCAGGAAGGAGTTAAAGAAATGAATGTAGACAGGAGGAAGGAGGACGCTAGATTAATAATGGATGTCAGTGGGAGGCTACAGGTTGGTCATCGACGTAAACAAACATGACTGACGCGGCTGGGCAAACTGGTGGATGTTAGTGATAGACAAGACATCGATGTAGATGGATTAAACAAAATGATGATATGGTCTACACTCTAGAGGGTAAAAAACTATTGAACAAAAAACTTAAATGGACCCTTGGGACTTGGGAAAACAGCCAGTGAAGGAGGGCACGTTGAAGAGAATGGATGAAAAAAAAAAAAAAAAAAAAAAAAATGAGAACGCATGGAACAGACGCAGACAGATGAGAACTAACGAAATAGACGTAGACGGGTGAATAACAACGTATGGAATGAACGTAGACGAGTAGCTGAGAACAGATAGAATGGACGTAGACAGGCGGAAGAGAGCGGATGGAACAGAGGTGATATTGGAAGGCTAACGGGACACTGGAGTAGGTGGGCGAATGCAGATGACGAGGGCTTGGGAAAACAGCCGCGGTTACAACAAGGGATACGAAATAAGCTCAGAACACTCGAAAAGGGGCTTGAATAATACTGTATAGTACAACGGGGAGAGAGACATGTAGTGGGTGTACATGCGTATATGTTGGGGGGGGGGGAGATGGATCGGAGATTATAAAAGCGTAAATAGTGAAAAAAAAAAAAAAAATTGGATAGGACAAAAAGGGAATTGGGAAAGTAATATGTGTAAATGGAACTCTCAAGGCAGATAATGGATGAAGATGGATGGACACTAGGAAGGATCTGGAGAAATTAATCTGTTAACTAAGATATATTGATCATAACAAGAACTGTTGTAAGAATGATGAATGTAAGTGTGGGACCAAAGGAGAGTCCAGGGCGTGCATTATGTTTCTTCATCTATTATCAGATCAGTCCCAGAGTTCACTCAAAGTTGGAGAAAAATGGATCGCAGCGCTTCTATACAATGCGTAATAAATATGGGAGGATGAATGAGAAGGATCAGAATAACAGGAGGTACTGATGGGAGACAAAGGCAGGCAGCTCTTTCAGTATTTTTTATCCTTACCAGCTCCATACGACTTTCTTAAACTCAGGAGAGGCTTTTCGATATAGCCGTAATCTGGTCCTGTACTACAGTTGAATAAGCAAAAAAAAATTAGTCCGGTGGCAGTGTACTAAAAAAAAATATAATAATAATAATAATAAATAAATACATAAAGGAAGTCGCCACATTGAAGATATTAACAAGTGGATTGGGACAGGAAGTGGAAAATGGAATGGACAGAATGAAAAGTATGCTGAATTAATCACTTCAGTACGGTGGCGCTGTATTAACCTGGTTCTTGCTGTCCCCAGACGATTTTACTCAATTTATGGAAAATTTATGAACTGTAGGGGTAAGATTTTGCACTATTCATTAAGCCATCCCACATGAGAAACCTTTCCTAAGATAAACAGTATAAAATCGTCGCAACTTAACCTGCACATCCTAAACCAGAAAAAGACGTGGCTGGCCTGAAGATTAACAGAAACATGTATAAACTGAATGAAACAGGAAAATGATGCAGCAGTCACTGAGCGTTCAATGTATGTGAATGGAAAGGTAAAACTGAGCTGAAGGGGTGAAAAGGTAACGACGCACTGGGGATGGAAGACTAAGAAATGGCATAAAAGAGAAATGCACAGGAAGGAAGCTACTATGGAAACGAAAGCTGATGGAACAGTAGGTGATTAGGAACAGATACCAATGGAAAAGCTGGGACTGCGTCATGAAGGTTATGGGAAGAAGAATATATACAGTATGTAGAGGAAAAGAAGGAAGTGGGAAAATTCTATAAAGCCAGAGCAAACAAGAAATACAAGAATAAAAGAGAAAGTAAGGGGAGTAACAAGAGCATTTAAAGGTAGCAGGGGGTAGAAAAATATGAGGAAATAAATGGGAAAAAACAAAGGGAAGGCAAAAACAACACTGAAAAGTAATAATAAGAAAGGACGGTGGAAAAAAAAAAAAAATACAGCTTCCCATAAAAGTGTCAACAAAGAGAGAAAAACTGGGAAGTATCACGAGAATTAGCAGAAATTAGGGACGAGGGAATGGGCAGATGAGGGTGAAATAAAGGGAGAGGTAGGGAATGCGAGAGGTAGGGAGGCCACCTTTACCGTCTCCCTTTTGTTTATTTCTGTAAATCCTGAGACGGCCGTGGGTGGTTCCGAGTGTTTGTGGATGTTTTATGTATGGCGATGGTAGGGCAAATAAACAAAGGTGCGGAGAGAGAAGACAGAAGTAGAAGAGAAGGAGGAGGAGGAGGAGGAGGAGGAGGAGGAGGAGGAGGAGGAGGAGAGAGAGAGAGAGAGAGAGAGAGAGAGAGAGAGGAGGAGGAGGAGGAGGAGGAGGAGGAGAGAGAGAGAGAGAGAGAGAGAGAGAGAGAGAGAGAGAGAGAGAGAGAGAGAGAGAGAGAGAGAGAGAGAGAGAGAGAGGGAGAGGATTCTGTGCATCTTTGGATGGACCTGTCACAGTGAATGGTCTTAAAACTATCTCCATTACCCCACTAGCATAATGAAGCCATTTGTATTTTATTTTCTCTACTACCAGATTAGGAAGAATGGCTAAGAAATTAGAACCACGAGCCTTTCAATTAAAAAAAAAAAAAAATCCCCTTCCTTGGCTACTTAATTTTCTGCATTAAACAGAAAAAAGGTAGGTGAAAAATACAAGTTTTTTCAGTCCGGTCATGTCATGTATATCAACATTAATGCCAACACCAGATGTGTTTAATAAACTTAAATACACCACTGAAGTCCCAGGTCTGTACAGAAACTGTCGCAGTAACCTCTTCAGTTAGATTCGTTAATCCCTTCCAGTCTGATGGCGAATCGGTACTCTGACTCTTACTGTTGCTACCTTCAGGCCAGTATACTTATTTTAGGGTGGAATTTTAGAACTGGAAAGGTTAGATATAGCTTTGATTAACTCCTTTTCTTCTAGACATAATCCAGTGATGAAGAAAGGACACAAACTCCCCATTACAACGTCATGACACCTCACTACAGGTAAGCCCCAAGAATGTGATTCATCATGACTGGCAGGCTGTGAATCAGAGAAGTTAGCGCCTTTCATTAACTAAACAGCCGGGACACTGAGAGCAAACACGAGGTGGCGGCACACGCAGGGAGGATTAGCACACGAGTTAGCGAACCTTCGTGATGGCGGCTGAGTTACGAGGCGCCAGGGAGCAGTGTGGGTGGAAAAAGAGGGAAGGGGGAGGGAAGCAGGATGATACCAGAGAAAATGAGGAAGGGGCTTGCGCGAGGCAGAAACGCAGGGAAATGAGGAAGGGGCTTGTGCAAGGTAAAAACTATGTTTACCCACTGATTGTGGTAGGTCTGCCTTAAAGGATTCTTTAGAAATACATATATTTATATTTACTTTGTAAATTGCTGATGGATTAAGTACGTGATCGAATACGGTTTTTGTCATAAATCAGTCTTCTTTAATGATATACTCATCAGCCTTAAGCAAAAGTTCGCCGACAGTCTTCTACAAGCACTGCGTCCAGCCCTCCATCTCCTTCCTTCCCAAACGACGGAGTATCCTTCCGTCTCATTCTCTTTTGTTGTGTGCCTGATACTGCCATCACATAATATCATTTCATGTAACACCTAGCATCATTACGAGCGAGGACGAAGCCCTCGCGAGTCTCTCGTCAAGTAGTGGCATTTTCTCACGGATGAGCGTCCCGACCCGGCCCGGCACAACCCCGCCCATCCCGACCTTAATGCTTTTGAGAAACTTATATCTCAGCAACCACAGGGCCGATCAGTGCGTGGTTTGCACCATATCATAGCCCAGTTCTTTAAGATTTGTTGTTGACAGGTTTCATCACACCCAGATGGTGCACGTGGCACATGGCACGCGCCATGTGCAGCATGTCGAATATCTTTAAAACAGGGCCATAGGCCAGACAGTTCGTCGTAAAGGCATGAAACTTGGTAGGCAGATAGCCATCAATATACTCTAGGCATCCTCGGGGTGTAAGGCGAAATTTCAATGCTTTCGCATTAAAATGGCCTCGCTCGTACCTCGCCGACAAAGGTGTTTTACTGGCCATGGCCAACAAAGAAATGTGGGCGAACTTTTGCTCAAATCTGTAGTCAGTCAAAAAAGTTAGGAATAGGAGGGGAACAGTGACATCCAAAATGGTCAATATGGTTTGCAAAGTCTCAAGAAGATTAATCTGTATCGCCTGGATATGCCCATGACATCAACACTGACTGGAAAATGTTATAGCAAGCGGTGTATGACATCCTCACGAAAGCGGGTTTACAAAAGGCGGGGAATAATCACAGGTCATTTTCCAGCAGCCATCGTCTGTGGTGATGGACTGCTTCGCGCCAAGTGTGCAACGATACTATTTTGATCGACTGTACAGTACATAAGTGGAGAAGTCTAGCTGCACAGTATAAGCACCAAATTTTACCAGTTTTGTTAATCTAGCAGATCTGAGGACCTGCTTCTATCCTCCCCGCTACAGGTATTACTGAGTATGCACTTTAATATTCGGGGCTGCAGTACTTCAGCAAAACTTCAGAACTGGTAATAATTTTTCAGTCACTGTAACTTCTGAAATATAGTACGTTACCTACAAAATATATGCAGAAATGTACTCTTGTATATACTTAAGGAAATATGTTTGCATCAGCACTGCAGGTATTTGCTTCAGAATTGCACCATTTTTTGTTTAAGCTGCACACTATGCGTAGAACTGCAGGTAAAAACAATATCTGGTGCGAGAATTACAGTAAACGTGAAACGAGGAAGTACATGAGGGATGAGCAAGGTAAAGTTGTAACAGGGGAAAGGCGTGTGTGTGTGAAAAGGTGTGGCTGTGAAGGCGTCCGTGAATGAGGACGAGAAGATGGAAAGATGTGTAGCTAAGTGTGAATGTGAATGCAATGGCTTTCGAGGAGGAGGAGGTGATAAGAAAAGGTGTGTGAACGAGAAGGGGTGTGAGAATATGAGAAAAAAAAAAAAGGTATAAAAGTTTTATTGTGAAAGGCAAGGTGTGGGTAAAGAAGAGCGCAAGAAGGAACGAAGGTGAGAGAAAATGGGTGTGAGGAATAACTGGGAAAATTAGGGATTATGAGGTCGAGGCGTGAGAGAGGACGAGGGTGTGAGCGGGCGAAGGTGAGAAGTTAATAGTGTGTGATAGGGATTGCGACCACAGGTGCCATTCTGGACTTAGGACCAAGATTATTTTGGTAATATTAACCTTGATCTGCACACACACACACACACACACACACACACACACACACACACACACACACATATGCTGTTTTAAGTAACAAAGTTTTCCGAGCCTTCGAGATAAATTGAAGAGGTGTATGGTATGTAGGAGGACTACTGGGCCTTGACAGCAGGCTGTGAAGCCTATGCCCAGAGTCGGACACATAAAAAAAAAAAAAAAAAAAAAAAAAAAAAAAAAAATGTTTTATACAAATACACGTCAATATTAACAGCAAGACTATATTCGAGGAAGAAGACGAGAACTTTTACACCTGAGCGAGAGGAGGTATTGTGTTTTACTCTGTGAGTGTGTGTGTGTGTGTGTGTGTGTGTGTGTGTGAACAAAATAACTCAAAATGTTTTCTTCCGATTATATGTCAACTTGGTGGTCTGCCAATGAGGAAACCCGCTGTACTTGAAAACAAGAAGTCAGAAGTCAAGGTCACAAGGCTAGGTCAAACATGGACCTAGGAACACCAGCTTAAAAGTTTTTATCCAATTTAGAGTAAACTTGTTGGAATGGCTCAGGTTAGGGCAAGAACGAACTGAGTCAATTTTGAAAACAGTCAGTCAAAAGTCAAGACCACAAGGCAAGATCGAAGTCTGATCCGTGTGTCTGTGAGTTAACAAAACAACTAAAATTCTTTTGACCCGATTTTCATCACGCCTGGCGGAAGGTTGAGGGTCAACCAAGAGACTGACCTGTAGTTTTTGAGAACAATATGTCAAGGGTGAAATAAGTATGGCAGGGTCAACGTAAACAGTTTCGATATGATTTAGATCAAGTTCGTGGAAGGTCTCAGGATAAAGCAAGGATGAAGGAATTCGATGTTGAGAGCAATTGGCGTATGTTAGTGTTGCAGGGCAAAGTTAAATGTTTGGCCTTTAGACCAGTTTGTAGGTGCGTGGTTACTGCACTCTGAGTTCTTCCTTTGCTCCAGACTTACTGTACCCCCAACAACAATATTAATAATGATCGGAATGAAAATGATAATACGTGTTGCTGAACGATCAATAGGATAAGGTGAATAATATGGATCTTGGAATATTAATGCTTGCATAAACTTTTCCTTGGTATCTGTATATTTCAAGCATCAATTTTTGCCTTTTTTCCGCTATTTTACTCTTAATAACTAACATAACAGCTCTTGTAGATTTTAGGTATGTATTTTCTACCGTATTTTGTTAGTGATGCTCCATATAATAACACAGGTTTAAGCTTATCAATATGTATTTTCCCGTAGCGAGTTCACCAATTTTGTGTGGGTGAAAACATGGGTGCACAAAATATCCTGGGAGCTTCAAAGAGGGGCAGGGTGCGTGATGATGACAGCAGCCCTCCACACCACACCACACCACACACACACACACACACACCTCACTCCTCACCATCCTCACCACACTCACCCTTCACCATTCTCATCACACTCACTCCGCACAACCTTCACCACACACCTCACTCACCATCCTCACCACACTCACCCTTCACCATTCTCACCACACTCACTCCGCACAACCTTCACCACACACCTCACTCACCATCCTCACCACACTCACCCTTCGCCATTCTCACCACACTCACCCCGCACAACCTTCACCACACACCTCACTCCTCACCACACTCACCCTTCACTATCCTCAACATGCTCATACCTCACCATCCTCATCACACACCACATTCCTCACCACCCTTATCATACAGTACACCTAATTTGGTTGAATGGTTCACCTACTATGGGCCATTACCACACCCCTCACCACGTTCAACACACACCTCGTTTCTCACCACCCTCACCACACATTTTATTCGCTAACGCCTCATCCCTACCACTCATGACCCTCACCACGCACTTCACCCCTCACCACGCTTACCTCTCACCACTCGCCGTCCTCATCACACACCTCACCCTTCACCACACTCCCCACACACCTCCTCTCTCCAACCACACTTCTCAGCCCTCACCACAAACCACATCCATCACCACTCTCATCACACACTTCATTCCTCAGCATTTTTTCTACGCCAATGACTTATCCACAATCTCACCACTCCTAACCAGTTTCATCACCCTCACCATACACCTCAGCACCCACCCAACATTCATCACAATTCACCATTCTCATCAACCTAGGTATTGTTCTAGTCTTTCACCACTCAAGCAGAACTCATCAACATTTCCTCTTCATTTCTTACACCTCATCACTCCATCACACACATCTTCCGTTTCATCACGAAGACGCTACATGTGGTCACCACTTCACCTATCTCTGAGACTCATCACTCATCATACACACTACACACAAGTGCCTCTCCTCACTGCACGTCATCATTTCATTAGACTGGGACCTCATCACTTCATCACACTGGCATCGTACAACTTCATCACATTGGCATCTAACCACCACCCCACCACACTGGCGCTAATTAACACTCTTCACAATGGAAGTTTATCATAATGGCATCTTATTACCACCTCACCACACTGGCAACTCATCACACTTGCACCTCATCACCACCTCACCACACTAGCAAATCATTATACTGGCACCTCATCACCACCTCACCACACTAGCAAATCATTATACTGGCACTTCATCACCACCTCACAACGCTGGTACCTCATCAATTCACTACAATGGCACCCCCACTACGCACCCTGTATCTCACAGCACAGCATACCATGTACACCTCCAACAACACCACAACTCATCATACACTGCATCTCACCACACATCCTGCACCTCATAGCACATACTGCACCTAACCACATACCCTACACCTTATCACATCACACACCCTGCTCTCACCACCGCACCACACACAATGCATCCCACCACCTCACCACACACCCTGCATCCCACCACCTCACCACACACTCACCACCTCATCATCCACCCTGCATCTCACCACATCACCACACAGGCACTATAACCTCGCCACTAATTACCACCACCACCTCAGGCGCCATCAGAACACGCCCCCCACCCCCTTCCTTTCCACCCCCTTACCTTCTTTTACCTTCATCCTTCCCTCCCTTCCTTTTCTCCTTCCTATCTCACATTTCTCTCTTCCTTTATTTTCTTTCTCTTCCATCTCTCCTTCGTCTCCCTGATTTTACCATTCCTGTCTCTTCAGCGTCTCCATTTCTCTTTCACTTCGCCATCTTCTCTCTTGCTCTTCTCCCTCCTCTCTCAACTTTTTTTCTCCCCCACTCCATCCCCCTTTTCCTACTATTTTTCCTCTATCCTTCTACTCTTCCTTTCTCCTTCCTCTGTCTTCCTCATTCTCTTTCCTCTCTCTCTCTTTTTAACATCTTCCATTCTCTTCTTCCCGTTCGTATTCCTCACGCCTACTCGTCACTGTCCTACCTCACCTCTTCTCCCCTTATTCTCTTTTAAACTTTTCATCACCCTATCTCATCTCTCCTCTCCTCTGACTTTCAAAATTTCTCTTCTCCCTTTAATACTTCCTCTCTCCTCTACACAGTTTCCTTCCTCTCTACCCTAATATTCTCCTCTTTAGCTTTATGTTTCTTCAGCCCACACTTCTTCCATTTCCATCTGTCACCCCTACGCTCCTGCCATCTCTCTTTCTCTCTCTCGTCAGTCTTGCCTTCTCCCCTCCGTCCCTCCAACTGTCTCCCCACTTCCTCCTACCTACTTTCTCTTTCTCTTCTCCTCCACTTTCTTTCTCGTCCTGCCCCTGTCATATCAATCTTCCATTTCTATCCCTTTATCATTCTATCTTCTCTAAATATCTCAAATGGCCCTTACTCTCAACTTTCTATTGTTCTTCCTCTTCTGATCTTCCGACTTTCTCTTCCCTTACCTTCTATCTTCTCTCTCTTTCCCTCCCTCCCTCCCTTCCATCCTCCCCCTCTGCCTCCCTCCCACCTATCTCTCACCTTCTTTTCCTTTCTTTCCCCTCACTCCCTTACCTCTCCCATCATCTCATCTCCCCCTCCCCCTCCTTCTGCCTCCTCTTCGTCTCTCATCATACTTCTCCCTCCTCCCCCCCTATCTCATAACACCCTCCCTTAAACTCCCTCCTCTCTCCTCCCTACCTCCTATCACCCTCTCCCTCCCATCTCCCCTCACTCCGATTATGCTAATTTTGTCCCCGCTATCAAGGGTGTGAAAGTCGGGGCGGTGAGGACGTAAGCTGCCTTGGGGGAGTGCGGACGAGGCCTTAGACAGAGTGGTGATAAGGCTGGGGTATTAGTGGCAGGCGAAAAGAGTAGGGACGGAAAAATGGAGAGAAAAGAGAAATGGGGAGAACAGAGAAAATGGGAAAAAGATGGCTTGGAAGAAGATTAGGCAGAGGAAAGTTTTTAATTTTTTCACGCAAAAGAGACTGAACCCAAGGCTGAATCATTACCAAACTTGTCCTTTAAAAAAAAAAAAAAAAAAAAAAAAAAAAATAGATTTAAGGCCTATTCATTTCACTATCCCTGAACGTGCATTTAGACAGACGGCGATCATAGGCAATAGGGGAAGACAGACTGAGGGAGATACTACTGGAGCTGATCAATTCTGTGCATGAAAGAATGGAGAGTACCAGCTGACTCTTGCATTAAAGACTTGGGGGAAAAAATGGTGATGGTGTGTAGCTAGATGGGTGCTGTGTGTCCGCCGTAATGGGCGAGGACTTCAAGCAAAGAGATTAGAAGAACAGTGAGTAAAACTGTAACGACTGAAGGGAAAGAAAATGTCACACTGCAGCACAGACAGAAAGGATGGAGTTAGTTAGTAAGAAGAGGAAGGCTGATGAAACTAAAAGCCTCTGCTTCTATTCTGCTTAAAAGTGCTGTATATGCTGAGGCTCCCCAAACATGAAAGCTGTAGGCTGCTCCACACTGAGGTAAATAAGGTTCCAGTAAAAATTCAACAAGTAAGTTGTGTTAACGAATGCGCGGTTTTGGTGCACCTGTCTGACATCGCTGTAGCTATTTTTTTTTCCTTTTTGCTAAGGAAGTAATATGATTTTTCCAAGATATATCACATGATAAAGACACCAAGGATACTGAGAACTGATGAATATCTGACACGCAGGAGTCACACTCTGAGCTTGCCCAGTTACCATGACCTTTGATTGGCTGTTCTAAAAACTGGCTCACTTCGTTCTTGCCTTACCATCAACCCTTCCAGTCAGCTTGATGTAAATAGTATAAAACTGCTTGAATTGACCTTGCGATAGTACCTTAACTTTTGACTTATTTTTCTAAAACAACGTCAATCTGTGGCTAACCCCCAGTCTTTTCATCAAATTTGGTTGATAAATTTTTTTTTGATAAAACTCGTACACAACACGCTGGTCCCTTTTGTCATTTGCTTACATACACAGTAACATCCTAACAAGAGTCAGTCAGTAGCTTAAAATGTTGAGATTTTTAGAAGTTTTTAAACAGAAAAAAAGAAAAAATGAAGCAAGAGAAAAACAGAGATAAAGAAAAGAATAATCACTCTTAGGCTCTTATACTCACCCCAGCCGAAAAATAAACTTCAGGTGTATGCTGAAACAGAATACGAGTTGATGCAATAATAAGAGGATTCGTGGCCTCAGTACCACCACTCTCAGGCTTATATACTGTCAGATGAATGAAATCGTCCCTCTTGTGCTAAAAATGTAATACTAGCGTTCTTCCGATCATTAGGGGTTTAACTACACCAGTATGAACACCCTTATGTTTTTTTTACTCACTCCTAGTTGGATAAAACGTCTGGGATGAACTGGGATAGATTACTAGCGTTGTTCCGACTGTAACGAGGTTAATGGTACCAGTAGGAACAGCCATGCACCTGTGTTTTTAGTCAGCTAAATAAAACTGTCCGCCATTAACTAGAATAAGTTAGAGAGATGATGCAACCATGAGAAAGATGAGGGTGAAAAACAAGGAAAAAAAAAAAGAAGGGTAAGAATAAGAAAAAAAAAAAAAAAACGTTAATACTGAGCAAAACTTGTCTTCCGAGTTTTCTTTCCTGAATGCTGAAATAAGTCATCGAGTGTGAGTTTACTCTGATCGACACACATCCCTATCTTCTAGTTCTTCGGTTAGTGGCGCGGTGTAGTCAAACTTAAGGCATGATTTGTCTAATAACCAAGGAGACTCATTCCTGTCTTGTAACCAAAGCCCACTGAATTTCATGCAGCCATGGCAGTACTCAAGTTGTAAGAGTTTCTCAGTTCTGCCACATGAAACAAATCGATTATAGTGGTAACGAGAATATAAACAAAATCATCCTCGTAATGAAGGGTTGAAAGAAAAAGGGTAGTATTCTAAGCAATCTGGAGATTCGTAACACCTCTTCCTACTCAGTTCATTACACCTTTTCCTTATCGCGTGTTACTGTTGCTGTTGTTGTTGTTGCTCAACCCCGGTCTGTCTGGCTGAGCAGACTCGTTGTCGCTGGTAAACATCTGCCCTGTGGGAGCACTGGCTCCCTGCTTGAGGAAAGTTGGATACTATCCTGATCTAAGCCTACCTCGGTGAACTCGACCAGCTCTATATAAGGATGTCTCTGATGGGTGGATGTCGGGTGGTGGGGCTTGTAATATACTGTTTTGATCGAGGTGCTGTATTACTCTGCGCCTGAAATGAGTTTGTAAGAACTTCTTCATTCCTAATGTTTGAATATCAGGATGTGGGATGTTGTCGAAGAGTGTCAGGTGATGTTTGTGTGGCGATGATGGGTGCTGTGTGTTGGCAGAGGCTGTCGCGTCTTGTATGTTATTGATGCAAATTATGTAGATACTATGCGATATGAGTAGCACACGAATGTGTTCAGGAGTATCTATCTATCTATCTATCTATAGCCCGACGCCCTAATCCCGCAAAGGGTGGCCGCAGACAAAACGCCTCCAAGTCACTCTGTCACCCATCATTTGACTCCCCTCCCCCCAACTCACCCCCCCCTCCTTCATATACCTCTCAACTCCATCCCTCCACCTCATCCTCGGTCTACCCTTCCCTCTCCCTCCCTCCACCTCACCTACATACACCCTCTTAGTCAGTCTTTCATTCTCCATTCTCTCTACATGTCCAAACCACCTCAGTGCATTTCTCCTAATCTTTTCAACCACATCCACATCTACCCCACAACGTTCCTTCACTTCTTCATTCGTCAACCTGTCCCTCCACGTCACTCCACATGCTCCTCTCAAGTAACTCATTTCCACTGCTCTCACTCTTGACTTGTTCCCCTCTTGCAAGGTCCACGCCTCGCTTCCATACGTCAGGGTAGGGATCACAATACCATCATGTAGTGACTTCTTAACTTCCATACTCACCTCCCTATTTCTCATCACTGCTTTCAGTGTACCAACGACCTTTCTTCCCTGCTGTACCCTTTCACGTACTTCATCCCCCAAAGTTCCATCGAGGAGTAATATATAAATATATATATATATATATATATATATATATATATATATATATATATATATATATATATATATATATATATATATATATATATATATATATATATATATATATATATATATATATATAGGCCATAGGCTTAACAATCCTGCTACGAACCATAAACCTCCACATGTTACCACTTCAGCACTAACACACACAGTCCTTAATGAATATATGCCAGGGCTAGTGTATTGGTATCAGCGAGGGTGTTTTTACACGTCGGCGGATTTTTTGGTAGATCAGTAGTGTCTTCGTTATTGAAATTCAAATCCTCAACCTGTTCCCTGTCCCAGCCTGGATTCGAACCCTTGTCCGGTGGGCACACACACTATCTCTGCCGATTCGGTTACCGCTTTGGGGAAAAAAAAAAAAAGGTGCTACGCTCAGAAAAGGTACTGCGAAGCCTCCAACGCCACTCAGAATACAGGGTAAACAAGGAATACGAGAACACTGACTCCTTCCATCCAGTGACGCCTTGTTTAATCATTCTTGCTACCTCCGTGCGCTTTTATTCAATTTAAAAGATGACCTTTGTTAGAGAAGGGGTTAATAACGGCTATATTTAACCCATCCAGTCCAGAAAGTCCCTTCAAAGCTGAATGAAATCGTCTGCAGAGAGCGAGAATATGCCACAAATGCGTCATGGGCTTGAAGGGGTTACTAAGTCCAGGACAGAAAAAAGACCAAGGATGACAAAATGGAGCTCAAAAAAAAAAAAGAAGAAGAAAAAAAAAAAGAAACAGGAAAAAGCATAAAAGGGAAAGTAAAAATCGAATTACATGGGAAACAGGAAGGAAATAAAACAGAAGGAAAAGGAGTTGAAGAAACAGGAAACTACTTAAATGGTAAGGCGTAGCTGGGCAGCG
Source organism: Coenobita brevimanus (assembly GCF_032717465.1). Taxonomy (NCBI): domain Eukaryota; kingdom Metazoa; phylum Arthropoda; class Malacostraca; order Decapoda; family Coenobitidae; genus Coenobita; species Coenobita brevimanus. The sequence continues at coordinate 32,140,875 of NC_137046.1, forward strand.
GGAAAAAATAAGTGGAAAGAAATAAATGAGGAAACGGGAGAGAAAATAAAGCTGAGTCGATAAGGAAGTGAATGAAGTAAGTGAGAATATGAAGTAGATCGGGATGAGGAAAGAACTGAAAAGAATTTAGAATAAGATAGAAGAGGAAAAGAAAAGTAAAAAAAAATAGACGATATAATTGAATAAACGGGAAGAAAATCTAAAAAAAAAAAAAAAAAAAAAAAAAAAAAAAAAAAAAGAATAGGGAGCAGATGGAAATACGGGAAGACGAAAACACAGAAACAGCGGAGGAAAAAAAATATATTAAAAGACAATTACGGAAACAGAGTCGTGAGGAGGAAGATAATCAAGAACACACACACACACACACACACACACACAAAAGAATGTGTTTATTGGACATATAATGACAACCCCTCTGGTAAACAAGGCTGAGAGAAATTTCGTAACCTATCTATATTTTCACCTTCAGTATATCTATCTATCTATCTACATAATGTGTGTGTGTGTGTGTGTGTGTGTGTGTGTGTGTGTGTGTGTGTGTGTAAGCGACCTTTTGAATATGGAGATTGGTTACCGTTGAGTGTAGTACAAACGATCCGAGTTTAGATAAAGAGGTTGTGTTTGGGTGCCATGTATAACCTCGGACGTGGCTGGCAGGGCTCTGTCTCTGCCTCCCTCGTACGCATCCTCTATCTCCTTCTTGCACATCCTCTCTCCTTTCTCACTGCTTCTCTCTTCTTGCCTGCCTATCTTTATCTTCACCTCACAGCTTTCAATATCATAGTCATAGTCTTCTCTAACAAGCAGCCGCGATTGGAAGATTAGGTCAGTTGTTGTTTGTTTTCCTTTGGACTCCGGTGTACTCTCCCACATCATCTTCCCCCTCACACTTCCTCTCTCCCCCTCGCACATTCCTCTTTCCCCCACACCTCCTCTTCCTCCTACATTTCCTCTCCCTTCTTGCACCTTTATCTCCTCTCGCACTTCCTCTCTCCCTCTTACACCTCTGTCCACCTCACACCTCCTATCCCCCATGGCACATCCCTCTCCCCCTCGTACTTTTCCTTCTTCACAACATCCCTTCTCCCTCAAACCTCTTCTCCCTCACACCTACTCTGCTTATTCGAACATTTTCTTCTCCCTCAAACCTTATCCTCTCCCTCAAACCTTTTCTTCTCCCTCACATCCTCTCTTCTTCCTCACATTTTACCTTCTCCATCACACCTTCGCTTTTCCTTTACGCCTTCTCTTTTCCTTCACAACTCTCTTCCTTCACACTTTCTCCCTCGTACCTTCTCTGCTCTCTCGCACCTTTTCTTCTCTCGCGCCTTCTCCTCCTCCTCGCATCTTCTCTTCCCCATCACATCTTGTCTCTCCATTCGCACATGCCCCTTTCCTACTTGCACATTCCCCTTTCCTCCCAACTCATCTCCACCGTAGCACCTCTTTTTCTCCTTCGTTTTTCCTTTCACCTTTCACCTCTTCTTCCCTCTTCGCTTCTCAATCTTCTTCGCTCCCTCCCTGACTCCCACTCACCTTATCTACCCCCACCCCTTCCCCCCATTACCCCTCCTCTCTCTCCCTCCCTTCCCCGCCCCTCCTCTCCCTCGGGGCGCTCCCTGTTGGAATTTCTAAACAGAGGTGAAGATTTGTAGGCATCGGGGAGTAAGACCCAGATTTGTGTGAGGGTGCTGTAGGGGCCTAATCTATTTTTCTTTTATTTAATCTTTTTGCCAGCGAGCTTATAAATAATACTGGCGCGCTCGGTTATCTTCATTAAAGTGTGCATGTTCCTTGTCGGGTTATTAAATGAACTTCCACGGGATGAGCCGGAAATTTTTAAATAACTTCCTCCCGGAGAGGAAAGAAAACGTTCCCTGCCGGCAAAAGTGAGCTCTCTAGTTTCACTTATTTCTGCACACTGCATAATTTAACACCTAATTATAATTTTTAATCTAGCTCGATATCCTCGCGGAACTCGACTTTGTTCCCTGGGAAAAAAAAAAAAAAAAAAAGACGGTTTTGAGGCACATTTATGCCGAGGTTCAATTTCCCACTTGTGATTCCGCATTCATGGCAGCGCTCATCCCCGGTCAACAACGAGGTAAATCCAATTAAAACTTTCATAGAGCAGAAACTGAATTGTCTCCGGAAGACAGTGGGAGGCCCCGGGAGCGGTCTTAAGTCAGGGGGAATGAGGTCCTGGTTGGTGCGATATCCCGCCAGGTTATTCAGTATCGTACTTTACTGCACCGCTTCCTCGAGGCCCCCTCAGGACATAACCGAGCACGTTAAGGCGATTTGATGTCGCAATAAGCACCTCATGATGCCTCGCGGAGCATCAGAGGGCATTAAGGCGTTTTGTGAGATGCTTAGATACCCTGCCAGCCGTCTGTGGAGGGTCGTGCATGTCGGCGGGTGCTTCGCAATATTGCCAGAGGCGAAGCGTGGCGCTAACATGGCTTAATGAGCACTTCCACGCAGTACTCACCAACTCCATGAAATGTTATTGTGCATTATTAGTATCATGATATCGAGGGAGCTTCATATTGAAATAAATATTAGATTTACTTACATTTCTTTGTAGTGCAGTACAGGCGAGACAACTGACGACCCTTCATAATTAATAAGGGTTATCACAAATCAGGTACACCAGCCGCACGTGCAGCAGAAGCCCTTAGAACCACCACCTGCACTGTCGCAATATTTAATGTCCTTAAGGCTGATGCAGACCACACCGCACCATCTTGTAAGTGGCTTCGTAGTATATCCACCTTAAGACGCTTAGCATAAAACACCTTATCATTATCTTGTATGTTATTCTGATAATTTTAATATCGACTTACTTGACGTGAGTAACGTACATACAATAAAAAAAATGTTTTTTACACAGTTGACCTATGGTTTCAAAGTGAGCGCTTTTGCCTTTTTTCTCTTGGCCAACATTCCTGAATGATCTGTTTGCTTCATGTTTTGCATAAAGTTCTTTCTTCATACCCAACTGATTAAATTACTGACCACAGATAGCTATGATTAGTTCTTGAAGAATATTTGCATAGGTTTCGTTCACTGTTTCAGAATGTAAGACGGAAAGTTGTAAAGATAATTTTTTGATCGAGTGTTCAAAAAGATACTGAGCTGCAGTGTGTGGAATAAATTGCCAAGGATGAGTTAATCGTATTACGATATCTCTAAAACCACTCAGAATACGACCCACTAACCCATGATGGTGGTCATGGAAGAGGCATCAGGGGCCTGCTTGCTCTTTATACCATATATTCATATGGTCATATCCTAGTTGGTCTTGGAGATTTTGTAACACCTCTCCCTCAGCGGTTTATTCTGGCTTCACTTCTCAGCATCTTCCTGGGCGGCAAGTTATGCATATTATAATGATACTATGAGAATACAAATAACATAAAAGACATTGTAAAAGTGTAATATGTAAATTAAATCGCTAAGGATACGATAGTACAAAGCTTCCTCTGCCTGCCACAGTACTCCCAGCACGGTTAAGGATTACAGTTTCCTGGCGCCTGGGACGCTACATTGACTAAATTAATAGAAACACAAAATATGATATTCTAATTTATTCCCTTTGTTACGACGAGGTTTATTTGCAGCTTATCTTTCCTCTCAAGTAAGTTTATGTAACCTACAACAGCCCCATGTGGTGAAGAGATTAATGAAGGTTGAATAAAATACACCAAAAGATGGACAGAATAAAATAAAAATGGCGTCCTGGAATTAACAAAAATTTATGCATTAAAAAGGGGGCGGTAGGGTGAAAAAAAAAAAAGAGGAGGTTACAGAAGAACTAAGTCAGTTCTCCCAACTTATTCAGGAATAATGTCTAAAACCTTTACTTCTCGTATTCACTAAACAGAAAAAGAGAGAGAGAGAGAGAGAGAGAGAGAGAGAGAGAGAGAGAGAGAGAGAGAGAGAGAGAGAGAGAGAGAGAGAGAGAGAGAGAGAGAGAGAGAGAAATGAAATTCTGCCACGTATTAATCAGCCAACCTGCTCCATCAGTCTCAGTAGAAGTATATTGTATATTAATTCTGCCAACCCGGTCAAAAATCTATCTATCTATCTATATACCTAGGCTGTTTCCCCTCTAACGGGGGATAGCCAAGGCAGGAAAACACACTCCCCCAAATACTCCTCCACACACACACACACACACACACACACACACACACACACACACACATTCACTGGTATCTTAGCCTCTAAGGGGAGAAAGGACCGTCCCTCACCGCACCACACCGCACGAGGGTCAACTGCTCAGTGCAATCCAGCGACATCCGCAGCAGGGCCTGACAGCAGAGTTGGTTTGCTCCAGCCACATCATGACGGACCCATCCCCTTCCCCTGCACCTGACCCAATCAGCTGATCAGACCAGATGCGGGAGAACATTCCCTCGAGGCCGCGTCACCTTCTGTGCATTCACAATATCTCTCAATTAATCCCTATCACGTGCAGCCAATATTCCTTGTTCTACTGATATCTCTCTCCCATCTAACGCTCTCTTCACACTGTCCATCCATCCTATTCATGGTCTTCCTCTCAGGCTTACACCTCTCACATCAGATCCAGTTATCTTTTTCACCAATCGATCTTCATCATTTCTCTCCATATGCCCAAACCACCGCAACACTCTCTGTTCATCTCGATCAGCCATCTCTTGCATACCGGTAACTCCAGTTCTTCTTTACACTTCATCATTTCTCACTCGACCCATACATGTCACCCTACACATACTCCTCAGACACCTCATCTCCAGTATATTCACTCTCTTCATCTCTACTACTTCCATACTCCATGTTTCAGCCCCATATGGCGCAGTCGGTACCACTACTCCCTCATACAGCTCTCTCTTTACATCCATTCTAAGCAAATGATATCTAAACGCTTTTTTCATTCCTCCCAGCACTTTTCCTACTTCATTCATTTTAAACTTCACCTCTACATCTACTCTTCCATCCACAGCAACATATGACCTAGAATCTACTACTTACATTAAAACTTTCTGCTCCTTTTAACAACCCGCCATATAATCTATACAATCTCAAAACAGTTCACAAAGCCACTCTATCAATTCTATCATACACTTTCTCTAAATCCATGAACACCTTTCACCAAATACTTTTCACACATCTGTCTCACAGAAAACACCTGATCCATGCATCCCCTCCCTCTCCTAAAACCACACTGCTCATCACCAATCACTTCCTCGGTACCCTTTCCCCACTCTCTTAATCAACACTCTACCATACACCTTACCTACAACACTCACTAGACTTATACCCCTAAAACTGGTACATTCATACTTATCACCCTTACCTTTATACAACGGTACCACACATGCACTTGCCAAGTCAATCGGCACCATCCCGCTCACAAAACACACATTCAGCAATCTTACTAACCACTCAACAATAATTGCTCCAACTCCTCTCAAACATTCCACAGCAGCTTTCCCTGCTTTCATAACATTTGCTGCCTCCTGCTCTTCCTCCATCGTGATCAAAGACTCATTCATCTCTCCCAGCACATATATTCCTTGCTCCCTTCCATCTGCCACAGTCTCAGCCTCCCTTTCCTCCTTTACATTTAACAGTCTTTCAAAATACTCTGCCCATCTCTTCCTTCCTGCATCCATCTCAATTAACATCCTTCCAACTTTTGCTTTTACTCACTTTTCCTTCCCAAACTCTCCCTTTTGCAACATCTTCACCTCCTTCCAAAACATTTTCTTATTCTGTTAAATGTTTTCAGTAAAACACCTACCCCGCCTCTCATCTGCTGCCACTTTAGCATCACGCACAGCCCTTCTCTCCCTATTCCTCTTTTTGTTATACCTCTCATATGACACTTCATCCTTCCTCTGCAGCCACACTTCATATACACGTCTTTTCTCAGCTACAGCCACACTTACTTCCTCGCACCACCATTCACTTCCCGTTATTACACCGCCACCCACTCATCTGGTCAGAAATGATTCCTAAAAAAACTAATTTTCAGATTCGCAAAGTAAAGCAAAAATGAAATGTTTGTTCCCTGAAATTCTACAACGCTTAAGGCTCTTGAACAAGATGAATTTTTCACTTTAAATTGCTATCTCCTAATGATTTTCTTCAACTTATGGAATACCTCTTGCAGTGAAGGGATAAGTGAAGACTGTACGTGATCTCCCTGGTTTCAAGACTTTTGTAAACTGGAAAAAAAGAAAATTAGGAGAAAGCATGAATAAAGCAAATGCTACGTCCCTGGCCTTTTATTATGCAAAAAAGCAGAAACAGCCAAGGGTTGGAAGCCAGCAAAAAGTTGTCCTTTCCAAGAAAAACTGAACAAAGGAGAGCCAAAGTCATGACCAGTCGATCAGAGGTGCTTGCACACATTACGATTAAAGGTTGTAAGCCATAGACAGAGGAAAATACACACTGAGTAAGACAGTTCCGGAGTTGGTTAGTTGCATACCAGAAGAACTAAGAGCTTCTGTTGTCTTACATTTGAGAGTTGGGCAGAAAGGGGATAAGAGTGCATTATCAGATGGGTGCTGTTGCCTCTCAAAGAGAGAAGGATGCAAGCAGATGCATCAGAAGAGCAATGACCACTGAAATGCCGACACTGCTGCAAAGAGAGACGTTAAGGAAGCCAGTAAGTGCAGGGGAGTGGATGAGACAAAAAACCTTTGACAATACCGTGTTTAGCATAACTGAGCCACGACTCAGTCCCCCCCGCCCTTCCACACACCCACACGAGAGCTGTACCCTACATAGTGGCAAGTGAGGCCACTGGACAGTCAGCAACTGTGAAGTGATAAAGTAAGTACTGTAAATTAATACCCGTCCCCGCCCTGGAGGGGCTCGGGGACGGGTTTGTCTGTCTGTCTGTTTGTGTTTGTCTGTCTGTCTTAACAACTTTACGGGAAAACTACAGGTGCTATTTTGACTAAAATTACAGGGATGGTGGACTATGACCTTCTGATCACCTGCTTAAATTTTGGGCCAAAGTGAGTTGAGGCCCAGGCTGTAGTGCCCCCCCCCCCTCCAAAAAAAAAAAAAAAAAAAAAAAAAAAAAAAAATCGGCATTACTCCTTTCAAATTCGTCATATTGACATGAAACCAAATCCTAAAGGTGCATCTTTCAAGTCTGAATCCTATACCATGCCTCATTACATCACAGGGTCATCCCGCAGTAGCGGTAGGGGTGTCAATGTCAGGTGGGTCGGGCCTAAAATTTCAAATGGCCATAAAGTCGTCAATTTTCACCCAATTTACTCCAAATATGATATGTGACATCTTTGGCTAGGTATCCTGTTGTGTTTATACGTCAGCACTAAAATGACTGCTGGGGACGGGACTGCTGTGCCTCGGCACCGCTTCTTGTTAACTTATATTCTTTGGGTCGATTCTGACGAATGAAAGAGGGAGGAAATGAATTTTTGATGCAGTAAATGTAGCATGGATTATTTTATTCCAATCTGCAACAAAAGACAAGTCAAAATCAGATGTGCCATGGCCTCAAATATGATTTCTGAAATAACGGCTGCGATGGACGCTGTGAAAAGCGGGTGAAAAGTGAAGGGTGGAATCAGTTGGATGCGCAGCGCAGATCGTTGATGAAGACCAGTGGCTGTCTACAACAGCAGCTCTACAGGGTCCCTACGTGAGCTAGACCCCTGAGCCTCGCTGGGTCGGCCTCCCTAGTGTATTCCTGGCGGTGCGAGAGAGATATACGAGGCGAGGTGAGTGAGCCCGTCGAGTCAGAATATATAAGCGGGTTAGGGAAGATTTAGGAGCGAGAGGCAAAACAGAGGGAGGTAGGGTGGGAGGAGAGGGGTGAAAGAAAGGGTTAAAAGGCGGGTGAGGAGGGATTAGAGGTAAGTAGAGAAAAAGGAAGTGTGGTGGGTGTGAGAAAGGGAGGGGCGTGGGGAGGGGAAGGGTTATGAGGGAAGAGGTGGAGGAAACAGAGGGATGGGTTAGAAGGGAGGTAAGGTTGTGGTACAGGGAGAGTGGAAGATGAAGGAAGGCGGAGAGGAAGATGGAGGTAAAGCGTAGATGGAGATGGGGTGGGGTTGACGATGAGTTAGGGAGGGAAGAGTGGAGGGAAGAAATGGAAGAAACGGTTAGTAGGGAGGTAAGAGGGGATTACAGAGAGAGAGAGAGAGAGAGAGAGAGAGAGAGAGAGAGAGAGAGAGAGAGAGAGAGAGAGAGAGAGAGAGAGAGAGAGAGAGAGAGAGAGAGAGAGAGAGAGAGAGAGAGAGAGAGAGAGAGAGAGAGAGAGCATAATAAATAGGAAGTGAAAGGAGGAAATGGGAGGTAAGGAGAGAGAGCATAATAAGACGGAAGAGAAAGAAGGAGGAAACGGGAGGTAAAACAGTGAGTCTTGAGTTAAGGAGGGAAGGGTTAAAAGGAAGACTAAGGCGAGATTACACGAACGACATTGCAGATTAAAAACAACTTTCATTTACACCTTCACCACGATAACAAAATTTCCTCTATGTTTCGAGTATCTTTGGACGATTTTATTTAATTTAGGATGCATCTTTTAGTGAAGGAGTTACGGGGTTGATTTAGGAGATGGAGTTACGGGGTTGGTTAAGGGAAAGAGTTACGGGGTTGGTTTAAGGGGAGTTACAGGGCTGGTTTACGGGAGGGAGTTACAGGGCTGATTTAGGGAGAAGGAGTTACGGGGATGATTTAGGGGAAGGAGTTACAGGGCTGATTTAGGGGGAAGGAGTTACGGGGTTGATTTAGGGGATGGAGTTACGGGGTTGGTTTAAGGGAAGGAGTTACAAGGTTGATTTAGGGGAGGGAGTTGCGCGGTTGATTTAGGGGGAGTTACTGGACTGATTTAGGGGAGGGAGTTATGGGACCGATTTTGGAGGAGTTACGGGGCTGGTTTAGGGGAAGGAGTTAAGGGGACGATTTAGGGGAAGGAGTTACAGGGCTCGTTCATGGGAAAGAGTTACAGGGTTGGTTTAAGGGAGGGAGTTACGTGGTTGATTTAGGGTAAGAAGTTACGGGGCTGATTCACGGAAGGGAGTTACACCCAGGTACATAGATTTACAGCTCACACGAACTTTAAAGGTCTTGTTAATTCGATTTACCTTTAAAGTTAGAGAAAAACTTATTAATTACAGACGTTCTAGCACAAAGAAGCTTAAGAACATGGCAGTACAGACAGAGCAGGTGAGGACGAGGAGCAAAAGTGAGAGTAAGGAAGCACAAGGCTTGAAGGAAGGGCAGAGGGTAAAAACGGGATAAGGGGTTATTCTCTCCCGACCCAAGAAGCCTTTGAATACTATGTCGTAGTTACCGCCAGAATAATCTGGTCAACTTAGGGAAGACTTCGTACTTATGAGGGTTAATGAAGGCTACATCTGAAACCTCAAGTCTGAAAAGTGTCCTCTAAGGTGAAAATAATCGTCTATAGATAGGTAAATTACTAAGCCATCAAAGTAAAGAGGATAAAGAGGGGTACAGTGTGTTTTGAGGATGGTGGGGAGAGAGGAGGGGGAGGCTATAGTGCCGGAGAGAGAGAGGGAAGCTATGGTGATGGAAAGAGAGGATGGGGAGGCTGTGGTGGTGGAAAGAAAGGATAGGGCGGTTATGGTAGTGGGGAGAGGATGGGGAGGCTATGGTGGTGGGGAGAGAGGATGGGGAAGTCTGTGGTGGTAGGGGGGAAGAGGAAGGGAGAGGTTATGGTGGTGGTAGAAAAGGAAGGGAAGAGGTTATGGTGATGGGGAGAAAGGAAGGAGGGGGGGTATGGTGGTCTGGAGCGAGGAAGGAAGAGACTGTGGCGGTGGGGGTAGAGGATGGGAGAGAGAAAAGGAAGGGTGTATAGTGGTGGAGAGGAAGGGAGGAAGGCCATGGTGGTGGGGAGAGAGGAAAAAGGAGGGTATGGTGGTGAGGAGAGAGGAAGGGAGAGGCTACGGTGGTGGTGAGCGAGAACTGAAGGGAATATAGTGATGAGGAGGGAGGTAGAGGGAGGGTACGTGTATGGTGGTTGCTAAGGGAGAGGCTATGATTGGAGGGAGAGAGGATGGGGGAGACTATGATGGTGAGGATAGAAAAAAGGAGAGTCTATGGGCCACATTCTCACCGGCTTAGAAATCTTAAGACCTCTTCTACGGCGATTTATTTTGAACATTTCATCTCACATATTCTTGCATATCACAGACGCAAACTATGTCGATACAAGAAAAGATAATAAGAAATAGGACAGCATAAAGATGGAATATGCAACTTTAATAGCCTGGAAATAAGTGTTAAGAAGACTCCCATGTTAACCAGAAAATGAGTCTATGCAGAGGAGGGAGAGTGGAGGCATGAAAGGGGCTTGGAAAAAAGAGGGACGGGAAGAAGGAAGAAAAACAAGCGAAGGAGAGGTTAGGACGGGTTATAAGGAAGTTAAGAAGGGTTTATGATGAAGCAGGAGCGAGGAAAGAGGGCCAGTTATGCTAAGGAGGAAGAAAAGGAGAGGTAAGAGGAAAAACAGGTGAGGAAGTAGTGGGAATGAAGGCAGAAAAATACTGGGATGATTAGGAGGCCCCGGAAGTCTATTTCGCCCAGAGCCAGGCGATTTCATTCAACTGAGTGAGTCATCGGAGCCCGAGTGTTACTACCTATTCCATTAACTCTCTCATGGTCAAAACAACGCTAGTATTATATTTTGTTGAGGTTATGGTGAAGGACTGTCTGCGCTTTTAATGTTAGGTGTGTTGGGGTGTGGGAGGCCGTACTGCAGTGTGGGTAAAGTATATTGTCAGCTGGTAGAATTTTGTTTTGGTACAGCAGCAGAAAGGGTGCTTGCCACATCACAGTGTTGCTAGGTCTGGGTGGATGTCTGATGGTGGTTCATGAAGGATGCTGTTTGCCTAGAGGTTCAGAATGGCTGGGATAGTTGTGTGTTTATGTAATGTCTTAAGGAACTGTTAGGAGGGATGTTATACAGACGTTATGTGTAGTGTTGAAAGGTCGTTCGTTTTCTGTCTTTTTATCGTGGGGGCGATGCAGCATGAAGTTGCATGGGTGGGACGGATCTTGAGCTGAAAAAATGAACTGCGCGCTTCTTGTATTCGTGGAATCTTTGAATGGAATATTTGTTTCTTGATGCAAGTGATCTATATTTGTGGTCTTTGTGTGCCAAGTTATTGTTCTTGGGGCTTTGTTGTGTGTGTGTGTGTGTGTGTGTGTGTGTGTGTGTGTGTGTGTGTGTGTGTGTGTGTGTGTGTGTGTGTGTGTGTGTGTGTGTGTGTGTGTGTGTGTGTGTGTGTGTGTGTGTGTGTGTGTGTGTGTGTGTGTGTGTGTGTGTGTGTGTGTGTGTGTGTGTGTGTGTGTGTGTGTGTGTGTGTGTGTGTGTGTGTGTGTGTGTGTGTGTGTGTGTGTGTGTGTGTGTGTGTGTGTGTGTGTGTGTGTGTGTGTGTGTGTGTGTGTGTGTGTGTGTGTGTGTGTGTGTGTGTGTGTGTGTGTGTGTGTGTGTGTGTGTGTGTGTGTGTGTGTGTGTGTGTGTGTGTGTGTGTGTGTGTGTGTGTGTGTGTGTGTGTGTGTGTGTGTGTGTGTGTGTGTGTGTGTGTGTGTGTGTGTGTGTGTGTGTGTGTGTGTGTGTGTGTGTGTGTGTGTGTGTGTGTGTGTGTGTGTGTGTGTGTGTGTGTGTATAACTTTTTCATGTTTGTGGCAGCTAAGGCGGGGCTGACATAACTGACTACTTGCGAGTTTTGGGTTACAAGAAAGCTCAAAATATCAGCACTGGTCATTTTCACATCATTAGCGCATACTGCGTTTAAAATACATATCATACGAAAAATAGCTTTGACCGAAGATTAAGTACTTGCTGAACAATGTTATGGTTCGATTTAAATGAGAAAATAATATGCAATTTCTCAAACACTGTGAAAAGCTGGACGGTCTGCGATATAGTACTTGCTAGTTCTACGTCCTGTGTGACCAGTGCAGTTTGCTTTTCAGTAATTTGTGAACGTTTTCCATTCTCTGCGTGGGCCTGTTTTTTACTGTGTTTGATAATATAATGGGAAATGGTCGGATGCGAGATCATGCACTACTTTCCAGTGTATCTGAATGATAAGTGTGGGGAAAAATAAAGTGATGTCGGGGAAAAGAAGGCTGTCTCATTATATCTGAAAATTTAAAAGACTGTACTGTATGTCAAAATGTGAATATACGATGATTTTATAGGTTATCCTACAGCAAATGCTTAATACGCGTGGATTAATCACCTTTGTCAAAGATCAGTAACACTTTTGAATTTTGTCTTTCCAACTTAATTCCAGCTTGCTTTGTGTCAAACTCAACTGATATAAGAGTGAAATCTCTAATAAGTATTTGAGCTTAAATAATTAATTATTTACAGCAACTACAGTAACTTAGTGCAAACCTCGCTGATGTTATATGTCTGCAATTTACAGTTAAGGAAGCTGTCCTCTTTTGCCTTTGATAATATGGACTGTATGAGGTAAAGAAGAGGGCAGATGCCATGAAGCACTTAGCTACGGTACTCATCTCCGTAACTTAGGCCTTTGTGGCGAGTTGGTCACCCACTGTCCTGGGATACAAGGCCACTGCATCACCTACCTAAACCGAGTGGATAGACACCTGAGTCAAGTGACGCCAGCTGACCGCACCAAAAGTCGGCCCCTAACGCTATCGGGCCGTCAGCTTCACAGTCTGCGATGTTAACCACTCGGCCATCGCGGCGGGGAACATTTCATAATTATCATCCTTGTTGAGTTATGGGGTCCACGTGGATTTTTTAAGTTCCCGAAAAGAGTAAAAAACGAAAAGACTAACAATCACTGATTTATTAGTGCTGAAACACTGTTTAAAAAATGAAAGTAAATAAAAATGTAGACAGGAAAGCTAAATTCTTCTCGTCTGCCATTCGGGGTATCACATTATTAGTACCAAACTAATGAGGATATTTTGTAAGCAAGAGCTGAAGGGAAGACTGCAATGCTTCTGATTCCCTGTTTGTTATCATATATTCTGGAATGTCGTGAAATCTGGAAGGGACGAAGAAATAAGATTAAGACTAGGGAAGTGTTAGATGGACGAAGAAAGAGTTGGGAAAGGGGGATGAGAGAAGAGAGATGATGGGGGGAGGAAGAAAGAAATGTAGGAGAGCGAAAAGAGAACCAGGGAGAAAGGAACAGAAAACAATAAAGAAGCGACATGAAGTAAAGGAGGAGAGAAGAAAATGAAGAAGGGAAGAGGAAGCACAGGACAGGAATACGAAGAAGGCAGGGTACCACAAGGGAAATGAGTGAGCGAGAGCATAATTGAGAACTTGCGACCTCCCTGCAGCCTGGGAGTGGGAATGGCAGGCCCGCACCAGATTGCCTGCCCTTTAAACTGGATAGTCGAGTATTTCATGCAATTATCTATTTCTGGTGGACTTACGGCCTCTGGTAGTGCTGTAGAGTGTGATGAAAAATAAATGTAAACGGAAGGAGAGGCATCCATACAGGCACAAAGAGAAAATGACGCAAGAAATCTGGTGGTGCTGCAGACAGATGTATAAATAAAAATGTGGATGAAAGGAGAGACATATGGACAAGTAGGCAAAACACAGACAACCATACATGGAAAGCCAGAGAGGGTGAAAGAATCTCTCGAACTCAGATGCTTTTACCTACGTCCTACAGCATCAGGTACTTAGAAAAAATAAAAATACACATATCATACATAAGTACAACGACCCTCCTCACAAGGTGTATCCATTCTGTTCCACCATCCATCACCGCCTTACCTTTGTTTCCCACGGCCCTCCTCCCAAGCCATCACTTTCCTACACCCCAAATTTCAAAGAAAAATTTCCTACCCTCTGCCAAAGGTTTCTCATATTTAGCGCCATCTTCACGGAGTAAAGTGTGCTTGTCCCTTCCTGCTGAACCACCCACCAACAAGACACAACAACAAGAAACCCCTCGACACCCACTGAATCAATCGGATATCGGTGTTTATAACCTCAGAAGATGTTTGCTTCTTTTATAAAGGTGGAGTACATTGGTGACAATACTTAATTAAATGATGTTTAAAAACTACCGCACTGACAGGATCATTTTTTGCACACACACTCACAGTCACAGACACGACCTGAATTGAGTGGCATTGATCTGAATGGATCTGCTAAAACTCAAAGGACCCGAACAGAAGTAAATGAGTCAAAATTGATTCTAATGAGCCTAAACTAATCTGCTTGGGCCTGGCCATGACTAAAATAAACTAGACTGATTAAAATGGATCGAAGCTGACCTGAATGGATGCACACAGACCTGTAGTTCCTAAAACGTATAGTTTCCCATTACTCTAATTGCTCCCAAATGAACTCAAACTGACGTAAACGGACCTGAATTAATCTTACTCGGCTGGAAAGGATAGAAAAGCGTATAAGGCTGCAGTGGTGAAAATGGATCGAACTGGCCTAGACTGGATATGCCTGGCCAGAGTGCATATGACTGAACATCGAAGAATCTTATATGATTCGAATATACCTGATTGAATATACAATGCCTTAAAGCATTATAATCCTAGCTCTGCCTAAGCTGACCTAATTCAGATTAGACAGAAGGCTATCTGATGCACTCTTGATGGACCGAAATTGACCTAACTGGGCTGGAATGGATGTGAATAGACTAAACTAATCCGACGTGGGTTGAATTGACCACTGATTATTATCAACTGATGATTTAGTCAGGCTGACTGTTTTGTCACCTGACAATTATGCTGGCCCAACGTAGATACTAGTCCTGCCAACTACCTGGTTTCGTACAAACAAAATAAACAAGTTATTGTACACAATTTCAAGTGGCAAGAAGAGTCACTTCAAACTCTGCATGATCATTTGTAACAGTAATACTGTTGACTAAAAAGTGTAATTATCGTTGTTCTTAATGTTATGAACATTATAAAGTGACAAAATTCTCTGCAAGGCGACGGTGTATTTTCTTGATTTTTTTTTTTTTTTTCCATGCGACTTTATTTACTGAAGGAGGGACCATCAGCTAAGGGTGTAAGTTATCGCTGTTATCGACCTGATGGTATTAATCAGCATTAGATATGCTTACCAAGAATGTTAAGGGTTAAGTACAACCCAAAAATAATGATTTGTACAATATTTTTACAGGAAAAAAAAATGTTTGGTAGTTATACGGCCAGTACTGCTACATTTTAGAATATGATAAAGATTTTCCTAACATTTCAAGTTAGTTCTTTCTTTTATAATCCTACTGATGAAAGAGTTGGTCCAGTATCAATAGCATATGCAGATGTGTTGTTTATCTTGTTACGACATAAAGTCAAGTACAATGACGAGCCAAATGAAGGTCTGTTAGAGAAACAAGCAGACATATCGATAGAAATTTAGACATATAACAAGCAGACCAACAGAAATTTACACATACATGTTCAAAGTGCCGCTCACAACTTTTGGAAATCAAGGGCCCTACTGGACTGCAGAAAGTAAACAAAGAATCAGATCAACTTCTACATAATGTCGCTGAGTCCTGAATTCTGGGGGAAATCGCGTGACAAACTCTGGTTGACTTCTGAGTGCTGACTTAGGTGCAGGAGGGCGACCTGTACCACCGTGTTTTATATGTACAGGCAGCGGGAACTTAATGCACATAAAACGTACTGGTCCTGCCGCCGATAATGTGAATAATGACTACACCGATGGGAGCATTAACCCTTCCAGCCAGAGAACATTTTAATTCCTACTTCCTCCTGACGATTTTGTGCACTTTGCGATAAACCTGTCGAGCTGGAGGGGTTTGATTCAGACGCCATTAACTCCTTAAGTATAAGGGGTTCTGCTAAGATGAGCAGTATCGTGTGGTTGCAACAAGAATGCATTAAAAAGGACATCTTCGTATTGCACAAAGTAATGTGAACGACTTACACCGTAGAAAAAGAACTAGTAGTAATATACAGTAAGAGCATTATGCTTTTCTGAATGAGAACATAATTTATTAGTTCACTCGTATCACCGTCTAGTAGTTTTATCTAATTAGGAGAGATTTTTTACAGAAAAGGGCTACAAATGATGTCTCATCATCCAAGTACGAAAAGTCTTTTCTCACAGAAAGAATATCATCTAGTGATAACAGAAATAAAAATATATAAATGTAAAATTAATTAAAAATACCTGCACATGGAGAGAGAGAGAGAGAGAGAGAGAGAGAGAGAGAGAGAGAGAGAGAGTCATGCCAGGAAACGAAATAATGCAAACAATAAAATGAACAAGACTCTGTGATGAGTGGAAATTCGAGAGTAAGGACATATACATTAAAGGGACGAAACGAACGAGATAAAATGAGAAAGAAAGCTATCGGAGAAAATAAAGAGACAGAGAAATGAGATCTCGTTTCCAGGACTGAGACGCAAGATAATCGAAGGGACTGCTAATGACGGTCTTAGAGAGCTCAGATATATAACCTCTTCTGCCCATGAGCCAAAAATTGAAGGAGAGCCCATTCACACAGGGAATTTTGCCTCAACGTTCTCCCTCCTTCTTTCTTCCATCAACTTGTATATATTATGTTCCTAAGTAGTTACGATGCATCTGCTCCCCCTCAGATCAGCTTTCCTTTCCCCCACGCAAGTTTAACAGGAACTATACTCCATTTACTCTAACCTGGCCTAAAATTGCCATCCCTCCTTCTTAAATACCAACTTTTAACAATAAACTAACACTAAAATATATCCTAGCCTCGAGAAAATGCTATTAAATTTAGAAGGTAGGACTGTAGCGTTGTCTTGTTCTGCTACTAAGCTATGTGAAATAAGCTGCCAAATAAAGAAAATATGGGTCAAGTTAAAGGAAAACAGGTATGACTGGGGCAACTATGGTCAATAATCCCTCTGGACAAGCAGTTAGTACCAACATCATCATCTTCATCTAAAGGTATAATGTGGAACGAAGAAAGTTAATAAATACAAGAAAAAATAACAAATAACACAAGCTAGAAAATGGATGAATACCCTTCCCCCCCCCCCAAAAAAAAAAAAAAAAAAAAAAAGGACGAAGAATGAAAGTAATTGCGGGGAATCTTCTTTTCCTACAAAATGAGTACTTAGACGGTCTGGAGGCTGACTCATATGCCAGAGTTTATCATCGGAAATATGTCAATCTATTAATAAACACCTTCAGTTCGAAGGCGCCTTTATCTCTGCTATCCCTAAACGATTTTATTCATATCAGAGTGTTAAAATTGTATCAATATTTTGTTTATATTTTGAGGGTTCTGGCAACTGTATAAATTGTCTGGTGGTGGCAAGAACATACTACTATATTAAGAAGAAGCATTCAGAGTGCAACACCCTCGCCCTGTTATAAATTTTAATGGCTAAGTATTTGGTCTGAGCCTGTGACTTTATCTTCAAACCACTGTTCTCAAAACCAAACCCCTTCAACCAATGTGGTCACTCTAAACAATCCTTGTCAATAATAAATCACTCTACGCAGTCCCACCAAAGCTAGCGTAAATATTCCTAACTCAGGTTATCCCTCCCTAATCACTACAAACGATAAACTTGTTACAGACAGTACCAAAAATAGCTCTCTCTCTCTCTAAACATGAAAGAAATATTTTATTCTAAAATTATTCTTAATATATAGGGATACACAAGTGTCGAAACAACCGATGAAGAACGCACAACATGAGAGCAGTTGGGATAGGTGGAAAGTCAGTGTTTTATACCCATTACTATATTCCACCACCTACAACCGTTGAGTGGGTACAGTGAGGAAGGTAGTAATGGGTAAAGAAATCCGAACCTCATCTAAACCCAGATGTTCTCTTGTTTCCGTGTTTTTTTCATCTCTTGCTTCTGAGCTTTTTCCATCCCTACACCTTCACAACAGTTTTATAATTAAATTTTGTTTTAGTTTACGATCTTTTTATGGAATCCAGCTTCCGAATACACATTAGCTATACTACAAAATGACTTTTAACGGTATTATAATAGCTACCGCGATACAGGTTACGTAAAATGCTTGCGTGGAATGACAGAACACGAATCAGTGAAATATTACAAACTATGAGAAGAGGTCTGAGTGCAAGAATGTTTTTGTTGCGTAGCTCGAATGCTGCTCAAAGTATGACAAGAACTATCCTCGGTTGTTAAGCGCCTTGGTGAGTAACACGCTCGTGTCTGCCTTATCTTACTGGAGTTATGACTGAGAAAGAAAGAAAGAAGGAAGGAAAGACAGAAGAACAAAACATATTTCTGCTGTCCGATTTCGAGACTTCTACGACGGTGAGTAAGTCACTGCGATGGTCTTTTAGCATATTTGTTTAAAACTGGATTTCCCGAGTTATTTGTAGCGCGATCCTGTATACCTTATGTACGTCATTAAATTTTTATCCTGCGCTATCCCTCTACGGTACTGGTTATCGCGATTACTGATATCCATTAATGACAGGTCTTTAAGTAATTTCTACAAATGATCAGTCGTAACAGTCTCTGTCAAAGACACTCTTCGTCATCACTACCCATGATAACATACTTTTTAAATAATCACTGCCGACGATAAGATTCTATCTATACAATCTCTTCCGTCTCTAACATAATCCCTTGCCACTCAGTCATCATCACCTCAAGGGTCGTCACACCTCAGCTTGTAGTGGCCCCTTGAGGTGGCCTAGAGCTGTGACGGGGATCCTTAACCCCTGTCCTGCAGTGTAGTCCGCGTGACTTGTAATCTACCATCACCTTTCAGTGGGGATCGAGTTAGGCTGTCGTGTGTATGCGTGTGTGTGTGTGTGTATACACACACACACACACACACACACACACACACACACACACATTATATATATATATATATATATATATATATATATGTATATCGAATATTTTGTTTCCTCCGTATTTCCAGCCAGGTTCTTGGCTATACGAGGTAAAGGAAATAATAATGCTAGAACTAAGACAACCTTGTCTATAATCTAATCCTTTCACATGGCGTGCTCGCCTCCTCACCCCAGTTCCCTGAGGGTTCTCAACCTATTCATTCATCAACCATCCACTCCTTTACTGATCCGTAAGGAGTGTGGGTAAGCTGCTTAGTCTTTACATTTACGGTGAGAGTGACTAGTAGCTCACCACTGAGGAGGATTATGTCAGCAATATACCTCATCCCCTTTCAGATGTAAGTCATCAGAGATCACATCCGGTCTGACTGCCTTAATAGACCACCAACCATTTACTTGGGTTTATGGTTACCACCCAGCGTTGTAAATGGTTTTCTGGGTTACAGGAAACCATCTGAATTGTCACTCAGTTTAGTCATCTAATGGTGACACCAATCAAGAGAGTGAACAATGTTCTCTGTCACCTAACAGACTTCTTTTTTCCTAACAAACTTCAGACTACGTTATTCAGTTTGGGGAGATTTCCAGAATGAAAGGGGCAGGCATTTCCTGAGCGTGAGAGGTCTTTTCAGTGTTAAATAAAATAATCTGGAGATGGTAAGAGGAAGAAAAAAAAAATCGGATTATTAGAGTTCAAACATATCCTCTGAGTTCATCCCCTTTGAAGTTGTCATCTATTCCGCGTTCCGTTTCTTCTACCTTACGCTCTTGTCTTTGTGGAAAAGTGAAGACAAACCTCCAGTACCCTTCTGAATCAAGTGTGCTGTTGTGTACACTAGTATCGATCCACTTCCTGACGATGAACAACGAGACAGTGTGCGATGATATTCGAAATTCAGGGATGCGTTGTTCGGAACCCGCCGAACTTTCCAGAATATCGTGTAAAAGTTTCATAATTGTTAGAATACAGAGTGCATCGATGTTCCTGGCCGCAACTGTACATAAAATCTATATGGTACCAGTGCTCCCCCATCTCAAAGCAAGTGGATGTGCGTTCAACAAGGCCACTGAGATTAAAGAGAGGGATTAACCAAGATACAAACAGTGACTTCATGAAAAGTGGTTGTATTAAGCTCTAAATGATTCAGTTTTCTTGCCTATCATATCAACAAACTATCTAGAATGTAACTTCAAGAGACAAGAATGTTACCCACTGCTTGTTAAGTAGTAAATAAAAAAAAAAAAAAAGATTTGGGATTCTAGACGACTCCATCAGATCATAGTTCAGGACAAGTATTTAGGAAGGCAGACTTAAGCAAGCTATGCCACATCAGATGATCAGATGGAGAGAGATGAGGGCAACTGGGTATGTCAACGGAAAAATCTGAAGGGTAAATTATCTTGATTATTTATTTTCATAACCTGAAGCAAACAGAAAAGCACTGGCAGACCTTAATAGACTGTCTGCAAAGGAACACTTGGTATGAAAGTTGTAATATTCAAGACATGCTAAACGCTAGTCGCCGACTGTCAATTAAAGGATGTCAAACTTTTTATTAAAATATACCATTTAGAGAAATGGATAGTATTTATAGATAAAAGACTGCATCAGCCCGAAATAATATCCAGCACGAACAAGAAATGACCAGAACATTCAATAAAACAAAGATCGACAGTAGTAAAATAAATGTAGTTTACTGTAAACCTGAACAACCTCTCAAGTTTGCGAGAACCTTAACACAACGGAAAACAAAATTCTATCTATCTATCTATTGCCAGACGCCTCAATCCCGTTTGGGGTGGCCACAAACAAATCGCCTCCAAGTCGCCCTGTCCCCCGCCATTTCACTGCCCTGCTCCCAACTCACACACCCTTCTCTCATATACCTCTCCACCCCATCCCTCCATCTCGTCCTCGGCCTCCCCCTCCCTCTTCCCCCCTCCACCTCACTCACATACACTCTCTTCGTCAGTCTTTCACCCTCCATCCTCTCCACATGGCCAAACCACCTCAGTGTGTTCCTCATAACGCTTCCTATCACATTAAATTAATGACGGTATATTGATGGCAAGTTTAACCTCTAGCACAAATCGTACCACTAATGTTACAGAAGACGAGTCAGAGATTACAGTAATTTTTCCCCCTTGAAAATGCGAGTAAACGACAGCATTCGGAAAATTCAGCTTAAGTATAGAACATCGACTCAGGGAAAAAATGGTTTTCTGTTCAGCTAGAAGTGCATGCAAACTTACCTATCTGTCTGCCTATAGCCAAGGGCCATAAATTTTAATTCCGGAAGCGGTTGCCACAAACGAATCGCTTCCATGTCATTCTGTCCTGTCTGATCTGGGGTCCTCTCTATATCTCTCCACTTTACCCCTCCACCTCAACATTGGCCTCCCCTCTTTCCCTCCTCCCCTCCATCTCATTCTCCAATTTCTCAAAAAAGTCATTCCTTCTCAAAGTACTACTTCTGATACTTTCCAACTAAAAAAAAAAAAAAAAAAATGCAGTACAGTCACTAGATATTGTAGCTCTAATATTCCTTAAATATTTTGATAAAATCTTTCTTGAGAAACTGTTGACTACCCTTAACTTTAGTAATTACAGGAAACACATACAGTCGAATGGACATAAGACTGCAGGACAGGTAAGAAAAATAAATGCTGGATTGGGAATCATCTCCTTTGTGTCAGATGGTAGTGATACGCTACAGTGGTCAGTTTTGGAGCATTTTCTATTCAGATATAGGATTTTAAATAAATTCACGTGAAAATTCGTGGGCATCATGTTAGCTAATAATGACAGAGCAAAACTACAAGAAGATCTAGAGAAGCAGGTGAGTGTCCATCTACTCGTAAATGCCAGCCAGTTTGAAACAATAATCATGTGCTTATATAATTATGAGAAAAGGCAATTATACGAACGTAAATCTAAAATATCTGAATGGCGTTAAAGGCATATGTTTTATACAAACATACATACATACATATACATAGAGAGAGAGAGAGAGAGAGAGAGAGAGAGAGAGATTGGGGAGGGGAATGTAAATTTATTTTATCATTATTCTCTATCCAAGTATCGCTTATATGAAACCAAATATATTGCATTCCGAAAATCTGAGTGTTGATACCGTAAACACAAGCATCTTTTCTTCATAGCTGCTCCAGACTCTCCTTCATGTGGGAAAATAATGAAGTTAATAAAAACCTGGTGACCTAGATGCGCTTAGTGATATGAGTCTGGGGTTGATGCCTATAAAATGACTGGAGGCGTTTTTTCATATATTACCACAAAGGGTAGGAGGATGGTCAGGAGCTTTATATGTACTGAATCCCTGTCGCCTGGCCTCGGTCTCTACAAATTGATGGGGGAATATGGTACCGGCCATTTTTGTTACCAAATATTCCTTCACTAATGTTGATAATATTTCAGAGACCGGGATTGGTGAACATGGAACTTTGTGGTAAAAGTGCTAAGCGTATCGCTCTTTGCCCACCAATTCACAGTCACATATGTTACTGTGGTCAATCTTTAGGGTTTTCCTCTTGCGTAGCTTTCGTAAATGACTCTCACTGCCACTCCGAGTTACCGCTGTCCTCCAGGAGTTACTGCAAATATTGTAAAAAACATAACCACAAACATATTTAACACCAGGCATGATCATTACTTCCAACACAGGATCAATGGTTTTCGTCTCATCAAACCTCTCCTCGTCTACCTGACTCCTTTTTACTTCTCTCTCTTAACCACAGTGGTGAATGTTTATTCTTCTACCATCGCTGTTTCAGTGGTTATTGCTCTTCCGAATGGTTTGGTTACATCCCCCCTCCATTATGGTTAACACGTAGAACCTGTCTGCCATCACACTCTCACCCTCTTTCTGTCCCTACTGCATGAGTTAATAGATGCTCTAAGCTCTTCACGAATGTAAAATGTCAACTGATGTCTTTCTCAGTCCGTAGTTCCTTTAACAAAAATGTGTTACGGCATCTCAAGGTGAACTGATCTTAAATTTGATATTTTTGAGTGTAGTTTTCTGGGAAAGAACATCTAGCGGACTTCCAGCCTGCTGTTCTCTCTTCCTTGCATAAATAAAACACTCAGAGCCTCCTTATTTCGTAACTCCCCCCACTCCCCTTTCTCCGTCTGTGTGTGTGTGTGTGTGTGTGTGTGTGTGTGTGTGTGTGTGTCTCTCTCTCTCTCTCTCTCTCTCTCTCTCTCTCTATCAGCCGTAGTTATGTGGATGCCTGTGTTATATTCAGAGCGGCAAAGTCCCAGTTTCTGCACACAAGCACGCCGCAGGATCTCCATTTTTTTCAAGCCTCCCGAGACACTTTTATCTCCATCAGGATCCGCTCATCTGCTCTGACACGTGGGAGATTAAATTAACTTTTGCCCTAACTAGCTCGACAGGTGCGACATCCTTCCTGATTTTCACCCAAAGTCTCTCCAGGACGTCCCCAGGGGGTTCTAATTCTCTCTGTCCTTCACCTTCTCTCGTCGTGCGTCAAGAATCCGGGCAGGGCGTGCGGGTAAAAATTTCTCCCCTGCATTGTACCAGTTCCTTTGAGTCCATCCTCTTTGAAGTTATTAGCTATTCATGGTTCCATTTCTCTTACCTCCTGTGCCCTTGTTTGCCCTTTGCTCATGTGCTGTTTCGCTTCTGGTTCTCGCTCTTTTATATTCTGTCCTGTCTTCCTTCTCTTTTTAGCTTTGGTTCGCTTATATTTACTCCTATAAAACAGAGTTGAGGAGGCAGCTTCACACAAGGGCAGCGTTGGGCCAAAATGTGTCTCTACTTAACGTCACGTCAAACAAAGTGTTGCTATTTCACGAGTGACGTTATATCCAATTACTTATTCAATAAGTAAACTTGTACTAGGAAAATTACTGATAGTATCAAAGAGGTGTGTGATTATTTGCTACTATTTTATACAGGTCGATATGAAGATACTGTATCTGTAATAAATGTGTAAAAACTAACTACCGGTATCACACTTAAAACTGACATCCCTTCTCTCTGTGTCTGTCTTTCTCCTCCTCTCCGACCCCCCCCTCCCCCTCTGGTCTCTCTCTTCCTCAGCATGGATATCAAATATTCTCTTTCATTTGTTCGGCCTCTCCATTTTCTCTCTCTTCCCTCCCTCCCTTCTCTCTCTCTCTCTCTCTCTCATTTGACGTGACGCCGCATCACCTGCGCTAACCGTGACGGGCTTTGGTCTGCTCGTGTCCATGCTGTTCAACACAGATGGACAAATCTTAACTAATCTACCTCCTCAACTCTCTTTACCTTGTCCTCTCGTGTCTTCCTTTTCTTTTAGTTCTCCCTCGATTATATTGTCATGTCTTCCTTCTCTATTATTTCTCCTTCGTTTATATTCTCTCCTGTCTTCCTTCTCTTTTATTTCTAGATCGCTTTTATTCTGCCTCCTGACTTCCTGTATTTTTCTTTTCTTTTCATTTTTTGGTGCTTACAATAACTTTCCTGTCTTCTGTCCTCCCTGGCCACCTTTAATTTTTTACATCATTTCTTCTTCCATTTATTCTGAATTTTCTCACACCTAATACTATATTCATCTTTGTTTTTATTTCTCGTCATTCCCAGTCTCTGAATCGTAAATAGTTACATGTTCGTGCAGTTCAGATTTCTGGCTGTCTCCAATGATATAAGCACTTTCTTTTTCCTCTGTATCTTTTCTTCTTATTCGTAGTTTATCTCCTTGCCACTACCCTTCTCTTTCTCTCACACTGTCGCCTGCATTTTTCTCTTTCCCTCTCAAGTCGCGTGCCTAAATAAAGTCGTGTTGCTCTTCTGAACGTACAGTGCTAAGGAAGCTGGTTGATTTCCTTCCTTCCTTCAGATAAAGTATAATATGAATGAACCCACATTATAACTCGTGCAATGGATAATGTTTGTCTTATCGCTGACCTAGACCACGGAAATAATAATACAGCACACAGTATTAAAGCACATCCCACCTTGGCTGTTATAAAGCAAAGAAAGATTAGCCCAATACTCAGATACAATTAAGGAGCAAAAACTGACAGGTACTGAACTTCCTCCAGGCTTTCTGTTATAATAAAGCAATGGTTATCAACAGGTTATCATCATTAGAACTTTTTTCCACTTATAAATGTAATGTTACTCGACAAAAACGATACTGATGCCTTTTGACATAACTAACCTAAATAAAAGCCTAAAAAAGAAAAAAATCGAATGCAGAAACCTGACAAACCAGAAGAAAAATTACGTAAAGATCCCTACAACAAACATCTAAAACAAAGAATACAGAATGCTAAAACAAAATCACAAAACAAATCCCATACAAAAGCCTGCAACATGACCACAAAAGAAAGTCGCAAAATAAAAAATCATATACAGAAGCAGACTACAAATCAATAAAATAAAACCGTATAACAAGAAGCATAAATCCATACGAAGGACTGCGAGATAAGCCCAGAAACAAAACCACAGAAATATATACAGTACGAAAACAAACGTCAGAAAAGAAAAAAAAAATGCAGATACAAATGCCCGCGACAAAACCAAGAGACTGCAACCTTCCCCAGCCACAAATGCCGGGCGTGCTGCTACTGTCGAACAACAACATCCATGTCTTAATCAGCGTAATTTGTGCCACCAAAACTTCTGCTACGGCTACACTACGAAATCCGCCAACATTAATCATTCACCGCATTCAACACGTCACTAACACTGCCTTTCCTCCCCAACACAACACACCACCTTGCATCGTAGCGCGGATCCAAAGTGATATATCCTTTGCACTTTCCAACCTTACAGTGAGGAACAATATGAAAGTTAGTTTTGTTTATACGGGTCATGCGTATGGACGTAATTATCGGAACCCCTTCACTTCGCTGCGAGCTTTCCTGAGGTCTATGAAACAGATATAGGAAGCAGCAATAAAAGAGGAACTCGCCTTATACAGAATGGGTTAACAGCGATTGTCTTTCATCCATGCAGAGTAAGTCCTCATTAGGTTACACAGAGTCGTCAATCAATTGTACGAATAACATTTTTAAAAAGTAATCATACTAAAAAACTTAAACAACAACACATTAAATTACTCCTTTCACTACCTTGACGTCTCATACAAGTTTATTCTTATTACTTCCATAAGATTTTATTCGAATGTGAAAAGGCCTTTCTTACTGAAGATGATAACGAAGACTAGCCCTAACCACAGCACCATAGCAGTTTGAAAAACTGTCCATAAAAACTGTCCATCCAAAGCAGAATACAAGTGACTAGCAAAAATAGACTAACGGAGACGACCGCTGGGTGAAACCGATGAGAAAAGGCAACGACGGTAAACCCTGACAAAAAATACATACCAGGAAATGCTACAAGACTCGAGGAATTTTTTGTTCTTGCCACTTTCAGAGGATTATAGTTAAGAAATTATCTCTCTCACTGAATGGGTCAATTATAGCTGTCTATCCGCTCTCCAAGACAAAAAATCTAAACTGAGTAAAATGGTATGACTAAAGCATAAAGTTTGAAAGTCGACTTCGGGCAAAGAGGATAAACAACATACAGTGCCTATTACTACTACTGTACAGACCTGAGCAACATACACTTCCTCGTGACTATAAGAATGCAGGTACTATTGCGGATATATTTCGATCCACTCCCTACCGATAAATAACAGGAAAATGAACAATAACTTTTGAAACCCAGTGACGCGCACTTCGGAACCCAGCACTTTTTTCAGGATATTGCGTAAGCATTTCATAACAGTTCGTCCTAAAGTACAGCGATATTCAAGAGTGCAACAATACACTAGATAAAAAATATATCTTCACATTCACGTTTTCTTCTGAAGGTAAATATTTCCTAATGGATAATGTATTTCCCATGATGCTCTGAATTCCCCGTTCATTCTGTATTGGTAATAACTGCATCTATGAACATTCACGAATAATTACAAGAGATCATTTTCAAACGCTTCGTCCACTGTTTCAAAGTGTAATGACGGAAAATTTTCAGATACTTCTTAAATCTACTGTATACATAAAAAAAAAAAAAAAAAAAAAAAACACGAAAAACAGGCGCTGCAAAATATCCTGTTGGTAAAGCTAATCGAGACTAATTTTCTGGTAATGATGGGGTTAGTGAGAGGTATATTTATTACCCCTGCCCATCCCTCCAACCTCTATACCAGCCTGGTAAGTCTATTCTTTGGTGGATTAAAGTGTCTTACTGAACAAGGAATAAAATATGTAATATCCTAATAACACTAAATGGGGAAGATATTTTACGACACTCCAACAAGAAACAGTTCCTTGCCACAAGAAAAAAAAAAAAAGTAGGTACAACACACAATGCATACGAAAGCTTAAACAAGAGAGAGAGAGAGAGAGAGAGAGAGAGAGAGAGAGAGAGAGAGAGAGAGAGAGAGAGAGAGAGAGAGAGAGAGATTTTGTTTTAATTAATTTATTACGCTCATAGAGCGACAAACCTAGTACAGTCCTCAGTCTCTAATCATACATAGTATTCGTGACACGTAGGACACGATGTCATGTAGAGTGAAGCTGGACAAAGGCAAGAGTGATCTTACAAGAAGGTGAAATACACCAGCATACACTGTGCAACAAGTTTCAGCACCCACCAAAGTGTGGGTGTCGGGCTAAAACAGTATCCAAGTTGTCATCATTTAACAAGTGCCGACACACATGTATTAAGTCCTGGCCCTGGGGCAGCAAATCACTCACTGAGGGACACTCGAGGCAGTAGTGATGGAGACTGTTGGCATTTGGACGGTCGCAGAGCTTGCAGGTGGAGTAGTCGGGTACGTCCCCCGCCTCGGAGACTTGCCACAGAGGTCTGTACCCTAGCCGAAGCCGGGCAGTCACAATATTATGTCTGCGAACCATGAGCCCATGTCGGCGATACCTCGGGGAAGAGAGTCGGAAGTGGTCGTAGTGTTGTATAGATACACTCTGTGGACGCTCAACATTCATGCGGTGGAGTGTGGGGAGAAGTGTGGCATAGAATATGATCCGCTTGTAGCAGAGAAGGGAGGGTGCAGCACCGTCAGGCAGCTGCAGTTCGCAGGCACTCTTAGCGAGGAGGTCCACCCTGTCGTTCCCAACTATTCCAACATGGGAAGGAATCCACAAAAATCGTATGCAGAGGGAAAGATCTTGAGCCGCTACTAACTGATGCAAGATGTGGTTGATGAGTGAGCGTTGAGAGGGGTGTGGAGACGAGATGGCCTGAAGTGCAGACCGAGAATCACATATCACAACACCATTCACCTGCCGCTGACGGAGGAGACTGACAGCCAGGAGAAGGGCCTGAAGCTCACAGTATGTAGAGCTGGACGAGTTGGGTAACCTGCGACCAACCCAGCCACCCTCCGGGGGCTCCAAGTCCGGTGAGTAGATGGCGCAGCCAGCACTGCCATCAGGCTGTATGGACCCATCCACATAGAGGTGATGTGTGTCAGAGACAGAGGAGGCGAGCGCAGCAATGTGCTCCAAAGCTAGCTGTTTCTGAAGGGAAGGTGGGTCAGTCTTTGAGGTGGGCGTGAAGGTGACATGAGGCTGTGGAATCCTCCATGGGGGTGGCCCATGATCAACCTCGGCCACGGTAACGTCGATGTGAAGACGCTGCAGGGAGGAGCACACTGTGTTGACGAGGGTGCGGACGCCAGGACGAAGTAGAAGGCGAGGAGCAGCAGGGTCAAGTGAGGCTCGAGAGAGAGAGAGAGAGAGAGAGAGAGAGAGAGAGAGAGAGAGAGAGAGAGAGAGAGAGAGAGAGAGAGAGAGAGAGAGTCATTAAGCCCTTCACCACGATGACCTCCTTGATTCCGCTTAGGCAGAGGTCCAGAGTAGTGAATGGGTTAATGAATTCCATACATTAACCTTTTCGACTCCAAGTAAAAATAAAAAAACCTAAAGTAAGTTGAAAGAAATCGTTCGGACAAAGCAAGAATACAATTAGAAAAGCGTTCTCGGTCTGAAGGGCGAAGACAATTAAGTCTACGAGGCCCTAACAACAATCAGTAACTCACGAAATGATAACAAACTACGGAATACGGGTACACATAAATTAATAATAATAATAATAATAATAATAATAATAATAACAACAATAAATGCTACAAAATATTCTCTTATTGAAACGAAAAATAAAAAGTATTAATGGTTTTAGTTGCCCGGAGAAGCTACCTCGGCACAGCATAAAAAGTTCACTGGCTGAATAATGAAGACGGGAAGGATTTGTGGCTGTTCTTTGAAAGCTGGATACAAGGATAAAAAAAAAAAAAAAAGGCAAAAATGAAACAAAAAAGAAAGCGAAACACATGGGTTACGAAAAAAAAGAAAGAAGAATGAAAGAAAGGAAGAATGAATGAAAAAGAAAAAATGGAAGACGGATTATTACCATCAGAGGGCATCAAAACTTGGTAAAATCATCCTTTTTCGTAACACAAGCTTTTGGATATAAAATAATGTTTAATGGTTCTGTAATTTTTAAATGATCTGACTTTGAAATGTGTTGCAAATCATTTAGTTTTCAGTTTTTTGCCTCTAACTGCACCAGCAAGTGTTTCAAGGAGTCTAAGAGTCCAGTGTTTTATTTTGTACGGCTATACCTTGATGATTACTTTTATTCACATATTATTAAAGATTTTAGACTGTTTGCATCCTTAAGATACAAAAGGACACTAAACCCCTAAACTACTTCAATATTTTTATTTATCTGAATTATTTATTTACTGTTATCCCTAGACTATGATTGTCAGACAGAGAGGTCATTCCTAAGATGAATAAAATCGTTCGTCTGGAGATGATCTGAATAAACTAAATACATCAGCGGAGTGACTTGTTTAGATCCAATAAATCACTGAGGAAGACGCGTTACGAAGCTTCCCTCGTCAAGAACACGCCCTATACAATCCTAACCCGTGCTGTGTATACCCCCTTGGATGCGAAATGGCAACCATGTATTTCATTCTCGCCAGTACTGTGCGAAAGTCAACCTGGGGGGGGGGAAAAAAAAAAAAAAAAAAAAAAAAAAAAAAAAACTGCCTTGAACGTCTTAATCCCTTCAATCCGGTAACATTATTTCTAGTCTATGTTTGCTATTTCCAGGCAGTTGTAAAAAATCAAATTGTGTTTTCACATTGAGAGGTTAAATACAACCTTCAGTTAACCCTTTCAGAACAAGAGATCTTTCACAACTGAGCAAAAATCGTCAAGGATAACGTCAGATTTCTTATTTTTAAACCCAAAAAGCTCGCCAAATACAAAAGGACAGTTGCTATTGTTCTTGGACACACACACACACACACACACACACACACACACACACACACACACACATACTGCAAAATACAAAAGATTCCGATACAAATCACCCCCATCATTCAGATAAGATTCTTCTTAGTGGACGGGTTAGATTCAGCCCATTTACCACAAGAGGACTTCCCTAAGCTAAATATATTCGTCTGGAGACTGCAAAATGAAATAAAAACACGTCCTGTGGCTGACGAGGTAAAAATACAAGCAGTCTGTGAAAACGTAATAACCGGACCAGACCAAAGCCGCCGTCCCCCAAGCTTTGATATTCGCACAGTGTCTGGCGGTGGCGCTCAAATATTCACACGCAACTCCGGCCTCTCTTGTTTACTGTTGCGGCCACAAAACACTGGAGGCTGGCTAGGAGGAGAAGGAGGAGAGGGGGAGATGAAAGAAGGAAAGGAGTCGGAGGCAGGGAAGGATAAAAAGAGATGGTAGGCAAAGGGGGAAGAGGGAAAAAAAAGACATGCGAGTGAGCAAGGAGGAGAACAAAACTTAGGCAGAGTGAGTGAGGGAGGAAGGGGGCAGGGAGAGGGGCGGGAAGACAGGGGAGAATGGAGAGGAGAATGGAAGGTCGGGAAATACCAGGAGACAAGGACGCAGAGAGGAGTGTTGACCTCAGATACAGAGCTAAGATGGGAACTGAGGAGATATGGAGAAAGAAGGGAGTGGGGCAGAGGGAAGAAGGGGAAGATAACTGATTTTGAAGGAAGCTCGAGATAGCATTACAGATGCCAGATGTAGTGTGCCCGTTGGCCCATACAAGGCAGTTCTTCCCCATCATTATCATAATCATCAATAACATCAGCCTGAGTCAGTCCATTGCAGGGTAAAAGGCCTTTTTCATCTTTTTTCCGTTCTAACTTACTGGCTGTTAACCTGTTCAGTCCACTCTCAGCATAACTCCAGATCTCATCTCGCCATCTTGTCTTTTGACTGCCTCTTCTTCTCCCTACCTGGGTTGTCATTCAGTTATACCCTGATTGTCCATCTGTTATAATTATGTTCTACGAAGGACGTGATCTGTCCACATCCATTTATGTTTTTACTCTTTTACTTAAAGTATCTACTTTCATTAGTTCAGTTATCCTGGAAGCTCCCTCTTTATCTCTCCATGTGACAATTAACATAATTTTCATTTACACTCTTCTCTAAGCACTACAAAGCTTACAGTGCGCTGCAAGGATTTTGTCAGAGTTCACGTTTCCGATCCATTAGAACAAGAAGGATACACTGATTATATAACAGTATCGTTTGATGTAAAGACTTGTTTACCGTTTATGTCGGCATTAAAATTTAAGTT
Organism: Coenobita brevimanus; assembly: GCF_032717465.1. Lineage (NCBI taxonomy): Eukaryota > Metazoa > Arthropoda > Malacostraca > Decapoda > Coenobitidae > Coenobita > Coenobita brevimanus. The sequence goes on from NC_137046.1 coordinate 32,172,352, forward strand.
AGGTGTCCAATTTTCAATACAAACTCTGTTTGCCAGTCATCATCAAAAGTTCTGATAACACATCGCATAGTGGCTAAACCTAAAAACCTTGTTTGCTTTGCTCTGCACACTAATGAACTGCTGTCTTGGCTTTAAGTCATAAGTAATTATTTAAACTGTCATAAGTAATTATTTATAAGTAATTAAATTATACCTATGATATCCTATTGGCTTACCCCTCGCCTAGCACTTCACATCTTGCTACACTGATTTCATCTGCCACTTTCCTGACAGGGGGGGGGGGTTGTCTGCATATTTTTTGGCGCTATTGTCAAGTTATAGGCTATGACCATTAATATCAATATAAAGATCCAAAACATATCCTTGAGGAACCTCACTAGATTTACTTCTGCACCTACAATTTACCCCATCAACATTAACCCTTTTCTTAATTTCTGATAAACGTATTTAATTACTTTCACCACAACACCAAACATTGTCAAAGAAGAGAAAATCATAAACAGGAACGCTGAGGGACGCAACATGGAAAACAAGGAGGCAGGAACGGAAGGAAGGAGACGGAGGGGGAAACGAGGAAACAGGAATGGATAGAAACGAACAGGAAAGCAGAGAGAGGGAGAGGGCAGGAGGTTGGGAGAAAAATATCAGGCAGAGAGGGAGGGGGGAAGGTAGCCCGAGAAAGAATGAGTGATATCAAATGGAAAATTAGACATGGACCCGGAAATGGGCAAAGTGAGTGAGGGGAGGCAAAGAATAAGAGATAAATGGAGAAACTAGAAAGCACTCAGTACCCATATCTCCGTCAACGCCAAAAAAATTTAAGATATACTGCAGCAATTCATCTTCCCTACCAGGCGAATAGTTTTACGGTCTCATAATTCTACGGTCTTAGTTTGTCCTATTAATCAAGTCAAAGAGCGCGCACCTCCGTCGACGCTAGAGAGAACATGAAGGAAATCTATTTAAAAACAGGAAAAGAACGAACATGTGTCACTTCGGAATATATTTTAAATCAACCAAACTTGCTCAAGAAAATAGTGGAAGAAGAAAATACAATACATGAAAAAATGTGAAGGTAAGTACAGTCGAAGACAAAAGTCGTGTCGTGGAATATGGTCAAAATATCTGCTGAAAGACTGTAGGTTTGGTGCGATCTGTTTTGTGTCGACCGGACGGTTGGTAGCACTGCGAGAGTTGTCATTTGCTCCACGTGACCGGCCTGTGGACGCCAGCATATTTTTTGTAACTAATGAAACTAATCTACACATTAAGTCTTTCTGACTGCTGTTTTAATTCAGTATATACGAAGCGTTTCTCATCCTTTCATTTTTATTACCACGTCCGCAACTTAGTCATTCAATTAGCTAAATAACTGTTCGTAAGTCATTTCTCCATCCTTCTTAACTGTAAAGCAGTTAATCAAGTTGATAATAATGACCGGGGACAGGCATTAACAGCGTTGTAAAACAAAATTTACTACTGCATTCAACACGTGACAACAGAGTTACTGCAACATGATAATCGATTTTTTTTTTTTTTTTTTTTAATACAGAATGGCTGGCGAACTGAATCCCACAGACAAGTACGAACACATAAACCACACGAACGAATTCTACGCACAACTGTTCGTGTGCTTCATTATAGGTGCAGTTCGATTCTTACGGCGTAAGCACTGTTTGCAGGTGCTGCTTCCATCGTTGTGATTACTTCCTGGTCCTATAATGGTGTATAACACGAGGACGACCCGAACGATGACTGTACTCCGTTGTGCCTTCCTCCTGAATTCACCTAATCCACCTTTCTATGGTTAAGCTTATACCAAAATTATATTTGAGCTGTCTTTTCAGGATTCGCTTGCCGTAAATAAAGGGAGATCATGCCACCTCCCACCTCCCTAACAGTTGGATGCATGTTGCTTTCCCTCTCCATATCGAGGTATACTAGGTCTGCTTGAAATTCGGACTCAGTGATTCTCGCGAGTCGATGTTAAAGCTTCGGAATTTCCTGGCTTCATTTATACCGTCATCCCATCAGCAGCAGATATGAAAATTGAGATGTCAGGCTAGCCAACCACGAATATGTAACTATGGAGGAGCCGTCATAATGTTTCAAGTGTTGCACTTAATCTTCGGACAAAACCGCGACACGACTTTGGTCTTCACTGTACCTCCTCTCTCTCTCTCTCTCTCTCCACACACATTACAAGATCAATTATGATGAAAAAACAAAAACTACAGACATGCACATCACTCTGGCAGGTCTCTAATTTGTTACCTCCGGCAACGAAGTTGGAGGTGGTTATGCGTTCACTAGTGTCTGTCTGTAGGCAAGATATCTTAACAGGTTTTTAACTGGTGGATAGGTTAGCACTGAGTCATGAAAGAGTTGATCAGATTTTGCGGTGGATCCCGATCCGGATGCACGAATAAATCATAAATTTTATTGGCGTCGGGAGAGACATGCCTTCCCTGAAATACCGTAACCAGTAAAATTAACTGCCTCCGCGAACGACGCTGGACAGAGGTTCGTCTATATATAATAAACTGTATTGGTAGTGGGGCCGGGTATGCTCTCTCTGAGTGTTTTCTAGTTATTTTTTCCCGCTGAAAAGTTTGTGGCATTTTGAAGTAAAGGAAGTTAACTCAATGACCACCTGTAAATGACCCAGGCTGTAAATAGTTAAGCCAGCCTTGTAAGGGATGTTAAGCCTTCTTATACAACCCTGAAAAATGTATGGCGCTTCTTGCCACATCTAACTTCCTGAAACAAAAATACTATACAGTATGGCAGGAGGGCTTCCTTGTGTTGTAAAATGTAAAAATATTTTTGTAACTACTCAAAATTAAGTAAAACGCCACGACACAGGATGTTTAAAAGTAGTATAGTTAGAATGATCCATGGGTGTCTGAGGAATCTGCTTATTCTGTTAGCCATCGAACCCTGGGGCGCGATATTAATTTCGCTGAGTGGACGTGGGAAATGTCAGGTCGGAGGAGTTGGGTTCAGTTAGGTTAGAGTGTATTATTAAGACGGGTTGGGATACGCTACGTTCAGTTATGTCAAGCAAAGTGATATTAGTGAGAATGGATCAGCACAGATTAATAAAGAATTGGTAAAGAAGCTGCACAATATCGGGCAGGGCTATGTACAGAACAAATGTATCAGTCAGGTTAGTTGAGCACAGTTAAGTTAATTAAACACATTGCATTAAGACAGGTTGGATTAGCTTACATTATTATATAACAGTGTTCCCAGAAAAGATAACCGTAAGGCAAGCTAGGTTACCTTCAGTAAGATTAAGTCAGAGAAAGTAACGTTGTTATGTTAGGAAAACTTTAATTTTATTCGCGCTGACGCTGCTGGAGTGGGTATTATGTTTTGTCCGACGCGCGCGCGCACGTGTGTGTGTGTGTGTGTGTGTGTGTGTGTGTGTGTGTGTGTGTGTGTGTGTGTGTGTGTGTGTGTGTGTGTGTGTGTGTGCACTGCGTGTGCGTGTATGTCATTCTCCAATTTTAGGAAACTTTGTGAAGTGCTTCAGGTTTAGCCAAGCGGTTGGTCCATTGCTTTTTAGAACAATGGTTCAAAGGTCAAGGTCACAGGGCTGTCAAAGTATGATCTAGCAAAATTTAATGAAAGTTTTTATTTGACTTAGACTAAACCTGGTGGAAGGGTTGAGTGTCAGGAAAAGGACATACGGATTTGGTTTTGAGAACAACCATTCAAAGATCAAGGTTACAGGGAAAGATCAAAGTTCGATTCATGAGTCTATGCGTTTACCAAATAACGGAAAACAGTTTTGACCCACTCTAGACTAACCTGGTGGAAATGCCGAGGACCATCAGGGAGGATGACCTATTTGTTTTGGGAACGATAGGTCAAAGGTCAAGGTATCGTGTCAAGTCAATTTACAATTTCATCCGATTTAAGTGAAACACTGTGGATGCGCTCAGCGTACGGCAGGGATAAAAGACTCGATTTAGAAAACAATCATTCACAGTTGAAGGTTACAGGAAAAGGTTGAAGTCTCTTTCACTGGGCAAGGTCGGCTATAATAGCTCTGACCCGATTTAGACCATGCCTGGTGGAAGGGTTAAGAGTCATACCCAGATGAAGTAATTTAATATTAAGAACAATCGGTAGAAGGTCAAAGTCACAAGACAAAGTCAAATGTTCGGCTCTTAAATCAATTCGCAGCGCAGGTGTTGCACTCTCTGAGGCTTCCTTCTTGTTTTACACAGACAATAATTATAATTCTACTATTCTGGCAGAGTTAACGCTTGGTTAGCATACATGAAGTGACATTTTATTAGTTCAAGATGGAAAAGGCAAGCATCGGTTAGGGTAGGGTACATCTGACTAGAATTTAAGCTAAGATTAAGTTATATTTATAGCTGATATTTGCAGATGCCATAATAGATCATGCGGCGGTAGGGTTGTGAGCGTCATGTTTGTTTAGATGGCGTTATAATATACTGGGGATCTCAGACAAAGAACTCATTTGTCTTAATGTGTTTGGCTAATTTAGGGACTTATGAGCGCTCTTGAGAACAAAGGTTTTATGTTACTCTATATTTCGCTTTTTATTGTGATGCCTACGTAAAATGGTTTCTTTTACCCTATAGGGAATCTAAATTAAATGTACCAGCATAAATCAGTAGTGTATATATATGTAGGCAAACTAAACTGCGCACGAACACACACACACACACACACACACACACACACACACACACACACACACACACACACACACACACACACGGGCTGAAATACGAGGACATACACTTAAAGCATAAGTCAGTTTTACCAGCGTTCGATTCACTCAGACAACAACACCATCCCCAAAGAGGCAGAAACATTACCACGCTCACACCTGTATACACACACACACACACACACACACACACACACACACACACACACACAATAATTTACTATCATCGCCACTCCCCCATCCCTTACACACCACTCCATTACCCCTGGCCCCCTACCCAAGGAGACTCCCACAAACACAGACAGACACCCCCTCACGCTCTACCCACGTTCCCCCCCAACCCCCATGCAGACCTAAACTTACGATTCCAGTGTCCACAATACAAACGAGTCTCACTTCGATACGACTCTGGGTACAATACACAACTTCCACTCCACACGATGTCCCACTTTACGCCATTCCCCCCCCCCGCGCGCGCGCGCGCGTGCGCGCGTGCGTGTGTGTGTGTGTGTGTGTGTGTGTGTGTGTGTGTGTGTGTGTGTGTGTGTGAAAAGATACGCGAATGTGGCGACGTCCGTAGCATTATGAAAAGAGGACTGAGCGTGTCATTCTGCTCAGCTGGGTGTGTTGACGGTGTGTTAGGCTGAGGGACAGAATGAAGTGCACGATATGTAGAGCCCTCCGTATTGCTGGGGCTGTGGAAACTTTATGAGGGACGGTGGAGTGCGTTATTTGTAGACTTTACTGCGTTGTCAGGCTGGGCTGTGAGTGATGGTGGTGTGGTCTGGGTAGGGTAACTGGTGGTGGACGTTGTTAGTCATGTTTAGTGTGTTAGTGCTGGGAGATTATGTTTTGATGGATAAGTGGTTCGATATTAGTAGATTCCTGCGTGTTGTTGGGTTGGGTTTGAAGTGGTGGGGGTTTTGTCTGGGCAGCTTTACTGATATACGTCACTGCTTTTGTTTAGCATGCTACTGTAGAGAGAATATGGCATGATGGACAGACATATTGCTTTATTTGTAGGCATCTAAGTGATAGGAGTTTGTTACTGTAGGTTAACTAACACGAGGGCGTTATTAGCTATGTCTGGTGCTGTAGTGCAAGGAGATTATGTTATGGTGAACAAAAGTGGTGTTACATTTGTAGGTTCCAGTGCACTGACATGCTGGACTGTAACTGATGAGAGAGTGGACTGGATATGTAGACATTATAGGCACTACTAAAATATATATCTCATCACAATGTGCAGGATGTAATGTCTGCTGGAGACTTACACAGCTTCTCACTAGGAATCTCAATCCACATGAAATATATCCACCAAACTTGTCCCAGACCTTCAAGAACGTCTTACTACATGACGTATCTCAAACAATCTCTTTGTAGTCCAGACGATCAAGAATTTCGTGACGTATTCAAACACATGGGATAACCAGCTCTAGCCGGTTAGTCCAAGTGAATGGAAATCTACCAGATACTACATCACACACATACATCCCCCTCCGGCCTGTATATAATATCGGAGAGATTCCCTTCAGGTCAGAAATGATTACAGAGAGCCCGAGAATACGATGGAGAGCAGAAGGCAGGAGATAGGGTCAGCTAGGAGGTTTGCCGTCACGCTACGTTACGCTGTCAATCACGCTTCGATATAACTGTGCACAATTAACTTCATAACCCGAGAGTGCTCTGTAACTCGCCTCTCTTAACGATACAAAACGGGGGAAGGTGAGAAAGACCTACCTATTCACTCTACTCAATGACGCACCATTATACTAATCAGCGGCCGACGTTACACTCCACTGGTGTTAGAGGGCAAGCCATTAATCTATGATACACCTACAATCTCTCCACCTAATCAAACCCCTCGGCTCCGTTATCGATATGAATAAGGCAAATGATATGTGACTGTACTTGCAATGTCTGGAGGATTAATACTGATAATATTACGGTGTACAGCACAATGTGTTACGCCACATGGTGTGTGTGTGTGTGTGTGTGTGTGTGTGTGTGTGTGTGTGTGTGTGTGTGTGTGTGTGTGTGTGTGTGTGTGTGTGTGTGTGTGTGTGTGTGTGTGTGTGTGTGTGTGTGTGTGTGTGTGTGTGTGTGTGTGTCCTCAACATATGACCTGATAGTCTGTGCAATCTCCTTCAAATATCCCTTGAGAATCTCGAAGGTAGACGTGAGATGATGAGAAAACTTTAGAACTTGAGTGAATTAGCTGGATTAATTAGGGAAATGAAGCGTCACGTGACAACATCTTTGGACCACTCATGGACATTAAGGATCTCTGTATGTGTCTGTATGTGCGTTTGTGTATATATTCATTTATTTATATGTAAGTATGATTGTATATATGTATGTATGATTATATGTATGTATGTTTGTATTTATGCATGTATGTATCCTTACAGGTGTGTATTTGCATATGCTTATGTACATTAGTGTGTATCTGTATGTGCTATATGTATATACGTAAGAATGTGTGTATGTATGTATGGATGGATGGATGGATGGATGGACGGAGGGAGGGAGGGAGGGATACATACATAGTGTACATGCTTGCTTATGTAGAATGCTCGTGCTCATTTATGTGAGTTTTAACGTGGGCAGTTTCATTGTGTGGGCATGCATGTTTGTGTGTGCAAGTGTAGTAGTGTGCATATATGTGCACGTGTGCGTGTGTGTGAATGGACACATGTATGTTTACGTATGTGCATGTAAGTGTATGTGTTCCTACGGATGTACAGCATGAGTAAGAAGTTAACACAGCAGAAGGAAATTCTACTCAACTCTTCAATTCGTTAACGTCTTTCTTAAGTACTCGTCTTGTTCCTTCCAGACAACTTTATTCAGCACAGGGGACCTTTTCGACAGGCCTTTCCAAAGTTACATAAAATCGTGGCGTAGCAGCTAGAACAGACTACCAGAGATGTCGTAGGGGTCAATGGGTAAGCCAGACATACAGTTATTCTTTAAAGTCTACTCGTTTGGATGGTATGGCTTAAGTATTTTTTTAAAACTCAATCAACTCCAGTGGTGATGTGCAGTGAGTTGATCTGGATACACACACGCGCACACAGACACAGACACAGACACACACACACACACACACACACACACACACACACACACACACACACAAACGTACATACATGAACATTCACGCAAAAAAAAAAATGTAAACAAAAACATAGACGCGAACACGATGATTCACACGAGCACTCATACTTACATACGCACAAAAAAACACATACTTTATACGCAAACAAACCTTTACACACACAATTACACACAGGGACTCATCTCGACGCCATCAAAACAACACAAACACGATTAATGTTGCATCAGCCGACAAAGGAGAGAGACTCGCACCTGAACTTCCTCCACACACACACAAAAAAAAAAAAGTTGTAGGATCCTTTTTACCTCGCTGCGGTGGCCTGATTACTAGTTGAGTTAGGGCTGCTGTGTGTGTGTGTGTTGACGCTTGTGTGTTTATGCTGAGGTTTGTGTGTGTATGTGTGTGTGTGTGTGGACGCTTGTGTATTTGTTGGTTTTGTGCTGACGTCTGTGAGTATGTGATGACGTTTGCGTGTGTGTGTGTGTGTTGACCTTTGCGTGTTTGTCAATGTTTCTGTTTGTTGCAGGTTGAGAGTATTATTGTGTTGAGGGCGGAACATGGTTAACCCTTTTAGTCTAAGCACGTGTTTGATATCTTATTGCAGCTACGTGTATCTCAAGATGATTTTACTAATAAGGAAGAACTCTAGCAGTTAAAGTGTAAAGGAAGCCTATTTCTGACCTTAACGGGTAAAAAAGCCCCACCCAAGCTGACTAAAGCCCTCTGATGGTGGCAGTATCTAACGTATAAACAATGCCACGGTGTAGGCTAAAACCAGTAACATACTAACAGGAAATTGTGGCGAGATGTGTAGTACCTGGGATGTCATGGCCAGCTGGGTAAATGTGTTGGACAAGAACTGGTTTTGTTAACAAATGTTTTGAAGAATTACTTAGTCTGATGGGTGAGACAGGTGTGCTGGGCAGGTACTGGATAAAAATGATGTCCTAGATAAAACTGTTATTGAAGTTAGAGACATGTTCTATGAAGGTGTATTAAGCATATGTTGGGGTAGAAACATGTGGTGAAGAAATGTGTCTCACTTTTGCAGGGGTAGTGTGTGTGTGTGTGTGTGTGTGTGTGTGTGTGTGTGTGTGTGTGTGTGTGTGTGTGTGTGTGTGTGTGTGTGTGTGTGTGTGTGTGTGTGTGTGTGTGTGTGTGTGTGTGTGTGTGTGTGTGTGTGTGTGTCCAACTCTGGACACAGACTTGATAGTCCAATCCCTCAGGTCCAGCAGCCCAGCTACGTGCCACACACTTGCACATGTCACCACTTCGTCGCTAATATCAATCTTCCATTATGAATACATGTCAGGGTGTATCTCATTCGGAAATGGTTTAAAGATATTGGCAGAGTTTTTTTTTTTTTTTTTTTTTTTTTGACATGCCATTGAGTCTTCTGTAATAAAAATTCAAATCATAAACTGTTCCTTGACCAAGCGTGGGATCAAATTCCCGTTCTTTCGAACAATAGCCGGCTTCCCTAACCACAGTTCTTGTTTGGGACAGTTGTTGAGGTGAATAGGTGATGAGCTGGATAAGCCGTGCTCTGACAGTTGTTGCGGTGGACGGGTGTTGAAAGCCACTGTGCTGCGGCAGGTACGGTGGTGTTGGTTGTCAGGGTTTAATGCGTAAAAAAAGAACTTATGTTGTGGGGGTCTACAGCCTGTACTCGTATATAGGACACCTGTTTAACAGACTATGCATTACCGACAAGTGTAAAGCCTTAGATATTCCTGCTTATCCTTATGTGGGAATATTGGTCAGGATCATGATGATTATGCTGATTATAAGTATAATGAATTATTATTATTGTTGTTGTTGTTATTATTATTATTTTTAAGATGAAGATGATGTTGACAATGACGATGACAATGACGACGATGATAATAATGATAATTCCAGATAAAACTTCTTGTGCATCTCATAAACTGACGTGGTAGGAGAGGAACAGGAATGAAACCAACCGCAGTGCAGCTGTCAAGGTGGCTACTACTCAAGACAGCTGGCAGATTCGAGTACCATTAAACATTATATACGTCTTTGCCTGAGTATTCCTCCTCAATAAACATTTACACGCACCTTCCCTCCTCTCGCATTAAACACACACCTATAAACATACATCCCTGGGCCTGCCACTACCTCGCTATGGCCGTATTTCCTCCTTAGTTGAAAAATTTAGCTCGATATCCCAAACATATTCATACCCAGCCTCATAAAGTGGCAGTGAAACATGGATCCGCCGGGACAGGTGAGCCGATACCTTACACCTGGCGTATATGTGACCTAGTGTGTGTGTGTGTGTGTGTGTGTGTGAGAGAGAGAGAGAGAGAGAGAGAGAGAGAGAGAGTAGCCTGATGCATTATGATGATGAAATTAAAAATGCAGGGGAATCGAGGTATGTGATGGAGGAGGTTTGGCCCACTTAAATCTTGAGAGGGTTCAGCTCTCGGCGAAATTCCTTAGCATCAAGAGGATAAGGAGGAGGGAAGAGGAAGAAGACGGAGAGGAAGGTGAAGAAGGGGGAGGAGGAGGAGGACGAGGGGGGGAGGAGGTGGAGAACGGTGAATGTTAAAGGAGGAGGAGGAAAACGTGGAGGGGAAGGGGGAAGTGAAGGAGGAGGAGGAGGAGGATTAAGAGGAAGAGGATTAGAGTCAGGAGGAGATGTTGTAGGAGGAGGAGAGGTGGAGGAAGGGAGAAGGTAAGAGGAGGAAGATTTGGGAGAGAATATCAAGCAAAAAGCGTAAGAGGACGAATAAGTATTTGAGAAGGATAAGATGATGGAAATGGTAGATGGATGGACCAAGGGGACGAGGCGAAAGGGAAAAACAGAAGGAGGAGGAGGAGGAGGAGGAGGAGGAGGAGGATTACACAGGAAAGCAAACAGCAACAGACCTTATGGTCCTTTCGAGGCTACTTGTTAGAGAAAACTATGACTACAAGATCTAACTCTACATGTTGAAGGATAAGGATAGTAAAGCAAGAAGGCTCCCCCCACCACCAAACCCTCCAGGAAAAAGTGAGAAAAACCACCATGCAGCATGGAAAAACTGACATGGAAATTTTATAGGAAACACTGGAAAGGAAAAGTCACATTCTATAATACTTTATCTATGAGCTACCCGACAGAGTAACCTGAAAGAGAAAGTAAACAAATAAAATAATAGTTACGGCATGACATTATAAACCGGTTACATTGAGTAAATGGGAAGTCTGTGGACATAACGTGGAAGCTACACACTGCACAGTGTGGATGTTTAGGGGTGGTGCAGCAGCCTTGCCTGGAGCTTTTAAGGTAGGCAGCAATCAATCAGGCCCTAGCTCCGTTTGCTCCACTGAGACAAGGAACTCTCCCATGTGGGACAAGTACACAAGTTTCATCCTGAAGCAGTGACCCCTGGTACATTAAAAAAATCCCGATGGTGGTCACTTGACTAACAGGGACCCTCGGTGATCCACAGCCCATCACAGGTCGAAAGTAAGAGTAGTGACCGTTAACTCAGGGTTATCTGTGCAGATCCTAATCTGTGCTTATATTGCTTTCTTTGCGCTGGGAAGATTGAAAAGTATATAGGACGGGTGTCTTAGATAAAAGGGAACTGCACAGTGCACAGTGTGGATGTGCAATGCACAAAGTGGATGTTTAGGGGTGGTGCGGCAACCTTCCCTGGCGCTTTTTAGGTAGGCAGCAGTCAATCAGGCAATAGCTCCGTTTGCTCCACTGAGACAAGGAACTCTCCCATGTGGGACAGTACACAAGTTTCATCCTGAAGCAGTGACCCCTGGTACATTAAAAAAATCCCGATGGTGGTCACTTGACTAACAGGGACCCTCAGTGATCCACATCCCATCACAGGTCGAAAGTAAAAGTAATGATCGTTAACTCAGGGTTATCTGTGCAGATCCTAATCTGTGCTTACTGTATATTACCTCATTTGCTTTGGGTAAATCGAAAAACGTATAATGACGTGATGTGACGCTATGTTAAGTTTATGGGGTGTCCTGTAGACACGAGGGGACTGCACAGTGTGGATGTTTAGGGGTGGTGCGGCAGCCTTGCCTGGCGCTTTTAAGGTAGGCAGCAGTCAATCAGGCCCTAGCTCCGTTCACTCCACTGAGACAGGGAACTCTCCCATATGGGACAAGTACACAAGTTTCATCCTGAAGCAGTGACCCCTGGAGGAGGAGGAGGAGGAGGAGGAGGATTTCAGGAAGGAAAATAGATGAGAAATATGTAGGAGAATGAGGACAAGGAGAGGGGGGAAAAAGAAAAATATAGTAGGTAAACGGAGAAAGAAGAAGAGTAGGAGGAGTAAGAGAACGGGGAGGAAGAGGTGGAGTAAGATCATGAAAAGGATGATATGAATAAAATAGAACATTAAGAAGACGCACAAAATCTCTAATAGCTGTACCCACCGCTGCAGTATCCTTAGGAGAAAGAGATACTTTCTTTTAATGAATTTAAATGAATCCCTTCTGGCTCACATGCCTTGCCAAGTTGCCAGTACAGCTAACGGCCCAGTGCTCTGTCCTGCCCCTCTGCCTCATTCTTACCTCCTTCCCGGCATGACGAAGGTACGTTACGAGGTCGATTGGTACTGTAGTAGTGTACTCTCATCCCTCAACACACCCTCCATAGGGTCTAAACTCGATCATTCGATACGCTACAGTCACTCAGTGAGTAACACAGTGAGGGATATTCACTGTATTTGGCCGCACCTCCGCGTGCGGAAAAAAAAATAAAAAGGGAGAGAAAAGGTTTCAGTAAAGCTGAGTGAAAAAAAGGGAAACAGGGTGTAGGAAAAAAGGAAGAGGAAAAATGGAGGTGAACGACGGGGAAGAGAGAAATGATGTGGAAAAGAAGAGGGCTGGATAAGAATGAAAAAAAATAAAATGGAGTAAGATAAAGCAGAAGAGAAGACAGACAGCACAAAGAAGAAATTTAAGAAAGGAGAGGTAGAGGTAAAAGAAGGAGCGAAGACATGCAGAAGACAAGTGAAACAGGAGGAAGAGAGAAGGTACAGAAGACAGAAGAAAGGGCTTACGTAAAGACAGAGGTAAAAGACACGAATAACCAGCGGAGAGGCTAATGGGATGACACAGAGAAAAAGACGAGGAAAAGAGGCGGGAGAGGAGAGATCAGTGGAGTGAGAGATGGAGGAGGAAGCTCGATGAATAATGATAGGAGATTAGGAGCGATAAGAGGCGAGAGAACAGTCGGTGTGTGTGTGTGTGTGTGTGTGTGTGTGTGTGTGTGTGTGTGTGTGTGTGTGTGTGTGTGTGTGAGAGAGAGAGAGAGAGAGAGAGAGAGAGAGAGAGAGAGAGAGAGAGAGAGAGAGAGAGACGAATGTGTCGGAAGGACGAGCAAGTGAAGTGGAAAATGAACGAGAACGTGTGAAAACGAACGAGTGAAAGGAAAAACGAATGAGAGGAGGAAAAATGAACGGAAGAGAGAGAGAAGGAACGAGTGAGAGGGGACGTGAATGGGTGAAAGTGAAGAGGAACGAATAGTAACGGAAATAAACGAATAAGAGCGAACAGGAAAAAGTGAGAGAAGACAAACGACTGAGAGAAAAGGCAACGCAGTCAGAGGACAGCCAACGGAGAGAGAGGAAAGACGAAGAACCAAGGAAATATGAGAAGGCAAGCGAAAGGGACAGTGGAGAAGATCATAGCGATTGTTGGGTGAACGGGGAAGAGGCAGAAAGCTGTGAGGAAATAACAGTGAAGATAAAGGAGCAAACGTGTGACTATAAGCACAGGATTTTTCCTTTTACACAGACAGAAACTACTGTATGAACTCCCTTGTGGCACTTACCATACGGGCATTATTTAAGGCAGTAGTCTAGCCTAAAGTATAAGATCTGACTTTAATATTTGTTGGTATAGTATTTTATTTATATCTATTTTCAGTAACCTACTTGGATAGCTCAAGGGAAAATATGCGCTCTCTCTCTCTTTCTCTCTCTATACAGATGGATATATATAGATGGATACTGCTGAAGACAGATATAAATTAAAAAATCAATACCAATCCCGTGACATAAACGCTGAATGCATTAATCTGGATTATCTTCCTCCCCTTAATTCCTTCAGCCCGATGATAGGCATCTACTTTCCTTTTTCTTAGCTCAAAATTATTCACCTATACTTCGCCTACATCTCTTGTCGCGGAAGCATTGAAGTTTACTACATTAAATTCCTCTACTCGAAGTCTCTCATCAAGGCTGAATAACGTCGTTTGGTAGTAAAGGATCAATGTTTTTTATAACAAATCAATCCATGCTGAGAATTTCCTCTAGGGTCGAATACTATCCCCGGGCAACAGCAAAATATGTCATCGTGTTGAACAGGTTAACCTCACGACCTCTGACCTTTGCCAAGCTGCCTCGATATGTTACTGGGCTATAAGAGTTACCAGGAACGTGTGGGCTTAGCACAGCTCATTTCTCTTCTAACCAGTCTTGATTTTAAAATATATAACAGCTCATTTTCTAATTTGATCATTATACTCCTAACGACTTTCAGTTTAGTTGATGGCCGAGGGTAGTCAGAATGGAGCGTCGATTTCACTACAATTCTTTTACACTAACCTGGCCTAATTTTTTGTTCCTCTTCTGCTTATTCCAGGTTGTTCAATGGTAGAAAAAGACACTGGTACAACTCTACATCCTTTTCATGGCATCTATTCACGGCCAGCATCATATTCTAGTTTAATTTCTTGTTACAGCTCAGCGATATAGACTGAGAGAGAGGAAAATTTAGGCCAGCCTAGAGTAAAATAGGCATAGTTCTCGAGTCGTATTCCAACGTCATAATTAAGGCTCATCAATATTTATAAAACCACAAAGTAGTATTCAAGCTGTGGAAGTGGCACAGTTCCGTCAGGTATAAACAAACACACTGTAACCAGACACACATGACCTCAGCCGAGTTCAGTTCCCTTCTGGCCAGTTTGGGTTGTAAAAGTGTCGGTGATTTACCCGGAATGCTGTACGTTGCACTTGAAATTATTGTGATGCAATATTGCGCTGTTCGCATGGAAATGAGCCCCTTGATAATCAGAATACCATTAGCTTTAAACAGTGGCTGGGTCTGCAAATGTCGGTCTACACTAATGATTCCTGACCCAGTTTCCGGAGAGTAATATCAATCTGAACTGTTTTTCACCGGACATGGTCTATTACTGCACTAGTGACTAAGGGTTAGAGGGTAAGAGTGGATGTCTGAGGTTGTAATTATAAAGGACTTTAACTAATGTTTACGGTAAGCAAGTTTCCAGAGCAACTACGTCTTAGTAAAGATACTCCTGTTTTTCGTATTTTGTCACCTTAATACTTCCTGTAACTTCACTAGTGCTTGGTAGTTGCATGAATGACGACATATATATTTACAATTCATCTTATGTGCAGCTGAAGCTTAGGAAAGACTGTAAATACGACCCAGTATTCTAAACCAACTCTTTCCCAGTGCAGCTGGTGGTGCAGTGGTAGTATATCCAGCTCGCAATCGTAAGACCTCGACTCTGATTCATGGGTCGATCAAACTGTTGGATTTAGTCTGTTTCCTCCTTGTCCATGTTCACCCAGCATAGCAGCTGGAAGCCCGAATGCAAATCTGATGGTTGTCTCGTATTCCTGGGGAAGATTGAACCCTCATGTAATCGACAGGCATTAACCCTCAGCATTCTTCTCCGTGAGCTGCCACCGACCTGACCAGCAGCAATAACAGCTTGTGGTAACAGTAACTCAAAAACTGTGATCTCTGCATTCCGATGACGTATTCTTCACTTTAATCTAGCTGCCTCCAAACAAATATTTCACAAGTTAGGACCTGTAATACTGAAGTGGTTTACGCAGGCTGTACCTAACTCCTTAAATTGGTAAATTCTCTCCTCAGCAAAAGAGAAAGTGGCAAGAAATACACCACAAATACGTCACTAACTAGAAAAGATGAAAAGTATCGGTGAAATCCTGGGTCGGAATCACATGTGTGGATCTGCTCTACTGAGGCTTAATGAGTTTAGAAGAAATTTACAGGGCTCGTATTTACATTTTCCTACTCACAATTTCAAGCGAGTAAGTCAAACGCCAACCAAGTGTGTAAGTAAGGGTGGAGAAGAAAGACCATGGTAGTATTATCTGTATGAATAGTTATACCCCCCTAGGAATTCTGTTTACCGGTATATTCCGCTTGGTATAGTCCCTTTCACACAATACCGAAGGCGAACCAAGTCTTAAAGTAACAACTGTAGAAACAAGGCCACGGAAGTCTCGTCTCTATGCCTCTCACTGTACATCGCGAGGGAGACAGGAAAGGTGGAAGGGAATCAGTAGTCAGTGGATTTATTGGTATTACGTGCACTGACAGACGGCAAAATACAGACTCCTGGTACATCACACGACGCAGTCATTGCCTAGTTTGTACTTATTAATATTCACAACCCATTCGATCAAATAACGTTTTTTAATATTCTTTTGTCTAACCACACACACACACACACACACACACACACACACACACACACACATTACACCGCTCGCTGGTGCAGTGGTAACGTTCCCGCTTGCCAACTGGTGGACGGGAGTTCGCGCCTCGCTCAGGTTGCGAAAAGTTTCAATGACGAAGTGGGTGGTTACTGTCCCCCTGGAGCAAGGGGACGGGTGTGTGCGTGTGTGAAGGTCACAGCCTTGCCCTTAGATCGGACTATATGAGCTCTCAGCTCCCTTCCGGGAGGGTAAAATGCTGACGATCACGATATATATATATATATATATATATATATATATATATATATATATATATATATATATATATATATATATATCTTCAACATTCGTTCTAGTCTTGGTTGAAATAACAGGGTAGGTGCACTGAAGAACATTTTTTTTTTTACTTGGATATCTACTAACTCTGATGCTCCAGTGACCCTCTCTCCGCTGAATAAAACAGTTTTGCGATACCTGTTATAGAATACTGGATTTGTCCTGACCATCAGAGGCGTGATTGTACCAGTACTAACTCTCAGGGTCCTGTGACTCATGATTAGGTGATTAAACTCTCTTGGCATCTGTTGGAATAGAATTTTTGATTTGTCCCAATGATGAGAAGGTTGACGTTGCATTTTGTAATCACTGAGCGTGCCTTCGATGGCTACCTTGCGTGTCAGATTCAGCACGCGACCCGCCTAAGGTAACTGACTCATGATCTAACGCTTTACAAAACCTAGAGATGTTTCCAAATCTTAGGAAGTTGAACACTCACGAATAAGTTCTAAATTTACAATACATAACACCCACGAGTATATGGGACACCAATAAACGTACCAGATCTCATAGTAATACACCACAACACACATTTGACACATAATACCACAATCACGCACAACTCAATATCATGCACCACACCACACAGTTGCGCACACCTCATCACGCAGTCACACACCAAACTAAACAGTCATACACTGCAAAACGGATTACTTAACAAGAAAGCAATAACGTAACCTACCTGTGAAACCCAAGCCAGATAGCGTTTAGGCAAGCGTCTTAAATATAGCCAAAACGAAAATCCATTAACAACCAAGAGGAGAAAACAACTTAAAAGAGTTAAAACCCTGAGACAGATCAAGACATACCTGTGCTTGAAGGAAGAGCTGTGGGCAGCAGTGCGATAGAAGCAATGAGCCACGACCTGTAAAAGACGCGTAAGGACATAAATGTGATAAAATGGACACTGAATATAACGGGCATCAGTGACTGTTGTATTTTGGGTTTTCATGGTTGTTTGGCATATAAATTATAGCCTATGATAGCTTTCCCTCGGGTGACAGACTCCCAGCACATTCCTAGCTGTAGTAGACTCACCAACATCTCAAGCGCTACAACTAGTACGTAATCTGGTAAACGAAGTGAGAATCTGAAAACATCTCTTTCGCTTGTATTGTACCACAGCATTATCGGTCTTTGCAACAACTATTAAGCACTGGACAGGAGTGTAGTGAAATACGACTGTCACTTTCAGTCATGGGTACTAACCATTAAAATGACAAGTTCCATTCTGCTCATTCCCATTTATCGTGCCCAGGTGTCCCACATCTTTTTGGTGAAGGCGTCATATTTGTTCAGCCCATTTTCTACAGACTATACATCTTCAAAACCTCAGCATTTTGAGAAGTAGGTCGCGTATCCCCCGTGTACCCCTGGAGGTACGCGTACCCTAGGTTAGGGACCCTGCAGGAGAAGAAGGGATTATATAGAGGGAAAGGATTACATAGAGGGAAGGGATTATTAAAGGGGATGGGATTATGTAGAGAGAAGGGATTATATATAGGGAAGGGATTATATACAAGGAAAGGATTATGCAGAAGTGAGGGATTATGTAGAGAGAAGGGGATTATAAAAGGAAATGAGTATTATAAGTATACAGAGGAAGAAACTGAAATCAATTCCATCATAAAAGAAAGGAGAGAATGTAAAGGAATTGGAAATATGTATAATACAGAAGGTATGGGTTATAAAAAAGAACATAGGATTTGTTAGCAGGGATAAAGGCGTTTACATGGGAAATTATTTTTATACACAGGCTATAAGAAGATATTGGTATAAGTGAAGGGAATGCGATACAGAGAGATATGGTCCTATACTACAGACAAATGTGTTAATGGGAGCATAGTGGAGTTCAAAGGCCAGGACACAGGAGCCTGCATTCTGGTCTTATTGAAGTTGTATGCAGGCGAGTTGACTAGGGCTATGTTATCTGATAAATGAGTCTAAAATACGGATTAGGATGCAAGGAGGACATACCCCCCAACACGCCAGTCGGAACCTCCACGGTAAAGTAAGAAAGAAACCCTTGCAGGATATGACGAATGTCATGGAAACTTCAATGGAAAGGGTAAATGGAAAATATATTGCATTGATCTGTCACGGAAAATAATGCTGTGCCCTGTTGTTTTACACTTCGTATTCAGAATTAAAGAAAAACAACAATAAGTCATATGTACAGTTATTTAGCCGTTCATTCACACCAATGGATAACTGGGGACTAAAAACAGGGTATATTGCTCTCGAAAAGATTTTACAAGTTCATTAATGCATCACATTCTACCAGACTGCAAAAGATTGTTTCATATGTTTCCATCCATCCAGCATCCACTTCTTCAATGTCCGTCAGGAGCGTAGGGGCCTGGGGCTAGGATACTTGCTCCCTATATTCAAGGTGAGATTGCCCAGTCGCTATTCCGTGGGTGGGATTACGTAAGCAATAAAGCCTAACCCTTGGAGGTATACTCTTACAGGCCACGTCCAGTTGAAGCACCTTCATCTACTGGATTATCAGGCACTGGCATATTTTCGGTTACATGGCTGGCACCTTTCACATTCACAGTGAATGGTTTCCTAGGTTAAAGGAAATCATTTGGCTTGGCACTCAATGCAGAGTCACCTCAAGACTGCACTACATCGCGAAATGGATGGTGGGCGCCTTCATCGACTACATTTTTTGCAATCCTACTAAAGAGAAAATGCTTTGTTTCACTTAACTAGAGTGAAACTCGATAGTTCACCATTTATCACATTATCAGTTCTTTGAAAATAATATACATTTGAATCAAATGCTCTCAGAATTTGCACTATTATAATTTCACGGAATGAGCTCTTTGAAACATCCTTGACCATTTTGTTCCTCAGCTTAGGCATCACCTGCGTAACCTTTGGGTGATCTCTCTCCAGCTCATTTATCTCTCTCTCTCTCTCTCTTTTTTAATAATGCCATGGAAAGGCACTGCTCCATGCAAGAGAATTGTTCCTCCAAGTAACTTTCAATAATCCATAACATCACATTAGTCTGGGTAAGTTTCATGTAGTCACCACCATTTATTTGGTTAATTAAACAGCTACTTTTAACTACACAAATTAGTATAAAGTTATGAGCTACTGAGGGCAAGGAAGAGGAACCGAACTTTTGCCGGCAGTCTTACAAAATGGAAAGGGATTATGCTGAAAGAAAGGACTATATGACAAGGAGAGAGTAACGGAATATAGTATGCAAGAAAGTAATAACAGCGGAAAGGATGAATGAGGAAAAGAAGGATGAGGCGAAAGAAGGAGGGCTGAGGAAGGGAGAGAACGATTAGGGAGAAAAGAGGGTGGGAAAGAAGGACGAGGGGGATATAAGAGGGATAAGCTGAAAAGGAGAACACACGAGAGAAGTAAAGAAGGGATGAGGGGGAAATGACAGGAGTGATATGGGAAAAAGGAATCACAAGACAGAGGGGGATGAAAATATGAGGGAGGGATGAAGGGATGAAAGGCAGAATGGAGGATGACAGCGAGAGTTCACTGGGGAAGAGAATCATAAGACAGCAGACATGGGAGCATAGGATGTACACATAACAGGAAGCATATTGGCCCCTAATGACGCTATCTGGCCAAAGGAGAGAAGTGGATAGAAGGGGAAAAAAATCTCCCCCACTCACCACACTACTAAGTAAAAGAAAAACAAACAGGAAAAAAGGTAGAAAAAAATGCTCGTTAGAAAAAAACAAACTTGGAAATCTTTATAATAAAAGCAGAAGAGGAAAAAACTACCCGTTACGTAAGACAAAGAGGAGGAAGAGGACTGAGGGAGAGGAAGAGTGATAAGTCAGAGAAAAAGGTACGGGAAGGAGAAGAAGCGACATGGGAAAGAACGAGAAATGTGAGGGAGAGGCGAAGGCTAAGACTGGGAAAGCAATAATTAAAATAATGATGTAGGACAGAGGATAGTTGATGGAGAGAGAAGGCGAAGGAGGGAGAACACAGGAATGAAGAAGAGAGACAAGAGGAATGGTGAGAGAAAGTTGGAGTAAAGTAGAGTGACAGAGCTACAATAGAACAAGGAAAAATAAGAAGAGTGATGGGAGGGAGGGAAGGAGAGGTGAAGGAAAGACGAAGAGATAATGAAACAAGATAAGGAGAGATGGGAGAAAGAAGTGAGACAAGGAGCGACGGGGGGTGGGGGAGAGGAGGGGATAAGGATGAGAGGAGAGATCTCAAATGAGGCAAGGATTATTTATCAAGAGAGGGAAGGATGGTAAGGAGGGGATGGATGGATGAGGAAACGAGTGGATGACTGGGGAAAAACAGAGACGAGAGGAAACGAAGGGAAAGAGAATAAGAATACGAGTGAGATAAGGGACGTAAAATTTGTGAGGGAATGATAAGAGAGGAATAATGAAGAGGGAAAGGTGGGATGGGAGTGTGGGGAAAAAAAGAGATGTTAAAGGAGAAATACTGCGAAAAGAAAATGGGAAAAGAGGGGAAAGAACGGAGGAAAATATTAAAGAGGAAAAGAGGAAAGAAATGGGTGGGGAAATGAAGAGAGGGAGGAGTGCCGAGGAAGAGAAGGTGAGGTGACAAAAATGGAAGAAGAGACTGAAGATGGGAGGGATAATGGATGGAAAAAGAGACGAGAGGGAAGGAAGGGAGGAGAGAGGTAAAATGGTGCAGAAAATCATAAGAGAGGAGGAATGATGTGGGCGAGGTGAGGCAGCAGCAACTTTGCCCACCATCTCACAACTATTCCAATCAGACCTGCACCTTCCTTCCCAACCCTTCATATCTCCTCCTCCATCCCTCTTTCTCATACTCTCACTATTTATATATATTCATTTTTTGGCACCTTCCTTCTCGACCTCTCCTTTTCTTCCAATCCCCCTACGCCTAGCGCCTACAAATCATCGTTGTACGAACCATTATTTCCCTTTTTTACAGTTTCCTTCCCAGCCTATCATCTCCCTTCTTGATGCTCATCCTAACACCTATTTTTCCCTTGTTGCATTCTTCATCCTAGCTCTTCATCTTTCCATCTTCGTTCTCTTTCCTTCTGCCCATTCCAGCGCATATTTTTTATTGTACCTTCATCCAGCATGTTTCTCCTGTTATCCTATTACGCAGTCATTATATATATATATATATATATATATATATATATATATATATATATATATATATATATATATATATATATATCGGTCTGTCTTAATTCCTTTTTGTCTTCTTCACCCCAACGTGCAATGTCATTTATTTCTCTTGTGTTTCTTCCCACCAATCTATATTTCCCTTCATTCCTTTTCTTCATGCTAACTCCAGTACGCACCTCCTCCCCCTCCCATTTTCCATCCAAACCCTTCATCTGCCATCCGAATTCCTCTTCCCCATCACCATCTGATTTTTTTATATTTTTTTATTATACCTTCTTTCCCGACTTACCTCCTCTCCTTCATTCATTTTTCTCTTGCTTACAGCAGCACGAACTGTTTACATATTCATCTGTTTAATTATTTATATATTTATATTTATATTTTCGCACTTTCCTCACCAGTCTTACCTAATTCACGACCCGTCTTGCTCCTGCTCTTCCCAGCACTTCCCTTTTGCTTTTTGCATTTTTAACTCATCATCCGTTTTCCTTCATTCGTTTCCTTCCATCTGATTCTGACACTTTTTTTTTTTTTTTTTAACACCTTCCTGCCCAGCTATTTACCGTTCTTCCTTGATTCCTTTTCCTCCAACTCACAACAATACAGTTGTTTCTTCCTCCTCCCCATTCCCACGGTAAGTTGTTGGTTTAGTTAGTTTTCTTTTTTTCTTTCTTTCTTTCTTTTTTTTTTACAGGGCGGGTCACCAAGCCTCTACAGACCCACTTCGTCGGTTTCGCGACACGTTACGAACACGTGGGTGAGGGGAAGATAGGGAGGGGGAGACCAAGGATGATATGGAAAGACGGGATGAAGAGGTATATAAATGAGGATTGTGTGTGCGGGAGGCAGGGCAGCCTAATGGTGAGGACAGGGTGACATGTAGGCGATTTGTTTGTGGTCAACTCTTCAGGGATTTGGTCACTTGGCTATAGGTAGGTAGATAGACAGACCTTCCTTCATAAATCTTCATATTATCTGAAAAGTTTTCTTCTCGTCCTAGTCGCCCCAGCACGCACTATTATTATTATTATTATTATTATTATTATTTTTTCTTCCTTCCGTGCTCATTTACTTTCCTTCACCGACTTACCTCATGCTCACTCCAGTATGTGTTTTATGTACCTTTATTTTTGTGTCCTCAACTCTTCTTGGTTTCTATCCCTCCTCGCCTCATCATTCATGTTTTTCCCGTATCATTCTACCAGTCATTTTTTAAATTATCGTAAGTATCAGTCTTCTCCTCACACTGATACCTTATTCCCCAGACCTTAATCTCATCCTCAATGCTTTCCCTCCGGATTACTGACGCATGTATTATCATTTTTCCTTTACTCTCGTTCGATACTATACTTTTCTCTACTTTGTTGTTTTTCTCCTCGTTCACTATTTCTTTGTACGCTTTTTCCTAACTTTTCATCTGTCCACCTTCCCCTTCTTCCTTATACCATAAACATCTGCCTTCTCGACCACTGATATTTCTTCCCAACTCCTCTTCCTCCTCAGTTAAAAACCTTCATTAATATCTTTGTCTCTCTCTCTCTCTCTCAATCCTAACTGAGAAGCAATGCAACGTCGTCTGAATATGAACAAAAGGTAGCAGAGAATTTAGGGTCAGCTAATTCGAAGAAAAGTGGATTCGGCAAAGTTGTGGAATGCATACAGTAAGAAATATTTGGATATGAATGCTCAAGTTGTGTGTGGTGTTACAAGACTGGCAACTGGTACTAAAAGGTAAAACTCTGAGGGATGAAAGAGCAGAACAGAAAAAAATAAAGAACTGCACGGAGCGGATGAAAGAAAGGACTTTTCTTGAATGAAGGGGAGAACATACTGTGAGTAAGAAACGTACTGCCTACAGAGGTTGGTAAAGAGAAAAAAAAAATGGGAAAATTACAATTTAGGAAGAAAATTAATGTATGTACGAAAAAAAATCTGAGGTGGAAAAAGTCAGGAATGAAGAATTAGAGTGGAGGAAAACTATAGTCGCGACAGCGAGAGGTGGCGGAGAAGCACCTCCCTCAGGGAGGAGTGAGGAAAAGGCTTTCCTTCTCTCGTCCCTGATTGGTCTACGGTGATGGGCAGAATGGGGAGGTGTGAGAGCGCTTATATTTCCCTCATATTACCGTCACCAAATTGATCGCCATGGTTCGAAGCTTTATTTATTGCTACAGCAGTTAATATGTGTACACAGACTATTACCTATGGTATATCACAATACATACAGGTGTGCATGTTGATATTCTAGAATATGAAAGTCCAGCCAAAAACATTTAAGGAGTAAAACATTAGAAAGGACAGGATAATACTCACCATAAGCCAAAATCAGGGAAGGAGAGAGAGAGAGAGAGAGAGAGAGAGAGAGAGAGAGAGAGAGAGAGAGAGAGAGAGAGCAGAATACAGAAAAAGAAACACGTGTGCTTTGAGGGAGTGGTAATGACAAGATCAGGTCCACCGGGACATACTTGTCACTCCTAAGCCCCTTTCTTCTCTCCCCTACCCCGTCGCTCCTGAGGGCGTACATGCATGCATTCAGACATATACTCGTATTTATACATACAGTATACTGTATACATGCATCATATATATATATAGATAGTATATATATATATATATATATATATATATATATATATATATATATATATATATTTATATATATATATATATATATATATATATATATATATATATATACTATACATAGAGAGAGAGAGAGAGAGAGAGAGAGAGAGAGAGAGAGAGAGAGAGAGAATAAACTGGCTTAAACCAACACGAACAGGAGCATCGCTCATTGTGAAAACATTGTTCACCTGTGTCGATTTTTTTTTTTGATCGATTGAACGCAGGTATGCTAAGTTTATATTTTAGAACAAAGCATTAGAAAGGCCATACATTGCCACTCCTTAACCCTTTCTTCCCTATGTTGCTCTCTCTCTCTCTCTCTCGAAACACACCACAACAAAATGTAAGCAAAAACGTATATATATATATATATATATATATATATATATATATATATATATATATATATATATATATATATATATATATGTGGAGGGATTGCATATACCGGTAATGACTTTATTGACGTGGAACAAAGTGTACAAGTCCTGGAGTATGATAGTGAGAGAGGGGAGCGCGCACACACACACACGCGCACACACACACACACACACACACACACACACACACACACACACACACACACACACACACACCACAATATATTGTCCCTTGAGAATTAGCCTTCCTCCTCAGGTCACACACACTCTTGGCTGCCTTTCATTTTAACTTCCTTCTTCCTTATGTATTATGAAACTTATCTCTACATCAAATCCTTTATCAATACTCCTCTTATGTTTCCTTTTTTTGCTCGAGAGAGAGAGAGAGAGAGAGAGAGAGAGAGAGAGAGAGAGAGAGAGAGAGAGAGAGACAGACAGACAGACAGAGATGGGTTGAAGGGGGGAGGCTGATGCAGTACATTTAAGGTTATTAAATACGGCGATGAATTACGGATGACTTGATGAGCCTTATAATGGGATACTGACTGCATAAGTACAGCATGATAAATACAGTATTTTCCTTTGTATTTCAAGACCATGAAAAAAGAGATTATAAAATATAATGAAAACACATCACAACAAAATGTTACAAAAAACGTACATACATGCATACATACATATATATATATATATATATATATATATATATATATATATATATATATATATATATATATATATATATATACATAGAGAGAGAGAGAGAGAGAGAGAGAGAGTAGCACCGGGCAGGTGAAGATGTCTTTCCAGATTAGACGGTACACCTGTACTGGTCATCAAATGGACTCCCAACCTCACTCACGCACCTCCCACCCCACCATCCACCATCAAGAGAGTGGGATGAGCTTCTCCGCCACCTCTCGCTGTCGCGACTATAGGAAATGGAAGTCAAATATGGGGATAAAACGATTACGTTGAAAGGTTAGTGAATGTGAACGGTGTGAGCTGGGTAGAAGTGAATATACTGATAGGGTCGTGTAGAGAGAAGGAATGTCTTGTGTAAGAATATGTCAGCAGCAGAAGCGAAGGAAATAGGCGTTGATGAAGGGATGACCAAATGTTTAATAGAGACTGGAATAGAATGACTGATATATACCTGAAAGCTTGGATGAGGGAATGTATACCAGAAAAGTGGAGGAAGACTGTAACTATGTCCTTGTACAAAATTAAGGTATACTGAGTGCAAAAAATGGTCGTCTGTTGCGTGTTTGCTGTGTGTTGTAGGGGAGGTATATGGAAGACTAATTAGCGAGGAGATATAGGTTATATTAAAATGTCTGGGGAGTGAAGAACTGGGTGGTTTTGATAAAGGGTGTGTGGGTCTCATATCTCGTAGTAAGGCAGATAAGGGGGAGATCATGTGGTGAGAAATGTAAGATCTTTATCTAATATACTATAGCAGTAGGCGTGTGTGTGTGTGTGTGTTTTGGGCTGCCGAAACTACACATTCAAATCGCACCAAAATTGGCACGAAAATCGCAAAAAATTCACTGATGTGAAAAAAAACTTGGTCCCATCACGACTGAAAAACTTTTACTATATTTAATAAGCGATCACATTTTGACCAAAAAACGCTGCTCCAGGCGCCCGGCATAGGATCTCCGTAGATTTTTTTGCCCACAGGTATAACTAAAATGTATTATAGCAGTGCGAAAGCCCTCTGCAGGAGCAAGTGCAAGGGGCCCGAAGGGCCCACGAGCACTTGTTAAATTTATGATCTTGGAAAGAGTTTATGACACGATGAAGAGAGAAGGACTGTGGAAGGTTTTAAGTACGTTTTGTGGGGAACAAAAAATGCTGCATACTGTAATGAGCTTCTGTGAGGGTAATCAAGCATATTTTAGCGTAAGTGCATGTCCAAAAGGTTGGATTAATATCAGTGCTGGAGTGAGACAAGGGTATGTGATGTTCCCATGGCAACCCGATATATAGATGAAGATATGTGAGAGGTTAAAACTCTAGTGCGGGAAAGAGGGGTGACGATGGTAATTAATGGCAGAGGGTGGAATATCTCTGATGCGCGCAGGGGATGCTGTATTGCTTGCTAATAGTGAAAAAAGCTCTTTGTAGAACGGGGTGGCTTGAAAGTTAAATGAGTTAAAAGTTAAGTGATGGTTGCTGAGAGAGAAGGTGACTCAGTGTGGAAAGCTGGTACATGTGTAGAGACAGATTTCATCTGTCGGCGTCAGCGGTGGAGGCGGCGGCGGCGACGACGGCGGCAGCAACAGCAGCAGGCTCGGCTCATATGAAAATGAACTCAAGGGAATGAAGGCTGAAGTTTGCTGTAGTCCACCAACCTTCCTCTCGGGAAGGAATTTCAAGAGGTGAATGACTTAAGTATTTCGATGCAGTGGTGGATGGAAAAGTGAGTAGATATATAGCGGAAGTTGGATGTGGAATGGCTAAAGTAATAAAAGAGACTGGTGCCATGAAGGCCTTGATAGAAGCCGAGGTACGGGCAAGGAGGTTGCAAGAGGACTGCATGAAACTGTGTCTGAGACATCGGTTTGCTATGAGTCTGAAAGTCAAGAGTAAGGAGAACAAGGATGGGATGACTGAGGAATGTGGGTGCCTGTATAGAGTGGATATGAGAAGAAACAAAAAGATTCGCAAAAGATGTGTAAAGAGGACTCGTAAGAATGGAGTAGAGGAGAAAGTACTTAGATGATATGGTTATAGAGAGAAAATAGCTTAAAAAAAGGTGGAGGTGATGGGGAAACGTGTATCTGATAGTGAGTTTGAACACTGAAGGAGGCGTGGTAAGGTAAGAAGAAATTGGTTAGATTTGGTAAATGAGTGTGTGAGAAGGGAGGGAGGGATGCTGAGGAGGTTAGGGAACTGACAGGGGATCGAAAAGGTTATGTGAGGTATGTATGGAGGAACACAGGACACGGGTTTTGCACCTTCTGTGTGAAGTGTATCTGTATGGGGAAATATATGGGTAATTTTGGCCTGTGAAATGGGAGCCAGGGTTCCGAGGGCATCAGTAATGTACGAATGACTGAACCATTTCACTGGGCATTCTGTCGATAGTTCTTCTATTTTGTAGGGCCCATTTCATTGCTTCTGGATGCTGCCTCACATCATCCTTAGATGGGAAAGGTTTAGATAATTACAGGAAATGTCACTTCTCTCTTAACGTAATGCCATGTTTTGCAACCCTTTGTTAGTTTCCTATGATTTCGTCTACAAAAATATGCCTTTCAATTTAACTGCAATATTCTCTATGATTATTTTAGCAGCCAATTTGTAACTTTGTTTGTAAGCGTGTTTTTATATTCCAGCCAACTGTTTTTTATTAATATTCTCAGAACCTTTAGAATTTTGCGCCATGCTGTTTTTCATCTTTTAAAACAATTCCTTTCTGCTTCACTTCCGACCTCTCTATTATATTTTCCTACCAGAATGTGTTGTTTATCTCCTCTTCATTGCACCTTCATTTCACTACACTCTCTTACAAATACTTCCTGGCTCAACCCTCTGCTCTCTCTCTCTCTCATTTATTATCTCAATATTCTTATTCTGTGCCTTACTTAGTCTTCCTTCCCACACATATTTTTGTTAGTTTTCTCATTTCGTCTATTTTCTAAAGTTCTTATTTTATTTATTTATTTTTTTTACTCTGTATGTCTCTCTGTCTGTCCATGCATCTATCTATCGATCTGCCGGTCTGTCAACGTGCCTATCTGTAATGTCTGTCTGTCAACGTGCCTATCTGTAATGTCTGTCCACCTATCTACCTTTTTTTTTCTCTCTCTCTCTCTCTCTATCCATCTCTCTTTCTTTCAAGTGATATATATTCAACTCACAGAATACATATTGTGCTTAAACCCATACCGAAACAGTTTTGAAAGGACTAATACTCTGTTGCTGTGTTTCATAAGAACTTTTTTGTACTTCATAACTTACCTATTAGCTCACTCCCCTCTCAGCGTCATTACTGTCCAACTTCACTATACAATTAAAAAAAAAAAAAAAAAAAAAAAAAAAAGACTGATGTAGGGATGGTAGTGCTAAAAAATCATCGGGACAAGGTCGAGGCAGTAAAACAACATGAAATTCCATCCCTACATTTTTTTGTTTGTACGCTTTTGTGCACTGCATGGTTGGCTAACAGTTTTAACATTATCACGACAATTTTCGTGTGCACTTATATTGCGCCATGATGACACCTGCTACAGTAAGAAAAAATGTAGGGGTGGGATTACATGGCGATTTACTGCCACGATTTTGTTCCGATAGCTTTGGGCGCAATGCTGTCCCTATAGCTTCATCTCTATTATCATATTTTTTTAATACGTGTTTTGCTGATTTTCTAAAGAATCATGTAAGACTTTTTTTTTTTTTTTTTCAAATTACAAGCATCGTACAAGTGAAGGGATTAATGAAGGCTCTGACTAACCCGCTCAGCTCCGAAAAG
The DNA here is from genome assembly GCF_032717465.1 of Coenobita brevimanus. Classification (NCBI taxonomy): domain Eukaryota; kingdom Metazoa; phylum Arthropoda; class Malacostraca; order Decapoda; family Coenobitidae; genus Coenobita; species Coenobita brevimanus. The sequence goes on from NC_137046.1 coordinate 32,201,626, forward strand.
TCTCTCGAACTGAATATAATTTTTTGAAGAACATAACAAAAAGGAGCACTGAGACAGCTCAACACCCACGCCTTGAGATCGGCCTCAAAACTAACTTTAGATCAAATTCTATGCCCTTCGCCACAGTTAACTGTTTTCTAACTTGAAATGCTTCATCGTTGCCTGACCATTAACTCCTTCACTATGTTTAGTTTTACTGGATCAAAAGAGCTTAAACTGACCTTGCCCTGTGCCCCTGACCTGTTTCCTACTGTTCTCAAAACACAACAATTTAATGTGTGGCTGACCATCAACCACTCCACCAAAATTAACTGAATAAAAAATTTTTGAGTTAAAACACCAAAAACTTGACACTGACTTGTGACTATAATTTTTGACCGATTGTTCTCAATACTGAAATACTTCAAACTTTCCTCCCCCTCCCCCTTCTTCCAAGTTTTGTGTAAATCGGAGAGAAACTGTGAAAGCTGATCTATTCCCACCCTACTACGCTTGAACTTTTTCGAACAACATCTACCGAGCTTCCGACCAGTGGAAAATTAAATCCCTCCGCCAAAAAAAAAAAAAAAAAAAAAAAAAAAAAAAAAAAGAGGCTCGGTTTTGCCACTTCAGAGCCAGAGAGTCTAAAAATAAAAGGAGGGAACAAGAAGGAAAAATAATATGCAGAAATCGGGACTTCTGTCGACCCCATTTCAGCGTGTTAACATCAGTGATGCTTTAGGTATAGACAGGCATGAAGATTAAGACTAGTGACATAAAAACTCATACTTCCAATATGAAGAGTTACAATGGATTATATTTGTTATCTACGGTTTATGGATGCGCCGGAACCATCCCTAAATAGTGTCTACCGATAATGATTAACTTTCACCCAACTACCGCTTCTCTCTCTCTCTCTCTCTCTCTCCTTTCCTCCTCTCCACGCTAGAGCAAGATCCAGGGAAAGAGGTAATATTAGCTGGCCGGTCAGACATATTCGGCCCAGCCCGACCTTCCCGGCAAGCAAATGCAGTTGTGAGACGGTTCAGACTGTTTATAGCTCCTGCCTCGGTGTAAGTGTCGGGTTATTGAGGGTGCGTGTGTGTGCCTGCCGGCTTGCGTGTGTGCGTGAGTGGGTGTGCGTGTGTGCCTTCTTGCTTGCGTGCATTCGTGTGTGCGCGTGCGGCAGGTGTGTGTGTGGAGGTTGCGGATGTGTGGCCAGGTGGTTCTCGGTGATGCAGGTGTGTGGGTGACTGAAAATCGATTGTGTGGGCGTGAGTTTGGGTGTAGGGGAAGGTCTGAGTGTATCAGGTGTGCAGAGAGCTGGGTTGTAGGTGTACGGATGGGACTGGGTTATGGAGATGTGTGAGTCAGTGGAATGATGTTGGTCGGGTGGATGCTGCAGGTGTGTTAGTTCGTTGTTGAGGTGTGTAGCGGTGAATGTGTGTGTGTGTGTGTGTGTGTGTGTGTGTGTGTGTGTGTGTGTGTGTGTGTGTGTGTGTGTGTGTGTGAGAATTAGTTTTCCATATGAGGTAAGTTTGTGTGCTGGAGGTGTAAGAGTGATTTTGGTATGTGCAAATGTGGGAGTGTGTCGATGCGGGTTTGAGTGGAAGGGGATGTGGATATACCTGCTTGTCTGTTTACGTGTGACAGGTGTGTGGGTACCGCATACGTGTTAGTATTTGGGAACTACAAATGTGGGAATGAGTCTTGGTGGTGCAGAGGAGGGAGTGAGTCTTGGTACTTTAGATCTGACTCATGGTGGCTGAGGATGTGTGGCCGTGAAGTTGTGCGAGGTGTGCGTGTATGCTCGGGTGTAGTAAGCGCAAGTGCGTGCTTCCAGTGTGATTGAACCACAGGTAAAGAGTGAGTCTGGGTGTTGCAGGTACATGTGGCACAAGAAAGGTAATGCAGGTATGCGGACATGAGGGTACTGCAAATGTTCGTGTGCCTTTAGATGAGACAGCATCACTTGGGGTTGCCCGGTCCGTCAATCATTCCCTAGGGTTTTTCGGACGCGAGATGTTTCATTCCAGTAGCCTTTTGTGACGCCCCACATTACGGCCCTGATGGTAAAAAAATATATCTACTTCTTTTGTATTTGTTTCTTGACAAATGTGAGAGTTGCAGATATTGGCCTGGTTCAGTAAAAGTGTTGTTCAGCAGTAGGCACCTCAGTCTTATATGGGTTCAGCTAGATTATAGATCAAGATTTCAAAGCTGGATTAGACAGTGAATCAACAAGCAAACAGATTACACGTGTTCAATGTACGGCACTGGTCTGGAAAATCCCTCCAGGCGGTTGCAAGACATACACAAATTCTAACTGAAAAAATTATTCTGCTCTTTCCTAGTAAACCATCGTTATTGTCTTACGTAAGCTGGAGGAGTGTGGATCCTTTACAAACGCAGCAATTACTGGTCCTGTGTTTGTCTAGCGTGTGTGAGGGCCCGTTATCGCTGCGGGTCGGGACAATCTTCCTGGTACTGCATGTTGCTAATCAATACACCTGGCCTGGGAAAAGTGTTTGAAGCTGCAGGTGCTGAGGCCAATTGGGAGGTGTGTTAGTAGCTACAGAAGCGCAGTGGAACAAGGACGTAAAGTCTGGTTTGTGAAGCTGTAAACTTTACTATGTGCTACTACATCGCGGTCAGGCAAAAGAATAAAGTCAGTGTTGTAGTAAAGCCAACACAACTAAGCAGTAACAGTAAGCCACAACAACAAAACCACAGATGTCGTAAAGCTGAATGTTTTACAATGTGTCTCGTTATACAGTAGGGCTTGAATAAACCTAGCGCAATTTGTCATGCCGAAAAATTTATAGTGTCTCTCTCAACAGACTGTCCAACACCACATTCGAAATAGTCCGATATTATTTTTTTTCACTACTCTAAATTATATATAGTTCTGCTGGAGTACTCATAACTTTATTTTGGAGCCATATCTTCCAACTAATAGTGGATGATATTGGGCGCTCTGTTACCTACGGGTTAAATACAGACTATTACTAACATTTACAGACGCGGATAACCACCTACCCAGCACCTGTCCTTAGCCAGTGGTGCTCAATATTGATAAGGAATAGTTTGAGCAATCTTACAGCTCGTGAAAGATGTGAATGACTTACTAAAACATGACAATATCACAACGTTATAATCAGGAATGTGTCTGTCTGTCTGTCTGTCACACACACACACACACACACACACACACACACACACACACACACACACACAATCCTCCTAGCCGCCCTGTTGGCTATATTTTCTAGCTGCCTCTAACATAAACAACAATTTATCATTTACAACAAAATGCAGCTCGCTCCCCAAAACAAATATATAAATTATACAAAAGTAAATAAAATGAAAAGAAAAGCAGGATGGGGGAAGGGAAAGGGAGGGTGAAATGAGAAAGAGAGAGAGAGAGAGAGAGAGAGAGAGAGAGAGAGAGAGAGAGAGAGAGAGAGAGGATGGGACGGAAGAGTGAAAGGCAGGGAGGGAAGCGTTAAGAAGGAAGGGGAAGAGTGGGGGGAGGGAGAGAAAAGTGGGAATGGGAGTGAAGGGAGTAAAGAAAGGAGGGAAGAGAGTGGGAGGTGGAGAGAGAGGAAAGGAGTGAAGGGTGGAGGAAGCGAGGAAAGACTGAAGAAGAGAAGGAAAAGTAAAGAATGGAGGGAAGAGCAAGGAAGAGATGGAACAGTGAGGAGGGCAAGAACGCGGTCAACATTGTGCGAAGGGATAGGAATAGGCGGTGAGGAGATTGAGTAGAGAGATGGAGTAAAATCAAAGTGATGAGAGTGAGTGGAGGAATGGAATAAAAGGAAGAGGGAGAGGGAGTGGAGGAGTGGAGAAGAAGAAGTAGAGAGACAAAATAACGTAGTGGTGGGGATAAGGTTGGTGAGGGAAGGGGGGAACATGGAAGGCGGTAAAAAAGGCAATATAGAGTCTAGGGTCAAATTTAATTGTTTTAAAATTACGCCGAAACTCATACACATACGCATAATGAGGTAAGCAAATATGTAAACAGGCAAACACATACCCACACATAAATCCGGCTGAACAAGCACATTCATACCGACACACAAACACACCCAAGTCCACGTATTAAAAAAATAAATACACGCACATACAAACTAGCACACATACGTAACCTAGCCCATGTACACTAACTACAGTACATATAAAGAGACCAGCAGAGATACATATTCAAACAAGCACACAAACACATACAGTCTCGCACACCTACATTCAATTCAGCACACAAATATACACACAATCATACATGCACACACTAAGACAGATGCACAAAACAGAACACATACAAACAATACTGTACACATATACAGAATAGTAACATGTAACATATACACATAAAAAATTACCAAAGAATCTAGCATAAAATCAAACTACAGAAGGGCCCGCGCGCACACGAACGCACGCATGCGCGCACACACACACACACACACACACACACACACACACACACACACACACACACACACACACACACACACACACACACTCACACAAACACATTAGGTGCAAACACGTGCGTCCCTCCCCCCATAACTCACAGTCTCACCCGCAGTCACTCAACAACACCACCATAATTAAAAACAGAGAACTAGGTAGCACCAGAATACAAGCAGGGCCGCAAGCAGACAAAAAGCAACTAGGAAACGAAGTGAGCAGCCTTTCTCTCTCTCTTCCTCTCTCTCTCTCTCTCTCTCTCTCTCTCTCTCTCTCCGAAACAGGAAAAATCTAAATTAAAACCTATGTATGAAATTGATTTCGGAAATTTTATAAGTTTCCAGATCCTACTTGAAAAAAAAAAAAAGTTCCAGGAAAGGTTACTACGGTTTCTATGGAAATGAAAATATGATTTATATACCAGAGAGGACAGACAGTAGAAAGGAGAGACAAGCAAGCAAACACGGGGGCAGAGAACGAACAGGAGTAAGAGAACACGATAAATAAGGCCAGAGCGCTCACAGAAAGGAGGGAATGCTGACAGAAAGACAGGCGGCAGACAGGAACGAAAGGCAGCAGATAGGGAATGAGGGGAAATAAACAATAATTGTCAGACAATCGACAGAAAGGACATGCGGCAGAAAGAAGGAGAAGAAGGCAGAGAAAAAGGATGGTAAGTAGACAGGATGGAAAGAAGACGGCAAGCAGCAAGCCGGATAGACAGAAGAAAATACAGAAAAGGTAGAGGCACGTAGGAGAGAGAACAGATATAAAAGACTGGCAATAAACCGAAAGAACAGAAGACAATGAGAAGACAATAGACTGCACACAGGAAGGGCAGAAAACAGACAACATACAAGAGGTGGCAGATAGAGAGGACAGATCAGAGACTGAAAAGTAAAACCAGAAGATGGAATGGGTAAAAAAACGAAAAATAAATCTTGCACAAACGAGAGCAGGAAAATAAAACAGAAAAACAGGTTTGCACTTTCAAAGCAAACAGAAAGAGGACAGAAAAATATCTCAGAGCAAAGGACACACAGAAAGACAGAGAGCAGACATAGAAGACAGATATCAGAGAAAAAGGACAGAGGCAGAGGAATGACAGAAACAACAGACAACAGAAATAAGGCAGAGAGCATAAAGAAAGGAAAAAGAACAGAGAAAAATGAGCGGACTGGAAAAAAAAAAAGTAAAGACAAGAATGATAGCTTTTACACAACAAAGGCAAAGAGGAAACAGAAAGGACAGAGAATACATGAAAATGGCAGACTTGTATTTAGAGCGATAAATCATTCAGGCACCCGTGATTTTAAGGCAGGCAGTCAGACTGGGCGGTAAGCAGTCTCACTCCGAGTGAGTGTGGGTAGAAAGACAGGTAAACACGTAAGCAAGCGGGAAGACAGTCACTCAGGTAGGCAGTCACTCAAGTAGATAGTCTTTAGGGTCGATACTCACTCGGGCAGACATCTGGGTAAATAGATACTCATATAGACAAACATTCAGGTAGACAAACATTCTGACAGGTAAAGTGCAGCCAAATTTCCTCAAACAAGAACAAATTGATAAAAGCACCAGCAAGCAATCAACAGACAAGGAAACAAAGGGGAGCAGACAGGCATGTAGACAGAAGGACGTCAGGCAGACTGTGATGCATGAGAGTGCACTGAGGAGCAGACAGCAGAAGGATCATCAGTAATTTCTGGCTTAATGCTTCAGTAAACACAAGCAGACACAGTGGGACCAGTAAATGCAATATGAACACTGTGAAGGATGCATGCTGTGTTAGGAATGCTAGAGAGGACTGTAGCTTAACAAGAAATGCAAGAAGCTCAGACTCTGAATTATGTGTCTGTAGAGAGAAACTTAAATATATGACGAAACTCGGTGAGACATAAGCCACAAGGAAAGCGACAAAGCCTTCAGGTGCAACAACAAAGGGCTTGGGGGAAGTGGTGGGATACAATACACAGAACACGAGAAAGGCTCAAACTGTTGCGGCGGGGCGAGGGTTGAAACATATTAGGTTTTATGGAGAGAAGGTAAGGCGTAAGATATGTGGATTGCAAGTAAGCTTTGGTCTTTATAGGAAGCAATCTGACCAAGACGTGTACAGGGAAAGGTTGGAGGATGGAGGAAGGAAATGAAGGTCCTTAATTTTTGACGTCATTAATGGTGCATGTGACAAAGGAAATAAAGGTTCTAATGTCTATACTTTGCCTTTTTGGATCGCTTTTCGTCAACTTAAGAAGCCTGCTAACATTTTTTTCTTACCAGTTCACCTTTACATTTAGCATCTGAATATCTTACCGTATATTACTTGTACAAGCTGTGTAGAAGTTTATCATTGTAAACTACATACATGCGAATATCGAGGTGTATTAGGAACAGTGAAATGGTGCAAGAAAATATCAAGACCACGGGAATACGGCCTCTTATATTCAAAGATGGTCTGAAAATGAGCGCTAGAATGCTGAGGTTTGCATTCTACTCTCTGATGTATGGTTTAAAAATTGTGCCAATTTCAAATTTTAGCGTGAGCAGTGTATCTGAGGTATATATTTTGCCTGTGTGTGTGTGTGTGTGTGTGTGTTGTGAGTGGAGGGAGTGAAGCCAGGTCATAAGGGATAGTGCCAGGCTCCTCGATAATGACAGTATCAAGGGATCACAGAAGGGAATCACGGGCCATCCATCTCACTGATCCACCACACCCTGAGATGAGAAGGGCACGCAAAAATATAAGCTGGATTACACAATGAGCAGGTCACGGTGGGAAAGAGAGGAGGGAGGGAAAGAGAGAGGAAGATCGGAGGAAAGGGGTGACGAAAAAGGAGCAACGTGGAAGGAAAGGGTGGAGAGAGCGAGAGAGAGAGAGAGAGAGAGAGACGATAGGACCGATGGGGTGAAGAAAGAATGTTATACGTTTTGAAAATGAGTAGGTCAAGAGGGAACTGAAAGAAAAACGAGGAGAGAGAGAGAGAGAAGAGGGATATCGAGGAGAGAGAGAGAAGAGGGATATCGAGAAGAGAAGGGGTGAAGAATAATGAGAGGAGGGGAGAAGAAAGGCCGGGTACAGGGATAGGAAAAGGATAGGAAAGGAAAGACGGTGGTGCAACGGCGGAGGGAGAGAGAGGGGGGAGAAGGAGCGTGGAAGATGTTAAAAGAAGGAAAAAGGAGAGATGGACAGACGAGAGACATGAGAGAAGATAGGAAGGAATAGGAAGAGCGTCAGCAGAGAAAAAGATGAGAGAACAAAGAAAGAGGAAGGGAGAGGTGAAGAAAGATCGCAATTTGGGGTAAAAAAAAGAAAACCAAAGGTATAGGGAAAGAAAGAGAGAGGAAAGGGAAGAGAGGAGGCGAAGGTAAAAGGCAAGATAGGGGTGACAGAAGGGAGGAAGGCAGAGAGAAACGGAGAGAAGAATCATAGCAGTAAGGATAGAAGTGAAGCAGAAAATAGAGTGAGAAGAATGAAAAGATAATGAAAAGAAAACAAGAGGGACAGGAGATGGAAAGATGAGGGTAGTCAGGCTTTGGAGTAGAGGCTGAGAAAGAAAAGCAAAGGCTGTGGGAAGACAAGTAAAGAGTAATGGACAGACGAGGTGAAGGAAGAGGAAGAGAGAAAGCAGAAAAGGGTAGAAGACAGACATTAAGTAAAAGATGGAGAAGGAGGAAGACATGCAAAGAAATGAGTAATCAGGACGACATAAGTTACAAATAAAATGTCAACTACAGGAGAGAAACTTTAATGAAAATACGGAAGTTAAGCGGTTCGTATAGTATGGATTGTAAGTGATATTTGAAGGAGGAGGATGCAGTAAAGAGGAAGAAAAAAGAGCAGAAGAGAGAGAGAGAGAGAGAGAGAGAGAGAGAGAGAGAGAGAGAGAGAGAGAGAGAGAGAGGTGAATATTACGAATCAAAGAAAAAGAGTGATTGTAACGTGAAAGGCAGCTGCAAAAACGCTACTACTTGCATAATTCCATATTTCCCTGACACACCATCCCTCGTCCTTGACCTGCTTCCATTCTCGACCGCTTCCTAATCACCACTACAAATAACGCGTCAATATCGTTCACTGTCACCGGATCACCTCTGTCATTTGATATTCCCCCATGATCACTTCAATTTTTCTTCACGATTAATATTCACCATTATCACTTTTCCTATTGATATTCACCACTGATTCCCATAATTTTCGTTTCCGCTTTTAATTATGCACCAAATTATCACTTCTATTTTAGCATTATAATTTCCACCATCATTATCCCTTATCACACTTTTATTGCCTACTCATCCCACTTTTGAAATTTTATAATACATCTTCCTTCCCCTTATCACCTCATTATTCATCGCTTCTACCATTATTTTCTCACCATTATCCTTTCTGCCATTAAAGAAAAATTATTATATCTAATAGTTTCAACCATTAATTTTGACAACAGTATCAATTATATGTCAAAATTTTCACCATTATTGCTTCTTCCAATGTTTTTTTTTTTTTTGAACTGTGGTCCACCATTATAATTTCCATTTTTACTATTACTCACTTCTAACGTTTACATTTTGCCATTATCCATTCTACCATTTATATTTTCCCCACCATCACTTCCATCACTTATCTTTTCTCCTGCATTACTTCCACTGTTAATTTTCTTTCACCATTATCACTTCTATCATTATTTTTTCACCATTATCACTTATACAATATTTTTTTTTTACATTATCACTTAAGCCATTAATTTTTTCACCATCATCACTTCTACCATTTTTTTTCATGATTATCACTTTTATCATTTATTTGACCACCATTATCCCTTCTAACGTAAATTTTTTCACCATTATCACTTCTACCATTTTTTTTCATGATTATCACTTTTATCATTTATTTGACCACCATTATCCCTTCTAACGTAAATTTTTTCACCATTATCACTTCTGCAATTACCTTTTTCATCACCTTCACTACCAGTAATTTGTCACCGTTACCACATCTACTGAAAGGCCTAATTATTCCCCTTTTTCACATAATGCGTAAGTTTTTCACCACTACTGTTTCGACCATTATTTCCCCTCTATTACCACTTCCGCCAGTGATTTCTCTCCATTTTCATTCAGCCATTAATAATTTACTGTCACCATTTTTATCATTATAATCTTTTCCATTTATTAATCCCACCATTATTCTTACTGCTTTTCAACTATTTATATGCCACTATTACCGCTTCCACTTTCCTTCTTCTTCTTTTTTTTTTTTCTTTTTTTTTTTTTTTTAACAAACGAAACCAGAAGTACACTCCAATATATGCAAATTTAACCCCTTTAGTTCCATGTTGTCTTGTATATGCCATGTTTGTTACTGCTACACGATTGTATTCGAGTTAAGAGAAATAAAAAACACCGAAGAGATAGGGCTAGAAAGTCTTCATAAATCCTTTTAAGTAAGACGACTATTGAAAAACTTGTTCTTGCTACCGCCTGACGATATCCTGCAGAATAGAAATGGCCACTGGTAGCTCACACACACACACACACACACACACACACACACACACACACACACACACACACACACACCATCCAGATCTCATCAGCTACCATACCACCCACCATCACCAACCACCAACTACCACTACCGGTAAATTCACGGCAGGCCATCCCATTCCCGGGGCTCCCATCATTGTCTTCCCTAACCATTACTTCCACGATACATCATTATTGTAGCCCGGAATTTGCCATAAATGCCACAAAACCACCACTACCACAATCACCACAACTGCCGTCCCAACCACCGGGACAAAATCACATTCCCAGTCATCACCTACATCGCACCAACACCACCACAACCACCCAGTCTTACCTTATAATTACCACCACAACTACCAAAACCACACCAAAAGTCCTACCACCAGCTTCGTCTCACATACATCATCACAACTATCCCACAGTCACAATCACCACCGCAGCCGCACTACTTTCTCTAACCATTACCCCGACATCACTCCTCACTTCATACATTACTACCTCTACTACTACTACTACCCATTTTAGAGTCACAACCACCATCACAACACATCACATACCATACCATCACATCCACCTCACATATTGCCAGCACCACCACAACGACCACACCGACCGTCAAACTCACGACCACAACTACCACCCCACCCCACAGTCCTTAACCAGTACCCCCACCTTACACAAACCACCCAAAAGACCCCATTAACCACCACAACTACCACAGCACACCACTTACCCCCAACCATTACCCCCACCTCGCATCTCATCACCAGCACCACCTCAACTAGCACACATATCACCACTATCACCACCACAACTACCACTAATGCTACCTCCACCTCCTCTTTTCTCTTGCCTCCACCAAGAAGTAAAGTTATGGTGATGAGGTCAGGGTATTACATGTGCTAAAATGCTCAACAAACTTGCCAGATATACGGCCCAGGTGTGTTGCAGGCAGGTGTGTGTGTGTGTGTGTGTGTGTGTGTGTGTGTGTGTGTGTGTGTGAGTGAGTGAGTGAGTGAGTGAGTGAGTGAGTGAGTGAGTGAGTGAGTGAGTGAGTGAGTGTGTGTGTGTGTGTGTGTGTGTGTGTGTGTGTGTGTGTGTGTGTAAACGAGAGAGGGAAACAATGTTATCTGTGTAGAGTGAGTGTGTACGAGTGAATTAAAAAAAAAAAAAAAAAAGCAAAAATGTCAGTCTTGTAGAGGGAAAAAAAAAAAGTTGCTGATAATGTGAATACTGATGAAGTGCTGGGAAAGGGTGTGTGGTAGGGGTGTGAAGGGTGTGTGGTAGGGGTGTGTTGTAGGGGTGTGAAGGGTGTGTGGTAGGGGTGTGAAGAGTGTGTGGTAGAGGTGTGAAGGGTGTGTGGTAGGGGTGTGAAGGGTGTGTGGTAGGGGTGTGAAGGGTGTGTGGTAGGGGTGTGAAGGGTGTGTGGTAGGGGTGTGAAGGGTGTGTGGTAGGGGTGTGAAGGGTGTGTTGTAGGGGTGTGAAGGGTGTGTGGTAGGGGTGTGAAGGGTGTGTGGTAGGGGTGTGAAGGGTGTGTGGTAGGGGTGTGAAGAGTGTGTGGTAGGGGTGTGAAGGGTGTGTGGTAGGGGTGTGAAGAGTGTGTGGTAGGGGTGTGAAGGGTGTGTGGTAAGGGTGTGAGGGATGAGTGGTAAGGGTATGAAGGGTGTGTGGTAGGGGTGTGAAGGGTGTGTGGTAGGGGTATGAAGGGTGTGTGGCTGGGGTGTGAAGGGTGTGTGGCAGGGGTGTGAAGGGTGTGTGGTAGGAGTGTGAAGGGTGTGTAGTAGGGGTGTGAAGGGTGTGTGGTAGGGGTGTGAAGGGTGTGTGGTAGGGGTGTGAAGGGTGTGTGGTAGGGGTGTGAAGGGTGTGTGGTAGGGGTGTGACGGTGTGGTAGGGGTGTGAAGGGTGTGTGGTAGGGGTGTGAAGGTGTGGTAGGGGTGTGAAAGGTGTGTGCTAAGGGTGTGTGGTAGGGGTGTGAAGGGTGTGGTAGGGGTATGAAGGGTGTGTGGTAGGAGTGTGAAGGGTGTGTGGTAGGAATGTGATGGGTGTGTGGCAGGGATATGAAGGGTGTGTGGTAGGGGTATGAAGGGTGTGTGGTAGGGGTGTGAGGGGTGTGTGGTAGGAGTGTGAAGGGTGTGTGGTTGGGGTGTGAGGAGTGTGTAGTAGGAGTGTGAAGGGTGTGTGGTAGGGGTATGAAGGGTGTGTGGTTGAGGTATGAAGGGTGTGGTAGGGGATGTACAGGGTGTGTGGTAAAGATGTGAAAATGCGGAAAAATGTAGGGTAGGCACACGTAGAGCACATACGGTAGGGATGTGAAGGCAGGTGTTCATGAATGTAAAGAACGGTATGTGTGTGTGTGTGTGTGTGTGTGTGTGTGTGTGTGTGTGTGTGTGTGTGTGTGTGTGTGTGTGTGTGTGTGTGTGTGTGTGTGTGAAAGTACGACCATAAATGTCAGCAGTGTGTATGTGAGCTTTTACGGGAAAGTAAAGGATATATTTGGGATGGGTGTGACATGGATAATGGAGAGAGAGAGAGAGAGAGAGAGAGAGAGAGAGAGAGAGAGAGAGAGAGAGAGAGAGAGAGAGTAATTAATGACAATGTTGAACAGAATAACGGGTCAGAAAGAAGCCACAAAGAAAGAAAATCAAGAGAGAGAGAGAGCAGGGAGAGCAAGGGAACAGAAAAGGAGTCAAGCAAGTGGCGCTCACGAAGGAGAATGAGACGGGGGAGGAGGAGGACATTGAGTTATCCAGGCGTCGTTAACCTTGTGTGCTGATCCTTGTGATTATACTCTTAATTGGAGGGCGTCCGGGCGAGGTGAGGCGGAGGGAGGGAGGAGGGAAAAGGGAGGGAAGAAGGAATGGAGGAAGGGAAGGAGGGGAAAATGGAGGGCGGGAGAGGGACAAGGGGGGGTTTGAGAGTGATAGGGAGCCTGGTGTCAGGAGAAAGGCAGAGGGAGGGCGAAGGGGTAGGTAGGGAAATGGGGCAGGTAGGGAGAGGACAGAAGGAATGGAGAGTTAACAGAGGGAAGGTAAATGAGGTAAGTAGGGAGAAAGAAAGGGAAGGGAGAGTTAACAGAGAGGGAAGAGCTGGGGTTGGAGGGTAGGGAGAGGAAGATGGGAGGGAGGAGGGACAGCTGAGGAATGGGGGAGGAGGGAGTTACACCGTAAGGTTCACTGATTATATGCTTCCTGCTGCTGCTATGTCTTTAGTGTTCAGGCTTTAATCCTCTTGTGCTTCATTTAGACAGGGTTTCGAGACTGCGTGAGGTGTCTCGTTACCTCGATTTGCTTTATATCTCTACTACTCATTTTCTCGTCCTCTCATTTTTTTTCTTGTTTTTACACCAGTCTTGTCAAAATCTACTTTCTCTTGGGTATCTTCTTTCTGGTGGAGCTCCAAATAATCCGACTTGCAGCGTTTTTTGCGGCCGTTCCACAGGCTAGAGACTTAATCCAGATCGAGGCAGACATTTAAAGCGCAGTGTTAATACGTCCTTGTCCTCACGTCAATACGGAGCCCTTGGAGGTATTCTGGAAGCTTTTTTCCGTTCTGTATTCCATTTTTGCGCTTTTTCTTAAGCACAAAAGTCTAGGTTCGGTTCGGTTAGGTTTGCTTTCTTAATATGAGGGTAGTTTAGTTTGTCAGTTGTATGGTTAATCTGTTGTGTTATGTTAGGATAGTTAGGCTGGAGTAAAAGAAGGAAAAAATGGAACAATGAATATCTTGGAAAAATAATTAGCACAGTAAAAAAAAAAAAATGTTTTACTTAACTGAAATCAACTCCGTGGATGATATACGAGTACAGTATATTGACACACACACACACACACACACACACACACACACACACACACACACACACACACACTGGTACTCCAACACAACACGCTTCCACAAACTTCTCGACTTACGCTCACACCACACACTCATATCAAAACTAACACAACACGGCTGATCGTCCATGAACACAAGCGAGCAAGCAGGCCGCTGTATCGCATTATGATGACTTAAGAGTTCGGCGACACTTTCCTGCCAGCTGTGGTACATTACACGAAATATTTTTATGTGGCTGCAAAAACGAAGAGCACGACAAAACGGTATGAAGGAGGGATATAATGTGACGCTCGGGGAGGAGAGAGAAGTGTGGAAGTTAATATTCAGTGCTAGCAGTGGATGGTCGGCAACTTTTTCTCTTGATAACACATACAAATTACTACATAGCTGTTGGTTCCAGTGTAATTAGTGTTGACGCAATACGGATCTTGTTTCAGTATTGTGTTTCAGTACACTACCATCATCTATATACGCTTATTGTTTAATTTAAAATCTTTCCATATTTCATTCATCCTATGCTATTTCGCTTATTTGTGTGTGTGTGTGTGTGTGTGTGTGTGTTTCTTTTCCCGGTAATTCTTTGGCTTCTCACATTACTACTGCCAATAGGCCTCACTTGGAGCTAAAAAAAATCGCCTGCCATCGGCAAAAATATAATACAGTACTGGACTTGTCTCTAACGGTGAAGGTTAATCGGCTCCTAGAAATCGCTGTCACCTGGGTGTCTGGCGTTAGCTGGAATAAAATCTCCTCCTATTCCATGAATGCCTTCTATAATACATTTTTCTTGCCAGTGTATCTGTTAACATACGCTTTCCTTGTCTCTCCCATCTTTCTTCTTCTTTTTTTTTTTTTTTTTACTTCCATCATTCCAAGTTGCTGTTAGTCTCTCTTTTCTTCTCCCTTTATCGATGACCCCCCTATCAGTCTCCATCCATTACTTTTTCTCATTCATTTCAGCGGCACACATGGATTTTATTTTTGTTCTTTTATTAAATTTCTTGAGGTCCTCGCTGTGCCATTTACGTAACTTCTTTGGCTTTCACATGTCGTACCGCGTAATGACTTGAGATTTCATTTGCATCCCTCCCTCCCTCCATTCCCTGCCCCTCCTTCTCTCTCTGTCTCTCTTGTATACTTGATTGTATAAGAGAGAGAGAGAGAGAGAGAGAGAGAGAGAGAGAGAGACATGATGCTGTTCCATACATATTTTATCACACAGGCTCAGCAGGGTTGGCGGTCGCTGAACTTTATCTTACGCACTAAATATGCATGAAAGGACGAAATATGAAGCTGTGACCTAAAATCTATAGCAGAATATAAAAACGTACACTTTAAAAAAATAAGTGACAGTATTGTACAAAAGATTTAAAATCACCAGCACATAAGACACTAACGCAGAAATGCATAATACGAGTACTAAAGAAAAGCAATGTAAAGACACAATCGCCGTCGATTGTTGCGCCACCAAAGGCAGTTTACCTTGGATGAGGCGTTAGCTTCGCTACAAACTGTGACAACAAAGACGCCACTGAAGGAGCAAAAAAGTGGACCAAAACACCCCACCAGAAGGATATCAGTCTGGTCCCTCCCTCATTTTCCTACATGCACTTGCACACCATTTTATAAATCAAGTTGAATGCTGAATGTTTTAAAAACATTGTGCACCCTGGCACCAACATTTCATAAACTTGCAGGAGCAAAGAATATATCAACCCCTCAGAGGACATCGATCTGGGCCAAACTTGAAATGTCAGTTAATGAAGTGAGGCATCTCCTCGAGGATCTGGATGACCATGTTGGAGTGATTCCTTCGATTTCTTACCAATGTTTTGTGGAAGGTTTGCCACAGTTTACGCCCGTCAACTGGTTCATAATGTTTATGGTGCTCCGGTGGTCCAGTGCCTTGCTCAGTGTTGTTATGTCTTTCAAACGGTGTGTACTCATTTGTGACCAGAGATTACTGTCTGCTTTTGCTGATGTCGCTTTTACCTAGTGTGTATGAATACTTAGTGTAGTTTAGCAAAGTACTATAAGCATAGCAGTTTGCCACCAGGCTACCAATTTGCTTGTTGTCCTGGACTGGTACTTGTAATGCACTTGTACAGTGAGCTTTGGACTGTGGATATGAGGGCATGTTGGTGCTGAATCTGCAGATTAATTTCTCTGCTGCATTTGAGAGGACCAGTCATAGACACTATTGCACAAATCTGCATCCACTGCTGTAGCAGGCTGTATAGGCTCTCTGACTGCGATCTATCTTTCAGGTCTCCTGCAGAGGGCATGCTCTGATGGTGTTTATGGATGCTGGTGTGAAACGGTGTCTGGTGTTCCTCAAGGTAGTGTTTTGGGTGTGACTCAATCTTTTACATGGCAAATGTGTCTGCTGTGGTTGAGAACTCTGTTTCCGGTAGTGCTGATGGTACCATACTGGTGGCTCTTGCTGATAACCCACTGAGTAGGTTTGTGGTGGCTGACAATGTAATTGCTGATCTGGTCTGTCTCAAGTAATGGTGTCAAATCTGGAAAATAAAGCCCACTGAGAGGAAATCTAAGATTTAAGTTTCTTAGTCGTTGTAGAACAGTTCATCTTTCGCATCTTATGTTAATTGTTGGCGATACAAGCAGAATTATAATGGTCCTCAAGCTGCACCGACTTGTGCAAGGTCGAAGTTCTGTTCTCTAGTTTGTGGTCCTGTGGCAACTTGCAGTCTTTTTCCTCTTGATAGTTACAGACTTGGCTATCAATACGGGGCTGCCCAAGTCTGACTCACTAGGTTTATTTCTAAACTGTGGATGCCGTGTCCTTGTTGTATATGATAGTTTATAACCCATGTCATGAATATCAAGCATATAAACATATGATTCAAGAAATCCACACAATCCACAAAAATAATAATAAAAAAAATGTATAGCACAAACTTTAGCAACAAGAAAACTCAGAAATGAATGCACACACACACACACACACACACACACACACACACACACACACACACACACACACACACACACACACACACGGAAAAACAGTGGCGTGCCGAAAATAAGGATCCCACAGCCCAAACCATGCGGCAGCAGGTACAAGTAGACACGGTGGGCCATGAATAACGCTGCCATAATTCAGAGAGGTACAAGAGGCACTGTGTTGTACCCGCTGTAACGCCAGGCACGGAACGCTGAGGGGCCGCCAGCATTATGTAACCTAACCCCTTTAATTCCCCAGGTTTTTTATAACTCAAGGCAACTTTACTCGGCTTAGGAGAGGCTTTTAGAACTAGAGAGGTCATGTACAGCCACTATGAACCCCCCAGAGCCATGCTCGACCCATTTATAACCCAGTAATTCTTAGGCACACTGCATCCGAGAGAATGGAGGTTGTGGCAAGAGGGAAAGAGAGGAAGACTGTTGGATTAATAGAAAGAAATGTGCTAGGTTTCCTGAATTTATAAAGGCAACTAACTTTGAACTGTGGATGCAGCCTGGCCGGTCTCATGATGGACACAGGTTTTATATGGAAAAAATATGAAAAAAATGTACGAACGAAGGGTGGAAAACTCTCTCTCTCTCTCTCTCTCCCTGCGATGTGCCACATGTAGGTTATCTTTCTGACATATACAGGCTTGTGACCTTTCTAGGAGTCAACTTTTTAAGAATTAATTGCAATCTCCTGTTGACAAGAGATAATTACAGCATTTCTGATCACTGTGTTTGGTTCTGATTGGAAGATTTCACTCTTCATTTCAGTTTTTCTCCAGTTTTTTCATCATTTTTAAACACTGACTTTCCCACACTAAAGACATTGCTTTAACCCGTAACAGGAAAGAAAATATATTAAAAGCACTAACAGCCAGCATGAACACCCGTTATACTGTTCATTAGACCACAGTCAGTCTTTAAAAATCAATTAAAATTTTACCTGTGTGCGCTCCAATATGGAAAACTTTTATCTAACAGAAGGATAAGGAGAGATACATTTTAGATACTGACTAGTCCTCATTAACCCCTTCAGTCCAAAGACGTATTCTCTATTTTAATCAAGCTAGACCAGACGAGACCATATTTAACACCTCCAGTTCGATTGGTCTTCACTAACCTGACTAACACTGATTAAAACGTGAGTAGAATAAAAAATACATTAGAGGGTTTAAATGGGTTAATGCTGTTCAAGTCTGACACAAGACGAATGAAATCAGCCCGCCACTAATCCGTACTGAATCTAATTACAATAAAGGATTAAGAGAGAAAATTATGATAACATGTTTTTCATAGTCAACCTTCCATACTTTATTCAGGACCCTTTCTCTCTCTTGAAATGTAGACCTAATTTATATTTTACCATCTGGAATACTGAAAACCTAGATGTCCGCTTAACAGTTCATTACCCCGACCCACTGTCACTAAAAACGCTGCATTATAGATGACGCTGGGAGGTTGTGTTGTGGGATATTTAGAGAGTGAATATTTAAGGCTACGTTTGGTGTAGGGTGTGACGTTCCCTTCATTAATTATTCATTAATTAATTTATTTATCTGCCAATCTCTGTCTATCTATCAATCAATCAATCTATCTATCTATCTACTTCTGCCACATCCATAACCCCCTCAGTAGCACTAAAAACGCTGCATTAAAGATCACGTTGGCAGGTTGTGTTGTGGGATATTCAGAGAGTGAATATTATAGGCTACGCTTGGTGGAAGTGAAGCAGCAGATGGAATGAATTCTTAATAGGAACGACGAAAATATCCTTGCAGTAAATTTTTTTTTTTTTTTTTTTTTCCCGTTCACAAAGAAGGAATGTTGTGCTAGGAAATAATTATGATGCTTGCCGAAGTGAAGAATTTTGAGAATAGGTTGAAGATTGGTAACGTATGAGGTGGAATGAGGTGTTGACGGGATGCCTGCAGATGTGCTTAAGTGTACTGGAGAGAATGGAATGATATGTTTGCTGGAAGTACGCATGAAAACCTGAGTGGAACTACACTGGAGTGGAATCAAACTGAATGTGATATCTTAAAGTAAAAATGATCCAAGTGACTGCAAAAAATTATCATGGCATTAGTTTGCTGGCCATTGTAGAGCAGGCATTTGGAGGGCAAATTAGAGGTACGGGATACAGCATATCAGAAGGCCTTGCGAGTGATGAACAGTAAGAAGTATAGGATGTGTGTACGAAATAATTGCTATTTGATATATAATGGAAAACACATGTGAAAAGGGCCGTAAGGTATTAATGGCATTTATGGATCTAGAAAAGGCGAAAGACATGGTAAAGTGAGATATGAGATGGTTTTCTTATACAAGATGTGTATGTGTGAATGATGCGAGTTTTTGCTGGTAAAACCTCACTGAGCAGGTGTGTGGTTCATATCACTGTTGGAGTGAGACAAGGGTCTGTCATGTTCCTAACGCAGCATACTTTTATGAATGGTGTTCTAAGAGATTAAAACTCGAGTTATTGACAGAGATGGTATTAAATGAAGGGCAGGGCATCTCGAACCTGTCGTATGCAGACGGTGCTGTAGAGCATTTCGAATCTGATGTATGCAGACGAAGAGGAGTTTTGAAAATTGGTTCAGAGTTTTGTGAATGTCTAATTCACATTCTGAAATTAAATGTAGATAAGTGTAAAGCGATAGTTGCTGAGAGAGAGAGAGAGAGAGAGAGAGAGAGAGAGAGAGAGAGAGAGAGAGAGAGAGAGAGAGAGAGAGAGAGAGAGAGGACGACTGTGTGATGTGCTAGTAAATGGAGAGAGACCTGAATTCGTGAGAGTTTAAATTCCTCGGTACAATGACGAAAAAGACTAACTGTGCATGCACAGGAAGTGAAAAGTTGAGTGGCACAGTGAAAGAAGGTAGCTGGTGATATGAAGGCACTGATACTGAACAGAGGTATCAGTGTACAGGCTGCATGAGGATTGCACGAAAATGTTAGTGTCCACATTAAGATATGCGTGGGAGACTTTTGTATGGCATGAAAACGAAAAGTCACGAGTAATAACAGTGAAAATGGGATGACTGAGGAATGTGTGAGGGTGCGTAAAGTGGACTGGATACAATATGGTTTGAGAAGAATGTGTATTACGGAATTCTGTTAATAACATGACTGAAGAGTGTGAGTGTTTCTGTACTATGATCAGATGGAGGGAATGGATGTACAGCTGCCAGCTGAAGTTCCTGTCCAATTCAGTGATGATATTACCAAGTATTGCCTGCTGAACAAAGAATGAATGCACGAGATTGATACTGGAAGCTTTGTTATACCCAACCATCGTTATGCTGTGAGTTTATCTTAGATCAGTTTTGGTGTGGCCACAAATGCAAAAACGAATGACAAAGGAAAGAAATTCTTGCAAGCAACTGCGCAGTACATAAGGTGATGAAAAGGGAATATGTGGGTGAGTGTGAAGGTAGGAGAAGTTGCGATAGACCAAGAAGAAACTGGATGGATAAAGTGAGTTGTGTAAGAAAGCGAAGCCTAAGGGTTGACGAAGCATGGGAACATATAGGGGATCAAGAAGTATGACATGTACAGGGAAGTACATTTCAACCTTACCAAGGTTCAGTAGCCCTTTTTTATCTACCGACTTGTTGACTATCTGGCAGGTGATGTGAACCGTACACAACGAAAATGACCTCTCCTCACCCTTCCAAAAAAAAAAAAAAAAAAAAAAAAAAAAAAACGGCGTAGAAGGTTAGTTCTGTAAACGAGAGCCAGGATTCCAGGGTCCTGAAAGCACAGTGAATGTATGTCTGCACATTTCAATGGCCATGGTGCTGATAGTTGTCCCTCTATTGTACTCTCTCTTCCCGTGTTATGTGAATCCTATCTTATATCCTTAAGTTGAAAAAAAAAAAAAAGATAAAGGAAACCACTGAAAGCCGCATCCACCTCTGCACATTTTGCAATGGGAAAAAAATCATTCACTAAAGGGGGAGGGGCGACCCTAATGGTCCCACCCAGACCAAACTCTGGTCTGGGTGATGGAGTACATCAGTTTCGTTTTTTTTTTAATTACTAAATGAAAAAAAAAAAAAAAATGTGTTCACCTCCTGGGGGCCGCCACACCCCCTAGGGGGCTTCCTTTGGAGATCCCACTCTGCCTTAAAAGTGGCCGAAGTATTAATAATTTCGCGTTCTTAGGTAGAAAACTATAACTGGGCATAATGGCTTTGGACTAGACTCCCAGAGGCGGCTCTCCCCTCCCCTGACGGCCCCGCCCTGCCCGTAATTTGAGAGGGGTGGAAGTCTACCACTGAGCAAAATTTCGTTTTCCTAACATGCCCCCCCTCCTATGCGACCAAGCCCCATTTTCAGAACGGTACAGTAGCTCACTGACATAGTTGGGGACAAGTGCATATACTAAGCCACCCCAGTGGGTGTCGAAAAAAAGGTCAGAATGATGATAATGATAATGATGATCATGATCACGATGATCATGGTATAATATCGGTAAAACAACGATAAATAACACAAACACATGTCTCTAAGATTTTTAATGTTCTATGTCTGAATGAAAACAAAAATGCCTTTCATAAAGATACGGTACAACAATCAGATCTGTGCAGTCTTTACGATGTCCAGTAATGAAGGTGATAAACCTTCATGTAGTTGAGGGACACACAAAAATACATAACGTCACACTGGACTACGAAATAATACCGGCTGGAGTTAGAGCGTAAATAATACACTTCTCTGTAAAGGTAACAGGAAATTAATAACCCTCTGAATAAGATGTCTCTTCTCTCTCTCTCTCTCTCTTCCACAGCTGATATTATTTGACATACGAAAATGTATTCCAAGGAACTAAATAATGCCTTCATTAGCATCTTCCCTATTAAGAAGGCTCTCTTAAACGAAATTATATCGTCAGGAGATGGCAAGAATAAACCAACAAAAGACGTCACCGGAATAAAGGTGTGAATAAATATTTAAGAGGAAGATTATGTCAGTGGATCCCTCTTCAGTTTCCTGCCAGTGCCCTCCCTCCCCCTTTTTATTTTTATTTTTTTATTTTTTTATATTGATCTAGACTTGTTTTAAAACTGCCGACAGCATACAGGTGGTTTTCATTATATACAGTTGCTGATACAAGCTGCTTCACTTTATGCTGATATTAGGCGAGACAATGAGCAATGACTTCCGGGACACAGTAATGGAATACCCAGAGGCCGACTGACTTATCAGAATATTATGTTACGTATTTCATAAAGGCACAGGTATCAGGTGAAGCTATATTTTTGTCTGTAACTGTACCTGCGCCAGTTGACCCCTGAATCACGTTTAGTTATATTTCTTGCCTGAATCTAGCGAAATCTGTTCTTTGCCTCGCTAAAAACTTCGTCTGTTCTAAGCACAAAGATCTCTCCAGGTCAAGCTCTTGTCGTCCCTTTTGATATTAGGCTATAAATCTTTCGAAAAACTTATTTCTTCCTCCTTACTTCCTCGTTCCCGCTCACGTGAATCTGTTGCTATCTCAATCACTTATAGCATTTTTTTTTTTTTACATTCTTTCGATTCTGAACCCCTCCCTCATATTTCCGGTATAATTCTTTCATCTCCTGAACCCTCCCCCTTTGTTTTCTGAATATATATAATATGTAATTTTCTTCACCCTCCAGCCTCACTCATAATACGATGTATGTTATGACTGAGTCCATGTTGTTGTCCTGTCACTGTCTCACAAATATTCTTTCGTCTTAGTTTATCACATTGCATTTTTTCTTCTTGTTGCAAGCTTGCAGTCATTAAGACATCCAAAAACTGGTGACAGTTCCCAGCCCTCTAAGTATCTCTCGTATATTCAGAATAGAAGATTATAGAACGTTCTGTTCTTCTTCAGCTACTTTCTAGTAGTCGGTATAGGATCCGTTATAGACTCCCCACGGGTGTATGAGATCCCCCTACGCAAGCCAGAATACCCCCTTCAATGTCGTATTTTGTGGCTGTGGAGATTTCGTAACTGCTCTTTCTTTGCGATTTCTTTTGCCCACTACATGATTTTATCCTCCTGTTACGTTACTAAAGCAAACTGTGTCTATACTAAAAATATGCAAGTGAAAGCCAGGGCGTATTACGTGTAAGAACTCGCGAATGTAAAAAGTCGTGCGGTGTCTCACGTGACGTAAATTTCAAGCCTCAGTGTGAATCTCGATCTTGGCACCGTTGGGACGCGCGTCAAGGAGAAGGTCAAGTTTTAATAGTTAACCAATCCTGTCCAATCCCGTAATTTATTTTCATTTTACCCTTGCTGCCCCCAGACGGTTTCTTTCAGTTTGGGGAAGATCTGAAGGGATAATGAAGGCCGCATATAATCCTTCCAGCTCGAAAAATCATTCTGAAGTTGAATACACTCGTCTAAATGTTTCAAGTATTAAATGGAAAGGACGTCATTGGAGTGAAAAGGTTAATCCTATAGTCACGCCTCTTGAACATTCTTCCAGTGCAGCCAACACCTGACGATTTTATTTAGCTAAGCGTCAGACATAAGAGACGGATAATGTTACTACTGATTCCAATAACCGTCTGATGGTCACATAACTATAATATTTCATTCCAGCAAATACCAGACGATTTCATCCACCTCGTGAGTCATAGGAACTTGAGAGTGCTATCCCTTCGGCACGACGGTCTTCATAATTCTATTTTTGCTACTAAGAGACGATTTTATTCAGGTTAAGAGAGATCCTCAAAACGAAAGCATAGTCTCTCGTCAGCCGTCCTTGGCCAGATTTCAGGTGTAAGCATCGGGCTGATCGAACAAAGAGTTACTGCTAGTCCTGCGTCGGGTCATTTACACTTCTAACCACGAACTTTGCGTCTGTTAGCTGAAGAAACAATTACAGCTTAAAACTCTTGGTGGTCGTTTGGAAAGTCAGTTTTCATCGGGACTGAGTGATACTTTTATGCAGCCATGTTAAAAGGTTTGAGTATTTCTCTCTCTACATGGAAGAATTAATTCTCATGGTAGGGGAAACTCTAGTATTCTATCCCAGCTAACGCTAGGTTATTTTATTTAGCCGAGTGAGTCATAGGGGCCTGAGTGTTAAAGGATCTAATCAGGCACTGTGAATGCCAGAAGGAACTGTAATATAGGCGTTAAAGATCGCAAGAGAAGTGTGTATGTACAAGAGGCTATTGTTTACAGTAAGTCCATGTCCTGAGTTACTTAACAATGCATTAGCACCACGCTTTTCGTTAAGGAAAGTGATGCAAGGTGCAACATAACTCCTGCGCCTGCTTATGGAGTACCGTGATGTGGTACCCTAACAAATGGTCAGTGCTTTATTGAGGCGAGATTCTCATACATACACACGATCGATTCCAAGCCATGACCATGAATTGCTCTCGCAGGATGGACAAGAAGGGGAGTGTGAAGAGTCTTCTTATACTTCTCGTTCCTCTTACCGAAATCAATCTTAACTATGAAAGGAAAATTATCGTAGCTGTATATATTTACTTTAGCAGGATGGAAGAGGAAAGGAGAATGAAGAATCTCTAGTCCTCCCTAAAACACACACACACACACACACACACACACACACACACACACACACACACACACAC
This sequence comes from Coenobita brevimanus, assembly GCF_032717465.1. Taxonomy (NCBI): domain Eukaryota; kingdom Metazoa; phylum Arthropoda; class Malacostraca; order Decapoda; family Coenobitidae; genus Coenobita; species Coenobita brevimanus. The sequence goes on from NC_137046.1 coordinate 32,225,992, forward strand.
ACACACACACATCTTAGTTTCGACAAAGAATTGATCGTAAATACGTTTCAGAATCCCTCTCCTGGTTTGTCTAACAGCGGACCCTCTAAACTTAAGCCAACTTATAAAATATGTAAATGTCATAGAGCCAAGGTGAATTTGGACTAAACTAACTTTACCTCGTGCGTGAGGGTACAAAGTGTAATAAAACAGACCTTAGCAATAATACGCTGATTTACAAGAGTGGAATTGCTCTGGGACCTGCGGCGATTCCAGCAGACTGCTGCTAGATGTCACCACCACAGGTGTCAGCTGAATGCAAATTTGGATTCTCCATGTCAAATGACCTTAAATGGAACCACTTTTATGTCTCAATGGGCCTAAATGAAGAACTTTTACAAAAGCTGCTACTAGATGGCGCCACAACAGGTGTCTACTGACAGCAAATTTGGATTCTTCATGTCAGATAACTTATTATGAACCACTTTTGTCTCAACAGGCTTAAATTATGCACTTTTAATGAAGTTGTCGCTAGATGGCGCCACCTCAGGTGTCAGCTGATGGCAGATTTACATGCTCCCTGTCAAATTACCTTACATGGTACAACTTTTATGTCTCTAAAGGCCTCCTTTTAAGAAATCCGCCTGAAGCAGAAGAAGGAGAACGCTGGCTACTCACTGACCAGCTGGCTGTCGCCGCACGTAAAAATGTATTAGAGGTAATGTACATTAGAACTGTGTGACGACTCTCTAAATCACCATCTATCTATCTATCTATCAGTTTGCCTGTCTGTCTGTCTGTCTCTCTCTCTATATATATATATACACACAGTATATAAATCAACATAAATCTGATTCTCGAAGGTTACGGAGCTGCAATTACTGATGGACGAAAGTAGTCTCTCACAGTTCCCTCAAAGGGTCATCATTAAACGTAACTCTGGAAGAGTAAAAAATTGAAATGATGTTGATACTGTATTTTTACTCAAAATTAACTCAGAATTAGTCCAAAACCATCGTAAAGTTTGGCACACATTTCATGGGACAGCCTGCGTAAGAAAGATGTCATCGTACTGAAGGGGTGGATGGGAATGTTGGAAGAATTTCCTCTAAAAGCACCTGATACGTTTCGAAATGTATTTACATACGAACAAACAGATCAACACAAACCGGAGTGAACGTATAACCTTCAATAACCACAAGGCATTGAACGCTGCGGAGTAAAACAAAACATTTCCAAAACAAGGCTATTTCAAACAACTATTCCAGGTAATGCCAGGTTAATCCCGTCTGTGCCAGGATGTCTTTTTTTCTGTATTCTTGTTAATTCTAGACGATTTTTTTCAGCACAGGGGAAATCTCTTCAAGGTGTTGCTGTTGATCATGCCCCAGGGTTATCTGCAACGTGAACCCGGTGGGCTGCAGGCTGAAACTGCCCTTGTCCACCAGTCCGCCGTACTGATAAGGCTGAGAGCTAGTATATCAGAGTTCCGGTAACCTGAACATGTTTTACAGACAGACGGAGAAGAACACAGACATACTGAATTTCAGACTCGAGTTCCGCATTGTCTGGACAAAAGGTCAGCTTCAGCTTTAGTATTATATTATTAAAAATAAAAAACGTAAGCTGTCGGTGACCTCTCTCTCTCTCTCTCTTTCTCTCTCTCTCTCTCTCTCTCTCTCCACACACACACACACACACACACACACACACACACACACACACACGAGAGGCAGGAAGGCTGACTTTGGCATCCTCTACAAAACGCAAGGGATACCGTGTTCTCAACAGTTTATCACGTTGTGTAATATCAGCTGGAGAGACAGTGTGAGGGTCCGCGCTGTTTCCAGGAAGTTCCTGAGGGCGGACTTCATTAGGGTGTACAAAGAAGTCTGAAGTCCGTGAGAGCGTGCTCATTGCGTAAGAGCGTAAGAGGTTTTGAGAATACAGTGAATACGGTCCAGTAATCGGATATGATATTGTTCAGTTGGCCACACAGGAGCTTGGGACAGTGTCAGTGTGAAGTGGGGGTCTAGCTAGAATTTCCGACGGTCATGCGTCACAGTTACCTGGTCATTGCAGTTAATATGTGACACCTCCTTTTATTCATGTTAGTCCCGCCAACAAATATGTGAGAATGTCAAGGTTGTCAAGCGTACCGAATGTTAAACCTCCGCTAAACACTGACGCTGTCCCAGGTTCATATGCTGCCAACTGTAAATTCCCCCCTTAAAAAAAAAAATAAATAAATAAAAAAAAAAGTATCGCGCCACTTACAGGACTTAAAACATTGTGAAACGTGAACGAAGCGCTGGTATATTGGCCAACCGGTGATGGTTGTGCAAAATTCACCCCTGATACTGTTTAGGCATCAAAATAACATGAAAAAATACGAAACAGGATGCTATGCGCGCAAAAGAACCAATTTATTATTCTAGTTTTGTCCAAGGAATATACTCGTTTTGATAACCATTAAATCCAAGTGGCGCGATATTTTTTATAAATTTATTTACTTATCTTGGCGTACCCGCTGGTAGGGTTAAGTTTCTGGAAGTGTACAAGTTTCTGAGGGTGTGTGTAGTTCCTTAAGAAGTATATGAGCCTGTGAATGTGTGCTGATCTTATAAGTGTGTGCAAGTTGTGTGGATATGCTGAATACGGAAGAACGGTTTGTTCATAAATGTGCACAGCTATGAGGGTGGGTAAAATTAATGAGACTATTTCATAACTAGTTAAATTTTGTGTGTGTGTGTGTGTGTGTGTGTGTGTGTGTGTGTATACAATTCTGCCAACACAGTCAGCTTGAAAGTATAAAAACAAACGGGCCCATTCTTCTACCAAGTTTCGTGGAAATCCGTCCAGTAGTTTTTGTGTAATCTTGTTCACAAACCAACCAACCAACCAACAAACAAACGGACAGGGCTGAAACCATAACCTCCTTGGCGGAGGTAATAAGCCACGGATGGGCTGCCACACGCTGTGGCTACAGAAATAGCGAGACATGATTTTCGCCAGTTTGAGCTCCTAATATACCAATATTGACGTTAAAGAACTAACAAATGTAAAGTTTAGTTATTTCATAGTAATAATACACGGTCGGCTGTGGGAAATCAGTTGACGCCTGCTGGTAAGCAAAGACTGCCACATATTTCCTCTCATAAAACACCAATTTTGCTTATATTTAACAAGTGCCGGTCATCAACAGATGCGCAACGTCCCTATGCACCGACCTGTAATATTATAGCATACATGACATACAATATATAATGGGAAAACTACAAAACATTTTAAGCAACTCATCGTGGCTTGTGCACGTCCTCTGTAGTTTGCAAAATCACTTCGTGCAGTGCCGCTACATGGCAATATTGTCTAACATAGACCATTTCTGGGTGAGGTTACTATGTCGCTTCTCACGGTAAAAAAGTAATTTTTTGTACACATGCATAAATGTCGCTATATACATGTATATGAAAGAGAGAGAGAGAGAGAGAGAGAGAGAGAGAGAGACTGCATCTTCCCACCTTTCACACAGTACCGAAACAACGGTTCAAAAATTTCGATACCTGGCCTCGAGTCCTGACCACTGATTCCGAAACCTGAACTGGATTGAGCAGCCTACTGTTTGAAGCCCCCCCCCCCCCTTTTTTTTTTTTTAAGATCAGTGGTCCGGACGCTTGTTTCACTTACGTGGAGCGGCATGAGTTAATTTTTTTTTTTTCTTGTTCAGTTATAGTTTACTTAGTAATTTAGGGATATGTTTGTCTGACATGAAGGTAATTTTGGTTAAGCAGAATAAACCCCGAGCTAATTCCTGTTCCATATTAGAAACCTGGCATCGAAGCTTCTAAGTAGAACGCTTTGTACTTGGACATGCAAAGCCGCTGCGCACTTTCATTTACTAACACCGTAACTGACGTGCGATAATGGATGCCGCGTAGAGGCTGACATCTGCAAAATTCGACCTTTTCGATGTACCGGTACATACAAAAGGGTGAAATTTTGCCGTGCTGCTATATGTAGACGTCGACAAGGCTTCGTTTGTCCCCTGCCTTGCAATAAAAGAACATAACTTATGTTTCGTGTATCATGTATATATGAAAATATGCACGACTTACCATACATTTATCCCCGAACCCAGTCATTTACATATATTCTATATAGCGCTCGTAACTGTAGTTGAATTGCTTGCAATATTAGCGAATCAGATACGGGTATATCATAATATACACTTAATTGCTTTCAAGTATGTATGCCGGATCGTATTTCCTGTGAAAGTCGACATGAATTTCTATATATTGTGCATCTGGCATGGAGAGCACCCAGAGGCGCTGACTTAATGCATACCAAGCTGTGTTTCCCAGCGACACGCCTGCCAGCCTTACCGAGATAACAGGAGCTGCTGTGCTGTAAGTTCAGTGAAATACATTAACTTCTACGCCATGGACACTTTTTTTTTCCCCCTCTTTTGCAAGAATACATTTATACTGAAATATATATTTTTCCTGCTTAGTTTTAATGTTTCAGCTACTAAAAATTAAAATCGACCCACATATTTGTGAAATAGCCACGTATTTGACCATAGTCCAATGGGCTGCCAACCAAGGATTTAACTCCTTCAACATGACGTATTATCGTAAAGTTAATCTTACTATTACCAGACGAGTATCCCCTCGAAGTGGGCAGATTAATGAAGGCTATATTTGACCTTTCCAGTTCAGAAAGTTTCTCTTATGCTAGATAAAATCGTCTGCGTAGCAAGAATAAAAAATCACTCGTACTGAAGGTATCAACCTTCTGGCGGCGAAATACGTTAATTCCTTCTAAGGTCGCGGAGTGTTTTTGCCAGAACGCAGTACTTTGCTTATTATTCCAGCAAACGCCAGATGACTTTATTTATTTCTCTCCCAGCGGCAATCAGAAGGCTACCGAGTTCAAAATGACACATTTCTACTACCTTCAGACACTTATTTTGCTTAGATGTGACTTCTCGAGATACAAATATTAACCATGGCCTTCAGTAACCCATCCAGCACGAGAGGGCTTTGTTGTTAGAGGAAATCTTTCGAGGTAGCAAAAACAAATCAATAACGTCAAGGCAGTGAATGGTTAGTACTCTCATGGTTGCTCTTTTGTACTTTATTCCAGTTAATGCCAGATTGTTTTACTGACCTAAGAAAAGAATTATTGTACCCTTTATTCGTACTGTTAACCTATCGTGGTTGGGACAAATTTCTTTTTTTATTCTAGCTAACTTTGGACGACTGAATTCAACTAAGAGTGAGTTGTACGGGCCAGAGATTATTAAAAGACTTGCATGATACCTAATTTAGCAAACTACCTCGACGCACTCCACCACCAGTCATCAGAACGTACCCCAGCAGAGCATCGTGACAAGCACAATCTACCTCAGGGTTCCATTTGTTCCTCCTGTTGTCTCATTTGCATAAATTCATGAACGTGACTGTCTTGCATGAAGGGTAGAATCTCTCTCTCTCTCTCTCTCTCTCTCTCTCTCTCTCTCTCTCTCACACACACACACACACACACACACACACACACACACACACACACACACACACACACACACACACACACACACACACACACACACACACACACACACACACACACACACAGACACACACACACACACACACACACACAGCGCTTCTATTCTTTCCAAATCCTGCGTGTGAGATAAAAAGGGATGTTTCCAGCACTAGCATAAAAGATACGCGAATTCTGCACATAAACAGACTTAAAATACTTAGTTAAGCTGTGTACAAGATTCATGGATGTCCAATGGTTTTCACTGTGTAATCCACCTTTCTTTTTCAGCATCTCTTTTATATACCTAATCTTACACTCATGCACTCATGCGCGCGCACACAGACGCACACCCGCACAGACACACATTTTATAAACACACAAAAGAACCACACACATACATTCAGACGGACAAACATATTCACAAAAACACACACACACACACACACACACACACACACATACCTACACATACATATAAACGCACGCACCGTATGCCACTTCTTGCAAACATTACACACACACACACACACACACACACACACACACACACACACACACACACACTAATGCCAACACGCCAGACAACCTCTCTCTCTCCCTGGCAACACGGAACACGGCCTGTCCCCCGTGTTGTCCGTAAGATAAATCGGCCAGGCACTGGTCCCTCCCTCTCCGTGTCGCTCGAAATTTAGGAAGGTGCTGACAAGGGCGGCGGCCACAGAGACTGGATCGAGTAGTACCCCCTCTGACGCACCGTTTTCTTTCAAGCCCGACGTGACGACATGTAACACCTATGACTGTGAATATCTGTCTGTTTAACTGTCTTTCTCTTGGTCCATGTGTCTGAATACCTGTCTGTCTGTCTTGCTTTTGGTCTCTTGTGTCTGTCTGTTTGTTCTGTCTGTCTATCTGCCTTTTTCTCAGTTTATATATCTTGTGGTCAGTATTTCGTTTTGTTCGTCTGTCGTATGGTCTCTCTTTGTTTACACCTTTCTTTCAGTCTCTGTCCACCTGGCTATCTGTTAGTATGTGTCTCTTATTTGATCTCCGTCTTTCTACCTGTCTGTTGTCTACGTCTATCTATGTTTCTTTCTTTTTTGCCTACCAATCTGTGTTTTAGTCAACTGTCTTTTAATATCTGTCCCTTAATTCTGTCTGATTGACTGTCTTTTGATTTCTATGTCTGTTTTTTGGCTTTTATGTCTGTGTCTTCTCGTCTGTCAGCCTGTTTATCTTTCTGTCCGTCTGTCTGTCCTTTGGTCTTCATGCTGTCTGTCTGTCTGCCTGTGTTTTGGTCTTCATGTTGTCTGTCTGTCTGTCTGCCTGTGTTTGGGTCTTCATATTGTTTGCCTATCTTTTGGTCTTTATCTATCTATCTATCTAACTGTCTTTTGTATATCTATGTCTGTCTCTTTTTTGGTCTGCCTGTCTTTTTTTTATCTTGATCTGTCTGTCCCCTTCCCTTTCAGTCTCTAAGCCTGTTGGGCCGTTTATCGTTTGACCTTTATCTCTTTTGGTGTGTGTCTGTAAGTCTTTTCGTTTGTTTGTATATCATCTGCTCAATCTTTCTATAAATTTTTTGGTGTGTCGTCCTATTTACCTTTTGGTCTCCATGCCTCTCTGCTTGTATCCTGAAATTTGTCTGTCTATCCGTCTGTCTTTTGGCCTCTATCTTTCAGTCTTTCTATGCGTCATTTTCTTCGTCTCTATATTTATGGCTATTTGTATTTCTGTACAGCTGTCAGTCTGTCCGCTGTTTCGTCTCTATCTGTCTGTCTTTTCTTGTACATCTGTCCATCTGGCTGGCTGTCAGTGTGCCTTTTTGTCTACCTGTACGTAATTTTCTCCACTTCAGTGTCTGCATAATTCTCTACACCTTCTTTAATTATATGCCTACCGAGCCAACATCTAACTTTCTGTTAATGTATATACAATATTTTCAGCCCGGTTGTCCGTGTTTCCGTTTATCAAGGTAAGTGCCCCTTTTTTTGTGTGGTAACCAACAGAAAGACTTGTCAGTAATTACTCTTGGGACCGTGTAGCTAAAAAAAAAAAAAAAAATAATAATAATAATAATAATTCTATGGTTTTTGCCTATGATGAGGAGCCAAGCGTTGGAAGGTCTTAATGAAATGTGAATGTGTGCCCCATCATACTTTGGTGTTTCTCAGTTCTCATTACTGTTTCTCGACCGTACTCAGACCATTTTCTTGTGGGAAGTACGGTTAGAATGATGGTGACGGTGACGGTGATGATGTCTGTCTCTCCATCATACCATCACTCAATCATTCCGTCTCCTCTCGGTCAATTCATGTGTCCTGTCTACATACATGAGAGTACATACATCCATACCTGTTTATCTATCTGTCTATCTATCTATCTATCAACAGATGGACAGATATAAACTGATTATGTATAGTATCAAAGAATCGACATAAATTACACAGAGGATCATTAAAGACCTAAAATTTGCCCATCAGATCACGCAACAATGTTCAAATTCATTGGCGCAAGTCAGTAAATACACACACACACACACACACACACACACACACACACACACACACACACAATTGATTACATTAACCCAGCCTCCCTACATTACGCGAGGTAAAATGGTCAGTGTATATATATGCATCTCTGTGTAATTTTCAGGTTGTCCCTATGTAAGTTAAACTATGCATACAGATTGCGTCATTAAACCAAATTGCCCTAATCATTACCAATACACATTTTTGTCTTTGATCAGATCGTGTCGACTGGAATACATGAATAGCAATATATATGGAAAGATACGCTGGGCAGGCGAGTCAGGCAGGGGTTCCAGGGAGAGCGTCATTCGGATATCACTCGCATGGGTATTATTTTCCTCAATACAAGTCACATGATTGCTTTGAAACTACTGGTATAATGGAGTAATCAGGACTCAATATACTTTCAATATTCTCAAATGCAAAACTGAGAACAGTATGAGCTGGAAAAATAATTAATTACATTTTGAAGTACCGAAGCTATCGCCGGAAAAAATCGTCAGAAATACGTTTGATCACCATTATTTCGAAGGGGACAGCGTGACATCTTTTTCGGGATCACAATATTTCGTACTGAGAATTTTGTCGATCTGTAAACGGTGCTGGCCTTAGTGAAACTCGTAGACTTGCTCACTACCTCTGAACGACTGATTGTGTATGCATTTTCAGTACGGGGAATCCTTGTTTTAAGTAAGGTATATCTTTTTTTTATTGAATCGGACTCTGGACAATTGCTAGACAGCCCGTTTTTTGAGGTCCACTTGTCTGCTACGACACACTAAAAGATGGGTGATGCACTGACATTCTCATCCATTATTGTTTTTATACTGTTTCCTCCTAATTAACTTCATGTTCTGGATCCCTCTTCTCCTAGTCTTCCCTGATGCTTTATATTTAGGCTGCAAATCGACCGTATTATAGAATGACTGAGGGACGAAGAGGACGAGGCAACCACATAGCACACCCAAGATTATGTTTAATGGGATAGCACTCCGAGATGATGAAAAATCCTGAATCATTTACCACTTTCTTACCTCCTCGTCTGGCAATCCGGCAAAAAACTGTGGAAACTTGAGGTGCGGTGTGAAGTTGAGGCTTTAAAATACTTAGCACTTGTTGGCAGAGCAAACACCCAGGCGGCCGAGAGATGTTTCAGAGCCCACGGCAGTTATACCCCACTTACTCTAACTTGGCCTAAAATTACCATCTCTCCACCTTGAATGCTGAGTGATAATGAGAAGGAACATAATCTAAAATATAATTACCGTTTTCATACCCATGCTATTCTGTCCACCTACTCCCGGCTTTTATTATGTTATCTTCTATCAACCCCGTTTAATTGTGTGGAGTTCGATAATCGTTCCTGTCACACTACTTGGCTCAGTTACATCCCCCATCTCCCTGTTCACCCAGCAACAGTTGGGGACGGGATTCTAACATCGATTACCGCGGGTCGTGTTGTAGCGAGGACTGGGACTTGCCAAAAACTGATAGGTAAAATTCAAAGTTTTCATCTTGCATTTTGTTAGTTAGTGGGAAATAGAAGTGAAACGATGATGATGATGATGATGATGTTCATTCAATGCCGTCTTTATTTCCCCGGACTAAAACTTTACTGTTACCTACAAGCTTATTCTTCTCTTCCTTTCGTATTCACGTCTTCAGTCATAATATCTTCATTGTTACTTCTAATTTTCCATCCCAGCCTACAATACAATCACCTAGACTTTAACATTTCTTTTATTTTTGAGTTCATTTATTAGTATCTTCACTTGCTCCATTTAGGTTTTATGATCATTCAGTACTGCTTTCATTTTCCATCCTACTCTACCATGACCTGCTTCCATTTTCTGCTTCCCAACTATCATGATTTCATTTCTGTCCATCGAAATCCTCTCCCATTAACTCTTGGTTCACAATTTCTTACACATTTCCATATACGAGTACCTTCACTTTCTAGGTACCCATTAGCTTCTGCCGCCTTTTCACAGACATCTATTTTTAACATAATATTTATTCATAGTTCCATTTCCTCTCATTTAAACTGTTTTCTCTATCGGCAATTATTTACTCTCTTTATCTACATTTCCCTCCAGTCTTTAATCTCCTTATCGCGCTAGTTATCTTGACTCTCATTGCCTACTTATGTTCACTCCTTACATAATAAGAACTTCTGCTTCCACATTGTCTCCTTTAACCGATCCCCGAAATTTCACCGCTCTTTACTTGACATTCTTTTACCATTAGTTTCTTAGTTTTTGGTTTCCATGAATTTCCAGTAACTCTTTCCACTTTCCTTTGTCCCCACCTACTGCTCATAATCTATACATTAAAACTTTCACCTTTTTCCTTTAATTCTTGGACTTGCTCTCTCTTTACTCGTTACGCTTTAACCTTTGTTCGCCCTACTTATCCGGAATTCCACCGACTTTCTTTTACTTCATCACCCTTTCCCCGAAATACCTCGACCTCTCTCTGCTCAGCCACTCTTTCCTCAAATTCCTCTTACTTTGTTGCCTCTCAGTGTTTTGGGGATCTTGCACTCTTTTCCAATCTTTTCCACTTTCTGTCTCTCCTGGTATTCAACTTTCGGCTTCCATCTCTGATTTACCTGGATACCTATCACACCCAGGGGACTTTCAATTCATCAAAAATTGTGTGATCTATTCCACCTCGTTTATCTTGAGATCCTCCACTCCTTCTCATTTCCTTTCTCCTCCTTGGCTCTCATTTTCAGCCTTTCCTTTTCCATCGCCATAACGTCATCACATCGCATACCCATTATACCCAGGGCACCTCTTCGGTATAGCGGCGTCTTATTTACTGTATTCTTGCTATTTCTAGGCGATATTATTCAGAACAGGATGGACTCTCTAACTGGAAGGGTAGGATACTCTCATGGAGCATTCGTTAATTCTACAGCATGGAAAACTATTTCTAAGTTGAATTAAATCATCTGAAGGAAGGAAGTATAAATTAAAGTAAGACGGCATCACAGTGAACAGGTCAGTATTTAATCTCATGGTCTGTTCTAATTATCTTGAAATCTTGCAATCTCGCACGGAATGGACTCATATTTGATTTCACGGTCCCCCCCCCCCTCTCTCTCTCTCTCCTTGTCTCCAGCATTTAAGTTTCCGCTTCCATCCTCTCTTCTGAATCATCTCGAAAACTAATCACACCCAGGGCGTTCGATTAATCAGAAATCTCATGGCCTGTTCCTCTTACTTATCTTCACATTTTCCACTAACGCACTTCTCTTTCTCCTCTGTCTCTCTTTCTTCCAACACTCACCTTTCTGAGTTCTATCCTCTCTCCGGGCGTCATCAGTTTACGAGTTTACCACACCCAAAGCGCTCTCATATCTTCAAAATTTCATCTGTTCCTCTTCGTTTGCCTTGAACTCCCCTTCCTTCTTTTTCCCTTTTTTCCGATATTATCCTTCTAAAATTTAAACATACCTTCCAGCAGTTTTAACTTACGAACTAATCATACGTAAAGCACTATTAATTCAACAGAAAATTTCATTACTAGTTCCTTTTTATCCATCCTGAATTCCCTTTTCCTCCTCTTCTCTCCCTTCCGATATTCGCCTTTCTATATTCCCTCGCGTCTCCTAACCTCAATGACTTACAAACTAATCAAAGCCAATGCACTCTCAAATCACCAAAAATTCCATGACTTATTCTACTTTATCTATCTGGAACTGCCTTTCCCTCCTCTTCGCTTTCTCCGAGTGTTCTGCCTCCTTCTTCCTCCGCCTCCTCTAACCTCATCACTTTCCAAACCGATCACACCCAAGACACTCACCACTCGTCCCAAAGTTCCTGACCCAGGCTGCTTGGGAGAGAACAAATGATCTGCTATTGATCCGCTGAGACACGTAATTCGCTTTGCAACATGAGGGTCCGGCTCCTCACAAGGACGAGACTCGACTGCGAATTGGGCGCTGGACAGGGAAGGAAGCGATCCCGTTCATCATGATGCCAGAGCTGAGGGCTGTCGATGCGCTGAGGCGATGGAAATGCAGCCAAAAAGGACAAAATGCACCCTTTTTCTGTCTAACTCTTTAATGCTAGAGTTAATCGATACTCTCAGCCCTTCACATATGCAACAAGTCAGCTCTGGAACTGTCTCCTTCATTTTTTATTTCACTCTCCCGATGACCTCCAATTTTGAATGCAATGTGTCCAGGCATCTCGATAAGAAAGCATGTGGGATTTGGTTCTTTTCTGTTCAGTTCTCGCTGGAAGAGACTTTTTTGCAGGCTTCCAGTGTTTGGTTCTGTTTTTCATTGCATAAAATATGCAGTCAAATAGGTCAAAACACAGTTAAAGAGGAGAGAATGCAGTCATGAAAACAAGGAAAAACCAATAGAATAGGAAGAATATACTTAAGGAGAGACAGAATATTGTCAATGAAAGATGGAAGGAATCCAGCAAGACAAGACGAAAAGCAGCCTGGAAATGAAAGAACGAGTTCGTGGAAAGGCAGAACGCAGTGAGAAAAATGAAAATGACAAATGGATGCTACACTGAATATTGCCTGTGAAAAAGAAAAACTACTCAAGGAAACAAAAGCAAGCATTCAGGACAGACAAAACTCACTTAGGGAGAGACATAACATCAGGAAAGACAATGCAGGTAGGTTAGCAAAAGGGTCTTCAAGAATAAAACATTTAGGATGGAATAAGTGCAACCAGGAAGATATAGAAAATGTTATGGGGAAATAACACGAGCCAGTATATTATTTAATTCCTTGAGTCTGACGTCATTTCTGTTGTATTCTCGCTTATGTTGATAGCTTAATTAATTTTGGGTTAGGTGTCATGAACAGGTGGGACTACATACAACCTTCATTAACCCCTTCATAATCAGACGTCTCACCTCAAAGAAAAGCAATAGTCTGTACGCTGCAGGAACAAAAAAAAGTCCTCCGAATGAAACGTTAGTGCCAAAGGAGAGACTGAATGCTGTACGAGGAATATGAAGATTAGTAAAATGAAAATGCAGTTCACTCAAAACTCAGTCTAAAAGTATGAAAATCGAGCAAGGGAGATGGACATGAAATTTTCTGCATAGAGCAAAAACTGGGAATAGACAGTAAAGTAACTACGATGTGTTAATTTATTCTTGCTTCCATTACGCACTTTATTTCAGTTTAAGGCCGATATTTTACACGGAAGTGGTTAAGGAAGGCTGTTTCTGTCTCCTCCAGTTCAAAATGTCCAAAGCGAAAAGTAGTCAAAGTGAAATGACTATACTGTAACCCAGACTAGGAAAGCTTTTCTGAAACAGGATGAAAGTAATTAGCTGGCTGGGGTTGCTGCATTTTCCAACGAATAAAATGCAATCCAGAGAGAATTAAGAATGTGGGAAATGCAGGAAGGAAAAGTCGAAGTGTTGTCAGAGAGCGAGAGGGAATGCAGGAAGAACGCTGGCATGACGGGACACCAGGGATAAGAGGAATGAAATCAAGGCAGAAGGGAGGACGCAGTCATGTGAAATAATTAGGTAAAAGTTGGGTCTGATCTGTACTGCGTTGAGGAAATAAACAACTTTAGAGAATGTTGTGTGAGGGAAGGGTGCGTGTGTCCTGTTTACGGTTAATTACAACCAAGAGAATATCCACAGATTTTTTTTTAATTCAGTATTTCGTCACTGTGAAAATTTTAATGATGACCCTTACGTTGAAATCATAAAGCAAAGGACAGCAATTGATATTAGATTATTCAAAATACATTTCCTGTTCATGATGTGTGTGTGTGTGTGTGTGTGTGTGTGTGTGTGTGTGTGTGTGTGTGTGTGTGTGTGTGTGTGTGTGTGTGTGTGTGTGTGTGTGAGAGAGAGAGAGAGAGAGAGAGAGAGAGAGAGAGAGAGAGAGAGAGAGAGCGCTGTTGAAGATAAAACGATATACGCCATTCTCTTGTTATCTGTTCGCCCACAATGCCAGCTCATCTACCTTTCGTAAGCTCACAGCTTCATTCAACCGCTCCTCCATGGATACCTTACAACCGCACTATTTTTCTTGAACCCTTCACCACCACCACCACTACCATCATCACCACCACCACTACCACTACACCACCACCACCAGCATCACCACTACCATCATCACCACCACCACTACCACCACCACCACCACCACTACCAAAAACAATAAAACTACCATCACCTAGACAAGTGGTTCTTAACTGGTGAACGGTTCACCCAAGGGTGAATGAAATTATTTTGGAAGTGAATAAATTCAGAGCTGTGAATGAAGGGTGAATGAAACACAAAGGGTGAATGACTTAATTTAAGTCAGATATTTTAGTTTTTTCTACAATTAAAAAAACTGCCATTAAAGTGGTTAGTAAGCTTCCATTGTTTTTAATGGCAGTGGAATTGGAAATTTCAGTTTGTTGAATCTGTAATGCGGTTAGTTTGGAGACGGAAACAAAACCTCGGTTTAAGAAGTGCCACAGGAGTGCAGGAATAACCTAGTCACTGATAATCAAAACTTGCATGTAGGCGTAAAATATTCTGCTTATTTGTATTTTGTGGTAAACATATGCAATAAGTAAACACTGCTTCTAAGAATCTAAGTCAAAGGACTGTTACTCATGTAAGCTAGAAAAGACAAATTATTTTGTTAAAATTTTTTGTCACTCCTACAGAAATTTCTTTACGTATGTATTTGAGGATTAAAAACTTTAATAACATAAAAACTTAGGAAATGAGTTTATTTATCTTTTTTTGGGTCATGTGACAAAATGAATTATATATAAATTCATACACAAGGAAGGGTAAGACGAAAATCACCATACACATAAGGAAAGTTGATCATGGGTGAATGAAATATCCTGAAACAGACAAAGGTGAATGACACCGAAATAGTTTAAGAAGCACTAACCTAGACCATCATCACCACCAGCACCACCGCCACCACTTTTGCTGCACACACCACTACCTACACTACCACTACCTTCGCCACCATCACCACCACCACTCCGATCGCCAAATTCTAACCCGCTACAACCAGCATTATCCTTAACTCCCATTTTTATTTTCCCTTTCTTTCGACCACAACTCATTTATCACTTTTTTTCACGTCTTCCATAATCTTTAATTTTGAGCCTCTACCATTATCATCACCACAATACAGTATATTATTACTCTTTCACCATTATCACAATCACCACCATCATCATCACTTCCACCATCACTATATATGTTTACTGCCATCAACAGCCATACCATCAAACACCATCACCACCACTAAATGCCAGTGCTATCACCATCAACACCACCAAGATCAATATGATCCCATCGATGCCACTACTATCAGCAGAACAACAACACCATCACCACCACTACTCGCACAATAAACTAGACAGTACTCAGAGAGTGCATACCATCGACAACGCCTATACCAGACAACTCAGATTACCACCAAAATTTAATCAACTCTTCCTTGGCCCATGATCCGCGATTTCACAGAATTTCATTGGAATCTATCAATAACCTATCGAGTTATCTCGTGGACAAACAAACAAACAAGCCTTGAATCGGACTCTAACTCAGAGCACCACCAAAATAAACCCTTCCTTCGCCCGTGACCCATATATCCACAAAATTTCGCTAAAATAAATGTATAGCTTTTTAAGATTTTGTGGACATACAAACAACCAACCAACAGACAGACGGGCAGCCAGGGGTGATTATAACCTCTTCCAGTTCCATTGGCGGAGGTAACTATCATCACCAGAACTACCATCACCACAAATACCAAAGCCACAACCACTATTAGCACTGGAAATCATCAGCGTCTTCATCACCGCTGTCGTCACTCCACCACCCCGTAGGTAAGGCATCGTGTGTCCGCCAGATGCGGTTTGGTCAGCCTTGTCAACCGCAGTCACATCTACGTCACAACCGCATCCCAAGACCTCAGTGGCGACCGCACGACGGCCGCAAAGAAGGTGGATCCGGCCACTGTACCTTGCGACCACCACTGACCTTTCACAGAAACAAACAAAACAGAGAGAGAGAGAGAGAGAGAGAGAGAGAGAAAAAGACAGCCTCACCCACATACACACTGATGAAAGTCACTTATACAAAGTTACTGACACCTCGGTTATACTGAGTTACCCATCTGCAAAGTTTACTATGTATGGAGACCTTACTTAAACAATAAAAACAAGTAGCAGTAAAGGGCAAATGTATCTTTCAAATAACTGGCTTCCCCACTTATGGTCAAAATATCCCGAGCACTACTCTGGTTATTATGGCGGATCAATCACTACGCCACTCTCCCCCTGCTTCTCCCCTCAACGTAAATAAGAGCCGTAGTAAAAGGTATGTCATATAGCGTTTGGGGGAGAGTTAAAAAAAAAGACAGGCAATGAAACGGAAGGTGGTGGTAACAGACAGTTGTTGGGAGGAGGACAGACCAGATAAAAGGCACTGGCGGTGAAACAGAAAACAGAACTATACCCCTTTTACTCTAACTTGGCCTGAAATTGACATCTCCTCATCTTGAATGCTGGGTTGCAACACTAGACTGACACTAGATTATGATTCCAGTCACAAAGCATTGCTACAGAAAGGATGAAGAGCTACAACATTGTCATTTTCTGTCACTGGGCTGCGTAAAATCTGCTGCAAAAGGACGAAAATCTGGGCTAAGTTAGACTAAAAAGAGCACAGAAAACAGTGGTATGGTGTAGGTTTGGACATTTGATTGTTATGTACAGGTATTCGAACTCACGACAGAGAGTTCTTGAAACCTGAGGCCAATACCCAAGCAACCGAGCTCCACTGTCAGTTCTGGCTTTCTTCTCACATAGAGGCTGTTTACTTAAATTTTCAACTGGTAGGATTTTTCTCGGCTGACCATAATTTCGTGGGAGACTGAATAAAATACCTGCTTGAAGTTACAGCATCGACAAGGTTCATCGAGATTGTCTGTACTTTTCTGAGCTAGTTTTTTTTTTTTTTTTTTTTTTTTTTTTTAATCAAATCCTCCTCCTCTTCGTCCTCCTTTTTTTTCTCCTTCATCATCATCATCATCATCATCATCTTGAACACATACATCAGCTGACATGTAACCACAGATCCTAACAGTAAGGAGAACTGCAGCAAATACTCATGTTATTTTTCCCTGAAGTATTTTTCATTACTGAATTCAATTTCCCGTAGTCAGTAACGCGAATAGTGAATGAAATTTAAAAGTTTTTCTTCTTAGACTTGGGTGAATTTTAAGGATGATGGTCTAGGCAAAGAAACGAGGAAAGAAATGATGCAGTGAGATTAATACGTAAATCTTTATTTCAGATTTATTACCCATAAAATATATCAGTTGTGCTGCCTTTTTTATCGGCGACACTCTATGTACTTGAAATAATGACTCTCACCAGATTTTTTGTTTATGTTTGGTTCGATTGAGTGTTTCAGGACGTACTCTGATTATTCAACTCAGCCTTAAGTAGTTTTAACCCTTACCGTGTGGTGATTTTCTATGATCTGAACAATATCAACCATGGAATGCTTGAATAAATATATCATTTTTATTTTGGCCAAAAAGTTAGTTGTCATAAATATTAATATTCTGGGTGACATTCGTTGCTCATGAGCCTAGTAAAATCGTTGGCTGTTCACCCACACGCAATGTAAAGCAGGTAATTCGCAGCTAAATAATTAACATTAAATGATGCAGAGTCTCCATGCGACTGTTTTAGCTCTCTCAGCGGCAAGAAACTATTATCAGGCATGGCAGCTTGTTCCTTCCCTCACGTCCACTACGGCAGGTATTTATAAAGCATCCTGACCTATCTGTAGGATATATAACTTTCCAACAATGTTAACTCATTATAAATCGTTTTGTATTTCGATTTTGTTAGTTTAATATTCATTCTCATTTGACAGTGAAGTGCCAAGAGACTACATAGTGTGAAGGAAAATGTTTAAGCATGCAATTTAAAAAAATGAAGCTTAGAAAAGTTTATAAATACAGACCAAAGTGTAAGTGGACATAGCTGATACACGAAGACAATTAGAGATAACGAGCGTTCCACATCTGGAGCGAGAGATAACAGGGAGAGAGAGGGGAATGGTTACCACTTCATTATGCCGCCAGATATATTGAAAATGGACAGATAAGGAGGGTGAGGGAAGGAGTGACTCTGCTTCAATGGACTCCTCTAACTTCAGCAAACACAAGATCCACCGTTTTGCTGGTGACCTACTTGGCGCTGTAAAGGAAGCAAGTAGGATCGTTTAAAGACAGAAGTCGACCTCTTTTATTCCCTTCACAACGATGGAATATTAAGTCTGTTTATTTTTCCTGCTTCAAGACGTCCTTTTCAGTTTAACGGAGACCTTTTATAGTGAATGGGTTAACGAAGGCTTCATTTATCCTCTCCACTCTGAAAAGTCTAAGATGAGTTAAATCACCTGTTCTTACCCCATCTTACCTTGAACCCTTGAAAGTTTAGTTTAAAGTGGAAAACTGAGTGTTAACCTTGATCTTTGCCCTATTGTTTCCACCTAGTTGCGGCTGCAGATTATATATAGTAATTCCTTCATCACGTGTCTTTCATACAGTTGAAAAATAAGAACCTGTACTATGGTGAAATAAACCTTTCACTGAATTATGATTTCAAAATAGTCCTAATACATCATATTCTTTCAGGCACCTGTGACTCACTGATTGAATATTATCTGGCATCACCTTGAATGAGAATACTAGAGGTATCTCGTCCATGACATGGTTAATGCTGCCAGTATTATCACACTTTGGATTCTATAACTCAATCTCAGCTTAATTAACTTGTTTAGCATTCGCTGATGCAGCATACCAGACTTGTGTTGATAATAAAAGGGTTAATGGAGATGTCAAAATGGTATTCTTCCCTTCATTATACGTCATTACCCGGAGTATTGCAGTGGGTTAATAAACTTTGAAAATACAGGTTGGTCGACATATTGCGCATCAGTTTTCTTGTTGTGGGAACGACTCGGTCAACACTGCTGGTGTCTACCGTGCATCAATTTCTACTTCTCATAACCTTTCCATACTCTCTAGTGTGTGCTTTCTACGTCCTGTAATTGCATGGTTAATTAGTAAACACGCAAAACACCCAAATTATGTGCTCCTCACGTGAACAAACTGAGCCATCCCTGCATATGCACGAGAATCGGGATGGATTATAAATGTACCGCCCTGTACTCCCAAAGATGAAGTCGAGTGCCTTGGACGGCTGAGCCAGAATGAGTTACCTGTCCGTTCGTGTGTCTGCGTTCCACAGACCACAATTACTGACAGAATTTGAAAACTGAGGTTTCCGATGAATCCCTTCCAGCTTATGGAGTGTGGCTACCTTGGTGATCGTCATGCTCAGGTTAACCCAAGGTCACAGTAGAAATAAAATACTTGGTCATGACCATACAGCTAGTTTCTCTATTAGTGAAGTATAGGTATAAACTTTTAATCACAAGAAAATGCTCTCAGTATGCGCTAATTTATGCCCTCATCACAATTTTGATACAACCGATTGGAAAATGGCAAACTGGAAAAGATTTCAATGTGCCTATGTATTTGCCTCACCAAGTGGTGTGGAAGAGTGTCAAGAGCTGTGTATTAAAGGATTAACTTGTCCCTAAATACTTCCTAGAAAAAGGATAACAAAGTCTACCAAGGTGGTTACAGACCTGAGATCAGCACACACACACTCAAAAAAAAAAAAAAAAATAATAAAAAAAAAAAAAAAAAAAAAAAAATCGCAGCTCATAGTAAAGATCATATGGAACTTCGTCTTTGGGACCCTATTAGCAACACACCTCTAGTATACCTGGCTTAACCAAAATGTTGTATGAGGTTGGTATTAAGGGTAAGGTGTGCTCTGCAAAACTTTTCAAACTCAGGTGCTGTTCCCTAATGCAATCAGGAGCAACACAAGTTGAGGTAGTGTGGGAGATGAAAGAGAGTGATGGATAGGTATACCCGCTTTCAGTCTTTGTTTAACTTAAGTCAGCAGCTTCCCCGCTTCTCTCTTCCTTTCACACGCACACACGCTTCCTGTGTGCTGCTACTGTATTTATATGTAGGTTCTGCAAATTCGTTCTGCTCAGCTTTTTTAAAGGCTTCTTAATGTTTACGAAAAGCTCTTTTATTACTGGGGCGTATGCACTTGGCAGCGAATACACTTCCACCGTGAAAAAAAAAAAAAAAAAAAATTACACGAATGAACAAATTAATAGAATTGTGTTATTCCCGCAGCTGAGGTTTTCCAGTTTCTCAGCACTTGGCCTTCTACAGAATCTATCGACCACACCCTCTCAAACAGAGACGGTAGAGCTTGTATACCGAGGAAATTCATGTAGAGAGAGAGAGACAGAGAGAGAGAGGCACTCATTGGAACGCTCCTCTCCGACAAGGGCAACATAATATTCAAACCACTCTTCGTAATGAGTTGCGTTTTCTCATCAGTGATTAGGGTTTCATAAAAATGTTTTCCGAATTCAGAATCTGTAATACGATCCGGATCGGTCCCAAAAGTCAATCGATTGTTCCCTGGGACATGAGCCATTTACCCATGAAACTTGGTCCAACTCTCTTTGAGTTTTTGAGAAATCCTGCTACCAGACACATTAACTAACAAACAAACAAAGGTGAAAACATACTCTCCTTGTCAGAAAAAAACATTGGTGAAAACATACTCTCCTTGTAGGAAAGAACAAGGAAATCCAAAGAAGCCTTAGGGTGGAAAAAAAATTAAGTTTTAGATGCAATAATATTTGCCACTGTAACCGGTTTAATGTAACTAGCCAAACATGGAAGACGATGAAATACCCTTAGTAAAGGAGTAATACACGTTATGACAAGGAAAATGATCAGCATTTTAGAATTTAGAAGAGAAGAAAATTACACTATATTTTATAAGTCAAGCCCTGTTTACTGACATGCATTTCCGTAGGTTGAGTCAGTGGAAAGGCAATAATCGGGAATGATAATGCACCTCAGTAATTATCCTTCTCCAGAGCGAGGATGTAAGTACTTTTTCATTTCTGTTCCTTCCAGACGATTTTATTCAGCCACTGTGAGAAGATTCATGGTAAAGAAGTTGATGCAAACAGTTCCTAATCACTTCACACCGATGGTTCTTCAATGAGTTGAGTAAAATTGTCTGAATATAAAAAAATACGAAAGGGCAATGTTGTGCGAAAGAGGGACTGGTAGAAGAGACGCCAAATATCTCCCTGTGGTTTGGGTTCCGTCAAGGAGTTAGTCAGACTCTGAAATGATGCCTGAACCAGACGAAGAGACGGAGGAAAAAAAACAATCATTGGAAAAAGAATGAGATACAAAGCAAAAATGGAAAACAGAAAAGGGAGGAATAGGACTCAGATCAGGGGAACTTTTGAAAAACCTACAGAATTTGAGAGGAAGCGGGGAGTGTTAAAAGAAAAAAATATATAAATAAAGGCTGAGTTAAAAACTGCGTAGGGGAGATATGCCGTGGTGAGGAATGGAGGAGCAGAGATAAGGAGCGGTGTGTGTGTGTGTGTGTGTGTGTGTGTGTGTGTGATACGGATAGATATAAGGTAGAGGCAGATACAGATAGATAAAACAGGCAGATAGGCAGACATAAAGAGATACTGATATATATATATATATATATATATATATATATATATATATATATATATATATATATATATATATATATATATATATATATATATATATATATATATATATATATATATATATATATATATATATATATATATGAGAGAGAGAGAGAGAGATGAGGTTAGAAGATAAGAAAAAGTTAACAGAAGAATTATCTGAGGTGATGAAGAGGCAAAGGAGGAGGAAAGTTGAGAAGAGACGTAAAGAAGACGAAAAAAGGAAAAATAAGTGAGAGAAAAGAGAAGGCACGGAGAGAATGAAATGAGAAGAAAGACAAGCGGTGAGAAGTAGAATGGATGGAACGACAACAGAAGAGAAGGGAGGATGAAAAGACGACAGGAAGAGGGGAGAAAGACGAAATGATTGGGAAAAAAAAAATGAAGCAAAAAAGAGAAGGTAAGGCGAGAAAAAGTGGAGGAGAAAGTGAGGTGACACACACGAAAAAAGAAAAGAAACAAAGAAAAGAAGTAAAGAATAACAGGGAGAAAATGGATAATGTAGGGACGCAGGAGACAAAGAGAAAATGCATAAAAGTGTGTGGAAAAGAGAAGAATGGAGAAGCAGGAAGGGGGTGGATGGAAGAGAGAAACTGCAGCACGTAAGAGGAAATGAAGATGATAAAAGGTGAGAGAGAGAAAGGGAAGACGGGAGTGGGAGGAAGTGAGAATGAGGGTAAGTAAGAGTAAAAGTAAAGGAGAGAGGGAGAGAGAGAGAGAGAGAGAGAGGAAAGTAGAAGATAAACAGGAAGGAAGAGCAGGAGGGCAGAAGTGAAGAATGGCAGGCTGGAGGTCAGGTATGAGGTGAGGATGGAGGGGTAGAAGTGAAGGAGTTGGGATGGAAGGATAGAACTGAAAGAAGTGAAAGAGGAAAAGAAGGAAGGAGGGAAGGAGGTGAAGAAGGGAAAGAACATCGGGAAGGAAGTGGCTGTAAGGATGAGAGGAATGGAAAGGAGGTAAGATGAAACGATGAAGGGAATAAAAGTGTGGGAGTTAAGTGGACGCTGGGCAGAAAGATGGAGGGGAGGAAGTGAAGGAAGGAAGGAAAGGAGTAACGATAGGTGATAAAGAAGTAAGTGGAGAGAAGGACGGATGAAAGGAAAAAAATGAAGGAGGGAAGGAAATAACAGAAATGGCATGGAAAGATGAGCGTGAAGGAAGGAGAGAATGAAAGAATGTGACAGACAGATGAAAAGTAATGAACGTGGGAAGAGGGAAGCGAAATACAGAATGGAAGTAGGCTATGCTGGAAAAAAAAAAAAAAAAAAAAAAAAAAAAAAGCTAATGACGAAGAGAAGTTAAGTAGCAAATAAAAAGGGTAAATACAGTTAATTAGAAAAAAAAAAAAAAAAGAGAACCCATTGGCTAACGGATATTATTTCCAACTTTTTTTATTTTTTTCCATTCTGGGGGTCTATCCTGGGCTGAACGAAATTGTACAGCGTTAGCCATAATAAAACATAAATCAGGTAGTCGAGCAAAAAGGAATGGGTGTATCGTTGTAGGGCCCAGTAGACAGTGAGGTATTAGAGAAGTAATAAGATACTCCACACCCGCATTCTGACCCCTCCCCAGCCACTCTCAGTCCTCCCACCCCCTTCCCCCATGCTTACCATCCCCTTTCTCTCCCACCTCCCCCCTCTCTCTCTCTCTCTCTCTCTCTTTCTCTCGTTTCGCTCATGTGACCATGTAAAAATTGTTTAATTGTTTAACTAAAAGAAAATACGAAGTTTGTATTTGATTCTGGCTAATTACGGGCGACTGGAAATGGATTTGGGAAATTCATACTTGTCACTGGCTTGAAAGCAATCTATTTAATCCTTTTCACAGCTATGGATGCACGTATATATTTTACTGAATTCGGTCAGAGAAAGCCATGTCAGCTATTTTGATCAGAACATTAACCTCCACTTCTTTTCAAGGGGTGAAGGAAGTGGATGCTTTATGTACTCGATATTATTTTCTTACGTAACGATTCCTTGTCAGGGAACAATTCGTTGCATGAAATTCGTGTAAAGTATAATTGTGTTTGTTGTGTGATATAACTTTGCCGACGCGATGATTAATACAGATGGATCGTCACTTTAATGGCGCTGCCTTAATACATCAACGTGGCATGGAACAAATGTCGATATTTATCTTTGTCAGGCTGTTATTGGTCAAATGCAGGAAAGAACCTTCTACACTGAGAGGGCATAATAGCCAGAATTACTCTCTCATTCCTCTTCTCTACACTCCGTTGAATGCTTGTGTTTCACACACTCATACATATTATCAAACTTTTCAACCTTTCACTCATCGTATCTCAGCAACTCGGCAATATCACCAAGCAAAAATGCAGAAACCTCACTTAATATCTCGGTATTTCGAAATCACTCCCCTACCCAGTGTTATTATTCCACTTTTTTCCAGTACTTCGTTTGTACAGATATTTAAAAAGCTATGGACACATGAAACTGCCCCCCTTTTCACCCCCACCTTTAACAAGAGTTTTTAAATCAGTGCAACATCCACTCACTCTCGCTTTTACTACAACACAGGTACTCTGGATGTCACTCAGTAATAAAACAACTCCATAAATTGGCTATTTTCAGAAACTCCTGTGATGCTTACGTATCCATTATATATATCCCATGCGTTTTCCAAATCCATGAAGGCTACAGACAGTCTCCTCTCTACTTCTAAAGATATTTCTGGTAAACATTTTAAGACCATTATCTGGTTCAAGTACTCACTACCCTAACCTGAAGCCACCCTACCCCTCACGCATTTTCGCATCATCATTACTGTCACATCATCATTACTGTGCACCCTTGGGAAACTTTAGCACGCTGTCAGCAGCTCACTGGGGAGACTTGAGTCAAGTAAAGGCCAACGCACAATAAAAGGGGTTCAAGTCCATTGTTCGGGAAGTTCCCATGTCAAGGGAGTAGAATTAAAATCTTGAAAAAAAAAAAAAAAAATCCAGCGGATGAAAATAAGTCTAATACATCTTTAAGTATTTCACGCAACGATAAAGGCGTTTTTCATGCATATTCTCGTGATGACTGACAGAGCATACATTCATTACTTTCATCAGTAAGAGTTTCATGGATGCCTTATAGTCTGTAACTGAAAGGGAGACATGCAGATCAGTATAAAATCCAAGGGTCTCTCCAAAATGTACGGCCCGTATCCTGGCTCTCCTGGTACTATTGTTCTTTCGGCCATGGCCACTACCGGTGTTGAATAGGTCTCTAAATTAATCTATTTCTCGGAGATATACTGCAGTGCATACAGAAATTCTTTTTTCTGTCTTTGTTATTTATAATGTCCACATCTTGTAAAAATGTTTACCGAAAAGGGAAAGGCATTGTATCCTTGATCAAAAACTAATCTACACACCTGGACATGATGAACTTTTAAACTGTTAGCCAAACTGAACTCTTGTTCAGTTAGTAGTTTTCGTAGTTCGGAATTATTGAAAAGCGTGTCATTCTGCCACAACAAAAAACTTCACTTTTTTTTTTTTTTTCTACCGAGGGTTAAAATGAAAAACAGACTTAAACTGAAATAAAGTCTGGATATCTATAGCGATAGTTACGTGCTATAGTCCAGTGGCATGTTTGCTGGGTGCTTTTCTTATTAGTTACATGCCAAGGTACGACTGTTCACGCCAAGGAGTTTGTGAAACTAAAATAATAAGTGAAAGCAAGTAAACACTGCCTTGTAACTGATGTGGTAGTCGTAGGTCTGGTGCTGTTTGACTTCTTCTTTGTGCTCTGTATCTCCCATCTTTCTCACCAATCATCTCCTGTCTTTTATTTTTCTCTTGTCTCTCTCAACCTTCTTCCAATCCTGCTAATCTATATTTTTTTCCCTCCCTCTTTTCGTCTCTCCTTTCCACTCTACCCCCTCTCACACATCCTCGACTTCATCTCTTAATCCTATCATCCTCTCATCCCACCACGACATCCTGTCCCACAATCACTTCCTTCTCACCAACAACGTCCGCTTTCCTCTGCTCTCCTACGTTGCACACATCTCCCTCTGTCTCTGGGCAGTATTGTAGGTGACATAAGATTCGTTGCACCTCTTCCTTGGCAATTTGTTTTGTACAATGTACCTTAACACTGTTTCATGTGTATTTATTTTCAGATCGACACAGTTGGTATCAGTAACGTACAAGAGAATGGTAAGTGCAATGTGCAGAATTAATCGCTAAGGAAAATGTTTTACGAAATCTCAACTACAACACAAGACTACCCGTGTATTCTGTAATAGAATCTTTATTCGCTTCGTAGCACCCCTTCCTCACCAGTTTATCTCTGCATATGACACGTTACTATTCGCCAGTCTGCATTTGATGCTGTGTACATTGGTTTTAATAAGACACGATGGGCATGAAAGGGAGTACTGAAGTGTAATATTCCAGATAAATTGCTAAGAAAGAACTGTTAAAAATTCTCCTAAACTCACTAGAAAGTGGTCCTTGAAAGCCTCTTAACAATTCTCACCCCATTTCACTGCATTGTTTCCACACTTCCTCTTTTCGGCACTTATTACATCCTCTTCACCACAAAATTCCCGGCTGGTCGTTTCCCGCTGATCCTCTACATTGCTTTCCTCCCTAACCTTCTCCTCCTACCCCCACCCCCCCTCTCTCTTTCACTACCTACGCCCTTTATCCTCAGTCTCTCTCTCTCTCTCTCTCTCTCTCTCTCTCTCTCTCTCTCATAAAACGGTAAGAAGGAAGAGAGGAGGTTTGGCCAAGAAGGTGCATACACTGGGTTAAATAGAAAATACAGATACATATATATGGCGTAGGTTTCCTCCCTCCTTTTCCCCACTTCCTCTCCTCTTCCCTTTTCTGCCCCCCCTCCACCCTTGAACCCAACCCCCTCCATCACTGATACCTGACACCAGTAGAGGGCTTCCTGATCTTCCCCCTCTCCTCCACCCTCCACCTAGGTCACAGCCCCGTATCAATGTCCGTCACCCCTGTTTCGCCCCATCTCGCCACATGCGACCCATCACTCCTCCTCTCCCCTCCTGCCTCATCTAATAAATCTAATTCCAGCTGCCCTGCCCCACCTGTCTCACGTCATTCGTTCATCCACACCTGTTCAGCCTTCTTTATCCCATATTGCCCTGCCTCACTGTTCGCCTCAGTCTCATCTCAACCCCACATCTTTGCTTCCTCATCCTCCCATATCCCTCTGTCTCACACCTCTCTTAATCTTTTCTACCTTGTCCCCCTTCCCTACTTCGTACCACTTCTTCACATTACCTGCATCACTCTCCCACATATCTCAGTCTCATTCTGTTCCTCACATCCGCCTAACCTATCCTTCCTCACCTTACTTTTAACTTAGCGTATACTCATCCTCATCTTTCAGTTTTATCAGGAATATTTTTGCCCACCTGTCCTGCCTCACTCATCTCGTTCCTTCAGGGCTATACCTCCACATCTGCCTTTCATTCTTCACAATTTCTTTTTGCCTTACCCACTATGCCTCATCCATCATCCTTCATGCCTCATCTCTCATCCTTCCGACTTCATCCTTCCTTCCTGCTTCATCCACTCTTCCTCATCCTTCCTGTCTTCTTACTGTTTCATCTTTCCTACTCTGCCTCATCCTTCCTGCCTTCCTACTCTGCCTCATCCTCCCTGCCCTCATACTGTTTCATCTTTCCTGCCTTCCTACTCTGCCTCATCCTCCCAGCCTTCTTACTCTGCCTCATCCCTCTGTTTCATCCTCCTTGCTTCCCCACTGCCTCATCCCTCCTGTCTCACCCACTCTGCCTCATCCTTCTTGTCTCACCCACTCTGCCTCAACCTTCCTGTCTCCCCATTTGCCTCATTCTTCCTGCCTCACCCATTATGACTCATCCACCATCTCTCATCCCTCCTGCATCATTCCTACTGCCTCACCAACTCTGCATCATTCCTTCATTCTCACCCAATCTGCCTCCTTCCTCCTGCCTCACCCACTCCGCCTCATTCCACCTGCCTCACCCACTCTGCCTCATTCCTCCTGTCTTACCCACTCTGCCTCATTCCTCCTGCCTCACCCACTCTCATACACCCACTCTCCCTCTCACCCACTCTGCCTCATCCCTCCTGCCTCACCCAGGTATCAGCAGTGCATCAAGGGAGCTTCAGCAAATTGGTGCAGGGGAGGTTAAGGTGTGCACGAACCGGTAGTGGTAATATTGGTAGTGGCTGTGGCGGTGGTATGATGGGAGCGGTGATGGCTATTGTAGCGGTGATGGTGGCCGTGGTAGTGATAGTGATTTTCCTGGTTATAGTGAGCGTGATAGCGATATTCAGTGGTTGTGAATTGTGGCACTGCAGATGGTGTGGTACTACAAGTGGTTGTGACACTGGAGGTGGTAATGATGCTGGAGATGGTCGTGATAGAGATGTTGGCAAAAATGACTGGGGTATCACTAAAAGAGGTGGTGAAGTCAGTGGCAGTATTCCAGAGTCAGTAGTAAGTCTCAGGACGAAAAACCTACACTTCAGCTCGTCACAATTCCACTCCAAGACGTGGCCAGGAAATATTCTATCATATGAAGCCCTGCCAGGGACGTAGGCTGGTCTCTTACGGCTTAAACGATCTGGTCTGCAGCAGTCTAGCATCGGGACCTCCCACGCTTCGGGCCCTCTGGTGCAAACGAAAGATAATAAAGGATCCGTAGTTCAACTCTTCTGGTGATGGCAATGGACGTGTATTTGATAATTACAGTAACTTTGCATATTCTGTTGATGGCTGTGGTGATGCTGGTGGTCGTAGGGGTAATGGCGTTAGTAATGGTGATGGAGGTATTACTAACACAGCGCACATGATGGTGGCAAAAGTAGTGATGGTGGGAACAGTGATGGCGAGTGTGACAGTGACAACGGTGATACTGAAAGTGGTAATAGTGTTGATGGTGAGGATATTTTTAGCTCAGTTATGCACATGATAGTAGCAGTAGTAATAGCAGCAATAAGAGTACCGGTAGTGGTGATGGTGGTAGTAGCCGTAGTAGTAGTAGTAATGATGATGATATTTGTGGTTATATCGGTAATTGTAATGTTAGAGGTTATAGCAACGGTGGCAGTATTAGTATTACTGACGGTGATAGTGGTAGTTGTTGTAGTGGTGAAGGTGGCAGTGGTGGTGACAGTAGGCAAAGTTGATGGTGAGGGATGGTTGTGGTGGCACGACAGAAATGGAAGTAGCAATGTTGGCGATAACGGTGGCAGCAAATAGTAATGACACAGGGCGCGATTTATGATGATGGTGATGGCAACAGTAGTAATAGTAAGCAAGGTTTATGGTGATAGATGGTGGTGTGGCAGGACAGGAGTGATGGCAGTAGTGGTGGTGATGGTGCTTGGAGGACGGCAGTGGTAGCAGTGGTGAAGGTAGAATTGGTGATAGTGCCGGTAGGAGCACTGGTGGTAGCAATAGTGGTGATAGTGAGAGTGGTTTATGGTGAGGGATGGTGGTGCTGGCAGGACAGGAGTGATGGCAGTAGCGGGGACACTTGTATAGAGGCCATCCATATCAGCCGACGCAGCCACACATTGCCATCCAACTTGATTCCAGTTTTATCGACATTTCTGCCACAGTTTTGGCTAGCAAAAAGAACAGCAGAGAAAAAAAGTGACTGGAATAATAAATGCTCGTTTCAGCAACATGATCATCTGAATATATGTAAGATCAATTACTCGTAGGACTGTGCAAAATTTAACGACTGACTAAACAATTACGTTGCCGCCTTTTACTCACTTTCACCTTGCCACAGACAGACAATGCGAACCAGCGTGGGAAAATCTCTCGTGCTGAAGGAGTTAACAACAATCTTCGTTTATCCTTTTATTACAATGGTGTCTTATTTTTCGATCTTGCCAGTGACACACGAGTTTTATCAAAATACTTACGACAGCCCTTACTGTAGAGCGTAGGCTGGTGATCTGTGTCGGTAGTGGTGGAAGATGTGGTGAGGAGGAGACGATGGTGGAATGAAAGTGGTGGTGGTGGTGGTGGTGGCGGTGGTGATTAAGGTGGAAGAGGAAAGGTGACGGTGGTGAAAAAGGAAGGGTGGTGGTGATGGTGGTGGTAGAAAAGGCAGAGGGGAGGTGGCATTGGTGAAGAGGAAGCGATGGTGATGGAGGTGGAAGAGGAAAGGTAGTGGTGATGGAAGTGGAAGAGGGGAAGATGAGGTGATGGTGGTAGTGGTGGGAGAGGAAGGGTGATGCTAGTAGTGGAGGAAGAGGAGGAGGAGGAGGAGGAGGAAGAGGAGGAGGAGGAGGCGGAGGAGGAGGAGGAGGAGGAGGCGGAGGAGGAAGGGTGTTGGAAGTGGTAGAAGAGGAAGTGAGGCAATTGTAGAGGTGGACGAGGGAGGGTGGTGGTGGTGGAAAGAGGGCGGTGATGAAGTGGTGTAGGTGGTGGTAATAGTGGAAGAGGGTGGAAGGTGGAAAAGGGAGGGAGGCGGCGAACGAAAAAGGGAAATGGAAGTGGTAGTGGTAGTACAGGAAGGGAAGTGGTAGCTGAAGAGGAGGGGAGCTGGTGATAGTGACTGAGGAGGAGGGGAGGTGGTCGTAGTTGTGGAGAAGGAGGGAAGGTAGTGGTGGCGTGGAGGAGGAGGGAAGGTAGTGGTGGCGTGGAAGAGGACGTGTTGATAATGGTGGATGGGAGGGGACGTAGTGGTGGTGGTTGTGGAGGGGACGTGGTTGTGGTGGTGGAAGAGGAGGGGAAGTGATGGTAGTGGTAGAAATGAAGGGGAAGTGGCGGATGAGGAGAAGTGGTGGAAGAGGAGAAGTAATGGAGGAAGGGAAGTGGTGGGAGTGATGAAAGAGGAGGTCCTGGTGGAAGCGAAGGGAAGACGGTAGTAAGGGAGGGAGGAGGGAAGGAGGTAGAACTGTAACGTGATATCGGAGGAAGTGCTGGTTCGTAGAGATGATGATGGTGGAGACAAAAGCAAGAGGTGGCAACAGATGGTGTGAGGGAGATGGTGACACAAGGTGGTGTGAGGAGGAAGATGGTGTCAGGAAGATGACGTCAGGAGGAAGACGGTGTTAAGAGTAAGAAGGTGATGTTAGAAGGAAGATGCTGGCAAAGGGCAGTGTTAGGAGAAAGATGATTGCAGAAAACAGTGTCAGCAGAAAGAAGGCAGAAGGTGGTGTCAGGAGGGAAGGTGGTGGCAAAAGGTAGTATCAGGAAGAAAGGAAGATGGTGGCAGAGGAGATAATGGCATAAGGCGGCGTCAAGTGCAAGATGCTGGGAAAATGTGATACCCGAGTGTGGTTATACGAAGAGGTGATGTCAGAGAATGGCGTTGGGGAGAAGCTGATGGTAGGAAAGAGACCGTAAGAGAGTGCTTTATGAAGGGGTACTGGCAAAGAGCAATGTTAGTTTGGAGGCGGTGTTTTATGGTTGACAGGGAGCCCTTCAGCCAGAGGACGTATTTTTATCATTCTTTTTACCACCAGGCGATTTAAACTTAGGACAGACCTTTGGCAAAAAGGGGGATAATAATGGCTGCATCTAACTCCTCCAATTAGGAAAATCCCTCCAAAGTTAAATGAAATCATTGGGTAGTATTAGTAATATGCAGTAATATACGTCACTGGGGTGAAATAATATAAAGTCCTTTCAATGGAGACGCCTTTTACGTTTGTCTTGATACTTCCAGATTATTTGATTCGGCTTAAAAACGACCTTTATTAATAAAGGGACTAAAGAGGATATAATTCTCTCCTAAGCTAAATATAGTCGTTTGGAAATGGCAAAAATATTAAAAAGAAATGACGTCCTCTGGATGAAGTGATTAAGATACAGGCTAGTGTCTACGCTTATTATTCAGTTTCTTTTTTTAATTTATGCTGCCTCAAAAATAAGTTTATTCATCTTAGGAGACTTTTCAGATTGGAGTGGCAAGATATAACCTTTACTGACCCATTCACAACGACAGATGTACTCAAAGCTGAATAAATAAAATGAACGGAGGTTGTATGAACAATATGAACAAAGTTTAATCAAATGATAAGGGTGTCGATCGAAGTATTAGCTACTGTAGAGGTGGTGATGGCAGTCCTGTGCTTTGGTCACAGGTAAAGTATATTAACAACTTCATAACAAGGTCGGTCTCATATACCAAGATAACGCGTCTGTCGGTATATATATATGTATATATATATATATATATATATATATATATATATATATATATATATATATATATATATATATATATATATAAAGCCTTTAAAACTGCCCTCACCCCTGCAATGTTGTAAAGGGGATGAAGATATTAATTATGGGGGAGGGGCGATCCCCGGAAGTTCCACCCAAGCCAAAACTTGGTCAGTGTGGAGATCTACTACGGTGCAAAATTTCGCTTTCCTAGGTAAGAAAAAGTAGCCATGCATACGGTGTAGCTTCCCCTCTTGGGGACCCTCTCACTTAAGGGCTAGGAGAGTCCCGCTTTGCTTAAATCTTCGCTTGGGCGGAGGTGTGCCACAGTGGAAATTTTAATTCCCCTTCCCTACAGTATTATATATATATATATATATATATATATATATATATATATATATATATATACATATATATATATATATATATATATATATATATATATATATAGCTAAAACATGGTCCAGGTGGAAGTCTATCCCTATGTAAAATTTCATTTTCCTATTAAAAAAAAAAAAAAAAAAAAAAAAAAAGTCTTCCCACGCCCACTTTCCCAGGGGGCGATTTCCAGCCCACTTAAAACCTGGTCCGGATATAGATCTAACACAGTGAAAAATTTCGTTTCACAGATAAAAACTACAGCTGTGCAAACTACCTTTGACATGGAGCCCCTGGGATCGCTTCCTCTGTTGGGGCGGCTCTCGAGGATACCTAAACTGAAGTGTTACCACTGTGCAAAATGAAGTGTTCCCACAGGTAGGTGAAAATGATGTCCGTGCATGACATCTTCGGCCAGGACCACTGGGGGCAGTCCCATCCATTGCTGGAAGAGGCCACTGAGGGCCCTGCCCTGCCTAAAACTGACTCCTAGCGAAGGCCTATTACTGCGCAATATTTCGTTTTCCTAGGTAAAAAACTACGGCACAACATTACAGCTTAGGTCGAACCCTCCGGGACCTTAGAGGGGTTCCTCCCTGCACCAAACCTGGTCCGGGTGGATGCCTGTCATTTTATAAAATTTCTTTTTCCCGACACCTCCTCCTAAGGCCTTGACCCTATCCTTCAAAAAAAGTACAGTAACTCAGTGAGTGAGTGAGTGAGTGAGTGAGTGAGTAAGTGAGAGAGTGAGTGAGTGAGTCAGATAGTGAGTGGGTGACACTGCTAGGGACAAACATTGTATCTGGCTGCCCCTATTGATGTGGTAAACATTGCAATCGTACAAAACGAATTAAAAAATAATGCTCTCCGAGATAATATTACTTGTTCCACTGTGATAAACATCCTTTGTTGAAAGAAAAAAAAAAAGTCTGGATGTTGCAAAATTAAATAAGTGGATAAAAAAAGGGGTCGCCATGATGGTTACAGAAGTGATGGATATCGTATGGTGTCTAACCCCTCCACAACGAGGGGATCACTGAAGCTGTATATGATCCTCTGACGAAAAAAAAAAAGATTCGATGTCATCATATTGAAGAGGTTTACAATATCATATTATCAAGGCAAACCCATTTCTCAAAAATCAAATACAGCCTGTAATTAAAATTCTCATATTGCGTACTTGTTGACCTGATGGAGATTACTGATTTAAAAAAAGGACTTGCACGGACGTTTTCTTTTCTTTTTCCCTTTTCATTTATAATTTTTCATTTTCGTACGTCGTAATTAAAATGGTGGTTTATTCTTTTTTCACTCACGCCAATAACTTAGCCGGCCAACCAAGCTTTGGAAACTGTTCAAGGGGAAAATAGTGGATGCTGTGCTGCCTGGATAATATTTAGTGCGGAGGACAGGGATAATTTTTAACATGGGAAATTTACCAAAGAGGAACGTAATATAAGATGGTACGATAGACGTGGGTATAATATTCACTAGCGTTATACACGACACTAGGCTCTGAGACAGTATACACTAAAATAATACTCAGAAGGACAGTATTTAATGGGATGATGTTGATGGGGATAGTATTCAATTGGACAATATTCAGGGAGATAGTATTCAATGGGATAATATTCAGGGAGATGGTATTCAAAGGCATACCGGTAATATTCAAGGGGATAGTATTCACTGGGATAATATTCAGGAGGACAGTATTCAGTCTGAAAATATTCTAAGGGACCGTAGGCTGTTTTGTTCTTTTCCATCAATTCAAGCATTTCTCCATTCGCTAACACATCACACTGTAAGTCAACCTCTCTCACCAACTGGCAGTTAATTCCTAGCCACTGTACAGTACCTTAATTGTCAGACAGAGATGCTTACAAACAAAAAGCAAAACTATACCATTTTGCAGTGATCCCTTTGACTGACAGCAAGCAACACAGTATAACATGCATGCGTCAGATTTGAAATATTTCATTTCACACCATTCATCACCAGCTTCACTCACGTTAATCTTGCTTTGATCTCTCGTAACCCCATCCATGTATATATTTAACAACGTTGGGAATATCATGCACTGCTGTTTCACTCCATCATTGATACTAACCACCCGCTCAAACATCCATTTACTCATACACGCAATTCGCTATCATGATGGCAGAGTTTGCAGCATTCACATGCTTTCCTTCCACATCATAAATGCCTAATATCTCTCGTAATGCCTTACATTTTGACCTTGCCATTTGCTTTTTCCAATTCTGTAAATAACATGAATTAATTTCATCCTTCTCACTGAGAAGGCCAATATTTACTGGATCAATCCTTACTAGAAGGATGTTCGGTGGTACAATATAATTATAAAAGTAAAGGATGTTCTATGGTACAATATATGAAAGTAAAGGATGTTATATGGTACAATATATGAGAGTAAAGGATGTTCTGTGGTATAATATATGAAAGTAAAGGATGTTCTGTGGTACAACATATGAAAGCGAATAATCACCAGAAAAATATTCAATGGGGCTGTAGTCAGTGAGGCAATAGGATACTGTTCAGTGGTGATGAATGTTAAAAGTGAAGAGCAATGATCAGATAAAGAAAAAAAATCAGAAACAAATACCATTACATGAGTGATAGTATTCAGTGTGTAACAAGGCCAAGGAAAACTGCAATATACAACTCATTATACCAACGAAAACTAATAATATTTCCCGCAGTCCCATTGTTAAAAAATGAGGTAAAATTGAACGACAAGTTACGATATATCCAGTGGGGATTACAATATTCATGGTGGCCAACAAACCGCGTTCCAGCTGTACTTTGAGTGGATTTCCCTAGTGTTCTGTGGGGAGAGGGAGGCAGGCAGACAAGGAGGGAGGAGTGAGAGGAGGGGGAAGGGTGGGAGAGTAGCAGGGATAGGTGACGGGGAGAGAGATGAAAGGGTGAGGGTGGAGCAGGGGGAAGGAGGGAAGAAGAGGGAGGGATGAGAAGGGTGTGACAGGGAGAGTGAGAGGGAAGATGGAAAGAGTAACGACAAGGCGGGTGGAAGAGTAAGGGTTGACAGGAAGACTAACAGAAAAGGGTGAAGGAAGGTAAAAGGGGATGGAAGGAAAGAGAAGGGTAGGTGGAAGGGGGTAGGAAAGGTGAAAGAGTGAGAGGAAGGAAGGGTGAAGGGAAGGAAGAGAAGAATGAGGGGGACACAGGAAGAGGACAAATTGGAGAAAAGAGAGAATGGGATATGGAAGAGGTGAGAGGTTAGGGGTGAAGAGAAGAGACGTGAGGAAGGAGAACTGAAAAGGAGATATGGAAAAGGGGCGAGAAAAGGGTGGAAGGAAAGGTGGGGACTAGATGGGGCAGGGCATGGGGGGAAAGGTGGAATGGACGAGGGCTGCAGGGAGGTGTGAAGGGAGAGAGAAACGTGTGAGGATATAAAAATGAAAGAGTTGTGAGAGGTTTGAGAGAAAGAGGGGAAAAGAGAGAGCATGGATGAGGGAGGGAATGGAAACGTTGAAAGGGACCAGGAAGAGGTGAAGGGGAGCAGAAGGGCTAGGGAAAGAGGGTGGGCAAGGGGATGAAATGGATGTGATGGGGAAGAGGGTAGAAGGGAGAGATGTACTGTACTGGGGTTAAGGGAGGGTAAGGAGCATGGGATGGGAGCATAGGGGGAGGGTAGATGTAGGAAGCATGTGTACTGGTGGGGGGCTGGTGAGAGAAGGGAGAGGAAATTAATCGGCAAAAGTAAATGGAAGAAAATATAGGAAAAGGTAGAAGAAGGAGAAGGAATAAGGGAAAAGTAGTCGTATGTAACGTGTATGAGTGTGTATGTATGTACTGAGAGAGAGAGAGAGAGAGAGAGAGAGAGAGAGAGAGAGAGAGAGAGAGGAAATGGGGGAGGGGATTAGAAAAGGAAACTGAACAGACGAAACTGGATTGTGGGAGGGACGGGAGAAAAGCGAGCATGAGTGAAGAATGGTAGACGGGGAGGAAGACTAAGAAAGAGGAGGTCAAAGAAAGTGAAGATGTTGTTGAGAAAGGAAAGAGAATGTGTAGTGAATGAAAGCAGGCGTGCAAGGAGAGAGGGAAGACACTGGAGCAGGGGAGGGTGAAGAAGCGGTTCAGAAGGTCAGAAGATACGAAAGGAAAATGAAGGCGAAGGAAACACGAAAGCAGGTACGAGTAAGTTGAACAGGAAACATAGAAAACAGAGATGAGGAAGAAAATTGGGAGGAAGAGAGGGGCAAGAAGATAGGCAAAGGGAGAAAGAGTGAAGAAGAAAAAGTGAAGATGAAGAGCTGGGCAAGGAAGTGGGGCGAGAGGTGGAAGGAAGAAGGCAGGCGAGGAGACAGGGAACAAAGTGACTGAAGACGAGTTAGAGTTGGACAAGGATATTTGGGAAAAGAGAGAGAGAGAGAGAGAGAGAGAGAGAGAGCCGGGAAGAGAGGAAATAGTGATCACATAAACAAGATTACCCCACACTACAATTGTGTTGCTTCAGTCTCGTTCAGGAGGGCTGGCACGAGGCGGGAATGAAGAGAAAGGCAAGAGCGGATGATAAGCTTGATAATGAATGAAAGGGGAGCGTGAAGAGGGGCGATAACGAAATTAGAAGTGAGGGTCTGATAAGTAATGGAAGGACACGAGACAGCTTCTTGTAAATGAGAAAGGGATGCGAGGGATAAATTTGTGGATATCGTACTGGCTGTGGATGATGATGATGCAACTCGAGATGAGGATGATGGTGAATATGCCCCTATCTTCTTGAACCTGCTTCTTTAACCTTTTCCAGCCAACAATTACAGTGCTAATTTCTTAAATCTCTGGATCAGATTACGAACATTAGGACTATTCGTTTATTCTTGCTAATTCCAGACTAGTTTATTAAATTTACACATGACTTCTCTTTTTCAAGGGGTTACTGAAGGCTATACCTAAGTTCTCCAGCCAAAATCTCTCTCAAAAGGTCAGGAAAACTGCCTGGTGGTAGCATGGTTAACACCATCTGACGATTTTCTTCCATTTAGGGGACGCTCTTAGAACTAGAATGGGTTAGACAGTGTTCATTGAACCCCTTCACTGCTATACTCTGTTCACTTTCACTAGGAGTAAAATTGGTAACTTCCATTATAAATATTCAGCTATAAGGGGAAATTAAGACTATCGCTCATTCGCTTTAACCTGGTCTGAATTTTTATCCTCTTGCACCCTATTTCACGTACCTCAGTGGCAGAAAAAGATTATACTGTGGATCTAAAAACTTTCTGTTGCACTTCTTCATGACCAGCATCATATTCTAGAGTTCATCTGTTATTCAAACTCAGCATCCAAGATGGAGGGATAGCAAATTAGGCCCACGTAAATGACAAGAGCACTGAATATGATGTTAGTCAAGAAAGAAAAAAAAAAAATGCCACGGAAAGTATGCAGGCCTGTGTTATTAGTTTATTCTCTCACTGAGCAACGGGATATAAGAAGGAAAAGGACGAAAATCTGTGCCAGTTTAGAGTGAATGAATTGTAGATGCTTCAGGAGATCAACAGTATCGTTTGCTGGTAAATGAAATGAAAAGTTGTATAATTCTAGTGGAAGAGTAATTTAGCATTCCATCATTCTTCCAATCCTCTTCTCAATGCAACTTCCTGAACCGCGTACTTTTTTCTGCTTCCTGCTTTTGTTTTGTTTTTTCTTTATTACTATCCTTTTTTTGCTTTTAACCTTTGCCACAGTTTATCAGTTTCTAGATTTCTCATACTGAATTGTCATGCTTCTCATCTTCCACCCCGTTTCTTCATCCCTCATACTCTCTCATCTTTCCTCTCTTTCTTGGCCCCTTTTACATACCACTTATATCTCTTAATTTCCACTACCTTTCCCTCCCTAATTCATGGTCTTAGGATTTCCTTCGTGTTTTTTTTTCTCTCTTTTCTCATCCACCATCATCTTTCTTTGCTCTTTTTTTATCTACTTCCTTGATGACCTTAATTTGTTCCTACTTATTTCCTTTCTTTTCAAAGCTTCCCCGTCTTCCAAATCATCTTTTCCTAATTAATTTTTTTTTTTTTATTCCAAGCACTACTTTTTCTTGTCTACTTCTTTCGGCGTTTTTTTCGTGTTCTTTACTTCTTTCACTCTACTCTCCAATTCTACTTCTTTCATTCTTTTCTCCTCTTTTGTACTTCCTTCACATTTTTTGCCTCTCTTCTACTTCCTCTGTCATTTTTCTAATTTCTTTACTTCTTTCACTCTACTCTCCAATTCTACTTCTTTCATTCTTTTCTCCTCTTTTGTACTTCCTTCACATTTTTTGCCTCTCTTCTACTTCCTCTGTCATTTTTCTAATTTCCTTTGGTTGTCAGCTGTCTTTTTTTTCTTTTGCTTTTATTCATTTCCCCCCAATATTTTTCGTAATAACAGGGAAGGAATACCGACAACGAAACAAGAAAAGCGAGTACCTGAAGGAGAGAGAGAGAGAGAGAGAGAGAGAGAGAGAGAGAGAGAGAGAGAGAGAGAGAGAGAGAGAGAGAGAGTTATTAAGTAAGAGAAGTTGAGATGAAAAAGGGGAGGGATGCTAAAAAAAAAAAAAAAAAAAAGTAGAGTGAGGTGGAAGAAAAAAAATTATATGATTTGAAGAAAGGGTGAAGTTATGGAGACAACTTATGCCAAAAAAGTTAGAAAGGTGGAAGAAAGGATGAAAGAAAGCCAAGAAGGTGAGAGGTGGAGGAAAAAATATATGTAAAAATAAAAGAGGAAATATAATGATAAAAAGGTGAAAGAGTGAGGGGAAAGAGGAAAGATATCATGAAAAAGGTGAAAGGTAGATACGAGAAGAATGATGCTATAAACGATGAAGGAAGGTAACAAGAAAAGAATATATGCTAAACATGTGTTAGTCGTTGAGGAAGAGAAAACATACTGTAGGCAACGCTACGCTGTTGCACCCCTCCATCTGTTCAAGCACATGTCCCAACACACCAAAGCGCATAACGGCCCTCACCCCCCCAAATCTTTTCTTTTAAAAGTGGGCGTAAGGAGACAACATAAGGACGCATAACCTGGGCCTTCACGATTCCTTGCGCAGGTTGCATTGAAATCTCTGGAATTTTCTTTTTTTTTAGCATTTTCATAAAAAAAAAATTAAGACCCACTAATCTACCTATGAAAAGGCGTCATATCACAATAAGACACATATCTAAGTGAAATTTCATGACTCTAGCGAATAATTTCTGCGTTTTGGCTCGGAAATGAAATTTGTATGCCCGACCAGCCGCCCTGCCATATGGACAGCTACCTATTGATCCCAGTGATAACAACACGTTTCTCTGACTGCCAGGTATTGGGTTTAAAAAAAAAAAAAAAAAAAAAAAAAAAAAAAAAAAAAAAGCGCTAACATGACAAGAGAGGATGACAAGAGAAGGAGAAAAAAGCCAGAAAAGTTGAGTGAGGTGGAGGACAGGAGGGGAAAAAATGCTAGATATGTAAGGTTGGTGACGGAGAGAGAAGAAAAATACTAGAAAAGACAAAGCAAAAAAGAAAAGTTATAAGTAAGGGTGGTGAAGAGAAGGGTGCAGGCAAGGAAGAAGGTGCTTGAGGTGATGGAGGTAAAAAAAAAATAAAAAAAAATAAAATAAAAAAAAAGTTACAGATGTGAAGAAACTGCAGGAAAAGAGAGAAAAAAAAAAAATAATGTAAATATACTCAATGCGGGGAAACATGAAAAAGTACGCTATAAAGTGATGGTGGATGGAAGAAAAGATGTGGAAAAAGGTTAGAGAGGTGAGGAAGGTTAGGTTAGGAAAAAATAAAAAGATAATGAAAAAGTAAAGAGAAAATTAATAAAATACACACTGCTATGAATGCTTTTTTTGTTTTCTTCTTCCCACGGCAAATAAACTTGTCCGATGTTTGGTCGACTGAAGAACAGAAGACGTGGTAATGAAAGAGCAAACATTTATTTCTACTCTCCATCTTCCTTATATATAAAACTCTTCTACGATGACGCATTACTTTAATTAGGGTGCCATCAGATAACTCTATTAAACTTCTGAAAGGTGTATGGTAGGAAAGGGGGTTAATATAGGCCACTTCAGCCCCTTCAGGTTGGAAAGTCTAACATGAGCTGAATAAAATCGTCTGGAGAGTGAGAATTAAATAACGACGTCCTCGGGCTAAAGGATTAATAACTTTCCTCCTCGTCTTCTGCATTTAAAAAATCCCCTTCTCCAGTTTCTCTATTTTTTTTTTTTTTTTCTATTCGTATCTCCTTCGCTTTTTTGAATCATTTTAGTCCGAAGTCGTAATTTCTCAAGTATTTTTGTTAATACCAGACAATTATTTTACTCTCTTTAGTAGATGCGTCTCGTACCATTCTTATTTACTTTATCTTATTTATTTATTTTTTTACCCTTAACTGACCTCTTCACCGTTGGCGGGTATTTTGTGTTGAATACAGTCGTCGGGAGGCACCATCATCAAGAACCAACTTGGAAGAAAGACAATAGTGAGAGGGTTAAAACCTTTTCTCCAGCACCTTGCTTTTTTCTCTTTCTTCGTTTTCCTCAATAACTTCATCCTCTCCTCCTCTTCCACTGTCCTTTCTCTCCTCCCTCTGCTCTGCTTCTCTCTCTTTGTCTCTCGTTTTCCTCCTCTTCTTTCGTCTCTTTCCTCTTCTCAACTCTCATCCTTTCATACCTTCCTCTCCTATACCGTATGCCTTCTCCTCTCTCCTCCATTCCTCACTTATCTTTCTCCCATATCCCCCTTTCCTCTGTTTATCTCCTCAGTTGCCTTTCTCTCCTATGCCGTCTTCGTCTCCTTCGCTTCTTTCCCCTTCTACCCTTTGCCCTTTCGCTCCCTCCTCCCTCCACTCAATCGCCTTCTCTCCTGGTCATATGATCCGCCTCTGACACTGAGAACTCTAACCCTCTTACTTGTGTCACTACCCCCACCCTCTTCCCTTCTTTCCCCTCCTCTTCCCCTATCCCCCGCCTCCCCACTTCCCCCTATCCCCCACCTCCCACACCGCCATTCCTTCTTTATGACCCCTTCTTGGAATCCCTGCAGCGAGAGGAATATATACTCGCCTTAATCTTGTTACCATTGGACAATTACTTCAGCTTGGGAGAGACTTTTCCACATGTACTACGAAAATTCTCTCAAAGGCTGAACAAAATCAACTGGAAGTAATAAGAATGAAAAAAAAAAAAAATTATCACATCGAAGGGGTAAAACTTCTTTAATACGATGACGACTTCCGTGTGTTAAGTTTGGAACCGTCAGGTTATTTTGTTCAGCTCAGGGAAGACCTCGCTTAGTGATGGGGTTAGAAACAATCGACATTAAGTGTTTCACAATTACGATGATTTTACTTTCTCGCTACTGTTTGCTGTCAGGAGATTAAAAATTTCCCCTCTCCTTAATCCTTTACTCCCATATAATGCACTCCAGTCTTGTATTCAAACCATAAGCGGACTGAGGGAAAGTTTACAGCACTGAAAGACTAAAAATTATCTTTAAAGAGAATACTCCAAAGACAGGGGACTGTCGGCTGTTTGGGGCAGCGTTCCTCTCACTTCAGGAACATTGGTCTTTCACTCATATCTCTCATATTCGATCCTGACCTAGATATCGAAAATAGCTACCAACTTATGGAACATTATTACTTTATTTTTTTTTTTAAGACGGCGTGACTGAAAAGTACGAGTATGAACAGAGGCACACAGACCTAACAGTTCGATCAAAAATATTACCTAACATCCCCCGACGCAAACCACACTCTACAGCACAAAAACACCAACAACTGGCTTGCAAACTACTACTGTCACACAAGTACATGTTACACTATACGGTAAGTCATCGAGAACAAGAAACTTCCCAAATGGAGTTTCAAATGACTTCATTCTTTCACCTACTCTTTTCAACCCACACATGTGTGGTATTCTCACACTCCAATCGCCCACAAACATTGCCTCATATAAAAATGACATTACCATACTATCCATTCACCACATCGTGAACACACCCGTACACTGCGATAAGACTACCTCAACACACTTTACACAAAGCTCGAGGACAGCTGCCTGGCGATTGCTCCATCCTAATCCACCACCACAGACATCACCAGCAGCAAAAATGAGCACAGGTACACCCCTAATACTACACTTATCAGCGTACCTGTGCCACACACACCATCCACTAATATCCTTGGAATGACACATAACACTGAAGCCACCTTCGGACTACATACAAGACATCAAGAGGCGGTGTACCCCTTCCCCCTGCAGACTCAGTGCATTCAGGATACTTACTGGGGCCAGACTTTGGCCAACAAAAACACTCTTCCTACTCTGCAAAGAATATCGGATCAGTGATGTCCCATGTCTCTTCGGCATGGGCCCCCATGCTCTCTATCTAACACCCAGTACAACATCTTGTTTACCATACAGAACAACGCCCATTGCAACAATACTGGCTGCACCAATACCATTTGCACAGCTTGTTTACACTTCGAAATTATAGTCATCCTTGTCAGAGAATATTTTGATATGAGAGGAATACAACTCTGCGTGGCAGCCTGTGCTAACATTTAACACCCCTGACATTATTATTATGACAGTCACACACTACAACTAGGTGAATAAAACAATCACCACAAAAACACTGCCAGACCCTCTTCAGCATCATCCCACCTCCTGACAATCCAACACTAGCAATGAATTTCGCGCAGAGCAATGCAACAACTCGATCAGAACACTATACTACAAGCTCCCCTTCCAACGATTTTAAGCAGCTGAAGGGAAATTCTAGCAAAGAGTTGCTAATAACGTTTTTATATATACCCATTTCCTCCCTGGTTCCCCCAGCCAAATTTCAAGTCGCCTCATTTACAGCCCCCCGTTACAATACATACAGTGCATACACTAAGACTCCATAAGGGACACAGTTACTTGTTTACTAGTTAGTTAGTGTCATGTATAATTCACAGCACTTGGAGGCTAAATATTGGAGACTATAATAATAAAGTTTTAAAGAACTCAAGTTCATGTTTCGTTTTCAAATGTATTTAGTGCACGGTTCCTAGAAGCGAGTACGTCCCACACGGGTGCGTGAAAGGTTTGCAGGGGATACGTCAGTGGACTGTAAAAACTGTTGCTACG
This sequence comes from Coenobita brevimanus, assembly GCF_032717465.1. Classification (NCBI taxonomy): domain Eukaryota; kingdom Metazoa; phylum Arthropoda; class Malacostraca; order Decapoda; family Coenobitidae; genus Coenobita; species Coenobita brevimanus. The sequence continues at coordinate 32,269,425 of NC_137046.1, forward strand.
GTTATCTTTGATTTGTTGCTTTTATTATTACTGTATATTTTTAGAACACAACATTATATTCCGAGGCAACCTTTTAAATGTTCAGTTATAAAGTTTCAGCGTTTTGTTTATATGAAAGTGTACATTACTGTGCCATGGTAGTATCTTTATATTAGAATGTGTTGATCTGGTATTATGTCAAAATCATCATTTTACAGTCAATAGCGCAAATCGGTACTTTAATCCAGAAGGTTGCATACTATTTTTTTTTCACTAATGCATAAGTATACATCTTTATTTTACCATTAAAATCCACGATTGTGTTTTTAATTACCAATGTGTTCTGGCTATTGCAAAAAATTCCATTCCATGATGCCTCCTGGAGCTCTGAATTTAGAATATGCAGGCATGAGTCTTTTAATACATTTTTAAAATATATGTCAAATATACTCCGAGTCCGTACTTATAACAGTTGCAATTATTGTTTGAAAGAATCCATTTATCAGTTTTGTTATTCCCATTTCTGAAAAGGAATGCTTGATTTGCCACAGAAACCCTAAAGATGCACAAAGAGGTATAAAGGTCTGAGAACCTGTTTTAGAAAAAAAATCACTTATTGTACACCATACTTCCCTCAGGTAATAATAATACAGTAATGATCTGGAGTAAGAAATAATCTAGGAAAATTTTTCGAAACAGTACCAGATAAACAATTTCACTCGGGAAATGTTATTATTATGGTCTTGCTGCCCCTCAGATAAAGTTATCAATTTTTTGGTGAGACTTTTCAAACAAGAAAGGTTAAATAAAGACTTTATTGTCCCCTTCAGAAGTAGTATGCTCTCTTAACTTAAACAAACTCGCGTGGTAGCAAATTTAATGAAATAAAAAAGAAACGTCATCCCAGTAGATGTGTTAAGTGGAAGGTTTCTAGGGAGTAAAAGCTGATTGCCTCAAGACTGCAAAACAAAATCTTCCCTTTCTCTTCCTAGCTTCCCTTTTTCCATCGGCCACTTCTTCATCAATTCTCCCCCCATTTGCCCTCCAATCCAGGCCATCTTAGCTATCTTATTTATCAACTATTCTTTCACTCCCTTTCCTAGTCCCCCTCCCACACACGTCTCTTTCAACCTTTTCCCTTCTTTACACACCTTCACTTTCATTACCTATCCTGCTCAGCGCTTCCAGCATTATGCGTTTCGATCACATTCTTCCCCTTCACTGTTCACTTCGATAAACCTCTTTCCTTTAGCCGTCCACGATCTTTCTTTTCCTAATTTATCTTCGTTTCCTAATAACCTTCTTTCCCTTCCCTTTTGACTTACTTCCCTGCTCACTTTTTTCCCCTTTCGTCTTCACTTTTTCCCCTTCCCTTTTCACATTGTTTTCCTTCGTTCTTTATTTTCTTTCCTTTCTCTGTCTTACCGTTCACATTGTTTCCCTTCCATTTTCATCTTTTTTCTCAGCCTTATGCAATTTCTTGTCCTGCCCTGTTTCCCATCTTTCCCTCACTCATTCAATTGCTTATTTTCTTTCCCCTCCCTGTTCTACTTACTTTCCTTTCCTTTCCTTTGTCAACATCCTTTCATTTCCCCTCCTTTCTTCCCTGTTTCCTATTCAGAGCAGTCCATCCACATTTTCTTTTCCTTCCCCCTCCCCCACTTAGTCATCCCTGCCCCCTATTCTCGTATTTTCTCCTTCCCTCTTTCTCTTTACTTCTTGTCATTTCTTTACGTTCCCACTCCTCACATCCCTTCTCTGTCTGTCTGTCTCTCCATCCCTTTCGTTTTCCTCTTTCGTCTTCCTTTTCTTTCACCTCTCATCATTTTCCATTTTTCCCTCTCTTTTTCTTTTCCTAATTCCTCTTTCTTTGTATCTTCCTTTCTCCTCTCCTTCTATTCCTCTTCCTTGCTCTCCCTCCCCTTTACTTCTCCCTTCCTTGCTCTCCCTCCCTTTTACCTCTCCCTCCCCTCCCTCCCCTGGGAAGTGGCCTGGCCGGTACAGCACTTCACCAACGTCTGGGCTGTAAGTGGATAAGCAACGGGTCACTTACCATCAGCAGTCACCTACCTAGAGTTCAGAGCTCGTGTACTCCAGTGTCCTCCTCTCATCTGGCCCAGTTTAGCCTCCTACCTTCTTGTGTTCTGCTTGTTTTTACGTTTTCCAAGTTCATTTCCCGTAGTTTACCCCTCCTACTTCCTCTTGTTTTCCTTGTCTTTACGTTAGGAAAATTTACTCCCCGTGTCCTCCTGCCATCTCACCTAGTTTACCCTCTTACTCCCATTTATAGTACTTGTTTTCACTTTGTTTTATTGATATTACATTTTCTTTCTTCCCAGTTTTCCTTCAACTTGTCCAAAATCTTCTCTCTCCTTCCATTTGGATTAGTTACCGTTTTCTCGTTTTTTTTCTTTATATCACTTACATTATCCTAAGTTTTCATATGCCTTACTTCTCCCTCCTCCCATTTTCCTTGATCTGACCTTCTCCTTATTACATTTTCATAAGTTGCTGCTTCCTTTCACTGTCCTTACTTTCAATTTCTCAATTATATTTTTCTAGGTCCACCCCACCTTCTACCCTTTCATTTTCTAACACCTCTCTTCTTTTTCCTTGTTTTCCTTGGTTTCCTCCATTACCATCATTTTTATTTTTGTTTTATTCTTCCACCATCCTGAAGTTGCCTCTCCACCCTTCCATTTTTCTAAGTTTCCCTCCATTTTTCTTTCATTATTCCAGGTTTCCACTCCATTTTCCTCCCTTCTGCCATTCCTTCAATCCCAACAATTTTTAATCTCTTCACGGCACTTGTCTTCGCGTCCCTGTGTTCCCAATCAGGCCTTGACGCGGAACCTGCACGTGGTGGCACTATGCACCCTAGGTAAAGAGAGGCTGTCATGGTGTGCCCTGGGAGCTCAACTTCCTCATATCTCCCTGCACATCAGCGTGGGAAAAGACCTGGTCCGACCCTGGTGAGGAGTTGGCTATCACAAAAGGGCGCAGGTTCATTGCAGGTTACTGTCTGTCTGTATTAAGGCCCCACGAAACCAAATTTTTACCTGTGGTCGACGGGTCTACTCCGCCAAACAACAACACACCATTCTGATTCTCTTTCATTTCATTGTCTTCATTTGTTCATCTTCTCTCTGTCCCTGTCTGTCTCTCATTTCAACATCTCCACTTCCCTCTAATAAATCTCTACCTCATTTTGTTACACCTTCCCCTTTGCGTTTAATATTCAAGGTTTCCATTATGGGTCTCTCACGTCCCAACTCCACATTGTTGTGTGCTGACTTACCATTATTTCCTTCATATAATTAACTAGTAAGATCATTATTCTATTTACCAGCCTATTTATCTACCTACCTTATGATACTAGTAAATGACCTAGCCCTCATTATTTTAGCTTAGTCACAACGTAAGAAATATCGTTAGTGAACAATTAACAATGCTGCAGCCACCACTTACCAGTCACCACTCCAGTTCGCTTCCGTACGCGATGTCCTATCCACGCTAGCACTCCCACGCAGAACCTTACACCCACCATTCCTCCTCCATGTGCCGGGCTCCAGCCCTGCCCAGGTAACACAAGTCAGTACAAAAGGCCCGAGTGCAGATCTCATCCGTCACAACACAACAAAGCACACACTATGAGGCAGAATCAGCGTGTCCCCACCAATAAACCAAACAAGCTCATACGGGTTCATAAGGTGAAATCGGCCACATCTCTCACTGGAATACTGGAAGGTGGTGATGATGCCAAAATCCACAATAATCACGCCATCCATCGAGCTTACGTAACATTTGGCCCACAAACGAAGGGAGACTATTGTATTAGAGCTCTCGTGATCCTGTCTCGATTGTGTCCATAACTGATATTAGTCAATACTGCCTGTGGCTTTTTCAAATATTACAGATAACCTAATTTGCCTGTTATATATATATATATATATATATATATATATATATATATATATATATATATATATCTATATCTATATATATATATATATATATATATATATATATATATATATATATATATATATATATATATATAAACTGATAATTTAAGTATATCTAAGTTAGAACTGAAGGCTTATTATACTATGGTTATATGAAGTGGTACATATGTTGTTTTGTCCCAGAATAGTACAGTGATTAACTACCATTATACTAGTATTATATGTATGTTGAAGAAACGCACATTACAAGTGCGTACATATGTGAAAAGTTTTTGACGCTCAGCCGGAAATCGAACCCGGGACCTCTAAACAGAAGTCAGGCACCGTTATCACTAAACCACGTCAACACAGTGAAGGGGTTAAACACAATGAGGCGCGACAATGAATAGAGAAAATGAGAAAGATGAAAGTGGGGGCTGAGAGTGATGAATGAAGAAAGATGAATGATGTGAACGATACACTGGACGGTGAGGGTGAAGAATGAAAGTGTGATAGTGTAGAAAGTGATTGCTGGAAGCAGCTATGAGCTGATGAGGGTAAAGGAAGATAAAATAATGAGTAAGATTGATAGTGAAAGTGAAATAGATGAGGGTGGTGAGTAAAGGCAAGTTCTGTGACGAGCAATAAAGTTAGAGATAAGAGTGAAGAGTAAGGGTAAGAAATGATACGAGAAAATCAATAAAGTGAGAGAGATCAGAGAGGTGAGTATATGAAAGCGACGAGATGAGAGAGATGTGAGCTGCTAGTAAAAGCAAACTGAGACAAGTGAGAGAGATGAGGATAATGAGAGAATGCAAATTGCGAGACGAGAAACTAAAGTGGAGGAGATGAAAGCTGTGAATAAATGCAGGATGTGAGACGAGAAATAGAGTGAAAAGTGAAGCTGGGAGTGAAAGGAGACGAGAGTGAGGGCTGAGATGCCATGAGAAAGTGTCAGGGCAAGAGAAAAAGTGACAGGTGAAAGAAGTGCCAGGGAGAGAAGTGCCAGAACCAGGAGGAGGTGCCACGAGATAGCTTCCTGGGGGAGAGGGGGAGAGTGGTGGGAAAAAGAGCCATCAGTGGGGGAGAGAGGGGGATGAGGGAGAGGGGGAGGAAGAGAAGAAAAGGGGGAAGAGAGGGTCGTGGAGGGAGGGGAAAAAGGGAGAGAGGAACGAGAAGGGCAGGGAGGGAGGGAACATGTGAAAGGGAGAGGAAAGGAATTGGTGAGAGGGGAAGGGGAAAGCAGAGAAGAAAGTGGGAGAAGGAAGGAGGCAGGGAGGGAGGGAAAGGAAAGGAAAGAGGGCAGAGAAAGAAGAAGGATAGAAGGCAGGGAGGAGACGAAGGAACAAGGGAGAGGGGGAGGGGAATGAAGAGGGTAAAAGGGAACTAATGTCTCGAGGGATGAGGTGTCGAAGCGAGAAGGGAGGGGATGTGAGGAGGGTTGAGTGAGAGGGTGCGAGGCATGAGAAAGGAAAATGCATAAGATATATGAAGGAAAGTGAAGCATTAGGGGGGAAAGGAAAGTAATGATGAAGATATAAAAGGGAGGGAGAGAAGTAATAGGAACATATGAAGGTGAGGAAGAGAATTACTAAAGGAAAAATATGATACGGAAGAAGTGTTAAGAAAGTAAATCAGGGGAGAAAAGTTTTAAGGAGATTATATGAGAGAGGAAGAGAAGTATCTGAGGAAAAATAAATGAGAAGGAGAAAAATGTAAGGAAGAAATGTGAGAGAGAGAGAGAGAGAGAGAGAGAGAGAGAGAGAGAGAGAGAGAGAGAGAGAGAGAGAGAGAGAGAGAGAGGTACTGAGGACGTAAGTGTGAGCCGTGTGTGGGTGGTGTTAGTGGCAGGCAGTGATGAGTTATGAGAGATAATAACAGCGCAAATTGAAGGTGTGGACACTCAGTGAAGCGAAAGTGTGAGTCCTTAAACAAAACAAAAATATGGTGCGATACATGACGAGAGTAAGTCAGTATGAGGCATCAATGTTTGACAAAATGAATGTGTAAACAATTCTTTTGAGGCTCGAAAATATTTTATAAATCAAGTGTAACAGCAGGAGGGTATGAAGAAGGACAGAGGCCTTGGCATGATCAAAAGACGTGCAAGACATCATGGATATTGAAACAGAGTCGGATATGGGGACCACAGGGTTAAGTGGTGAAGTGACTCGGGTAAAGTGTGGAGAGATCAGCGCGGTTTGCTTGTGTGGATTAAACGTATTATTGTTGACCGGGAGGCACAGCAAAATATAAAGTGAATGTGAGCAAGCAGTACCACAGATGTAGGCTACCCTGCACTCGGCCGTCTTCCTGAGTATTAAGATGGTAAACTTTTACGGTATGAATGTTAAGGATAAGAAATACGCTGGACGTTGTTAGGTGTTATTGTGAAATGTTGGAAAAATCAATGAATGTGAAACGTGTCAGATATACTGTAGTATGAGGAAAGAGTGTTAGTGTAAAGCATGAGTGTGGAAGTGAGGGAAAGAGATGAGGGTGAAGAGTTAGGAAAGGTGCTGAGTGAGAGACGTGAGGTTGAGGCGTGATGGAGGACAGTTGTATAAGAAGACATGACGGTGAGGAGACAGTGTGAGATATAAGTGTAAGACAGGTGCCTGAAGAGAAGCAGTGAGCGTAAGATGGGTGGGTAAGATATGAGAGTGAATTATGATGGAAGACGTAAGTGTGAGAGCTGAGTGTGAGGTGTGAGGGGGTGGCATGGAAGAGGGCCGACGTTCCCTGATGAATGGCTGTTGTGACGGGCTCCCAGGTGGTGACGGCTAATTGCGGAGACACCTGATACGCGCACCGCCTCTCCCACGCTGCTGGAGGTGCTGTGGACATGGCGGTGGTGTGGTAGTGGTTGTGGTGTGGTATTGTGGTGTGGTGTGGAATTCAATAGTGTGGTGTGGACTTGTGTGGTGTTGAACAGTGTGGTGTGGAGTAGTGGTTTGGTAGTGCTGTGCTGGTGATATGGAATGGTGCTGTAGCGGTGTGGTGCAGATTGGAAGGGGCTTACATGTAGTGTGATGATGGTGAGTCTGGTGGAGGTGGTGTGGTGATATGGTGTGGTGCTGGTGTTACCAAGGCAATATAGTGGTGAAAGCCAAAAAGTAAGATGACAATAGATGTGCGTGAGGTGATAGTGACGCTGGCGATGATGGTATGGTGTAACAGAGGGTAGTGATTATAGTGAAAGGACAAATGAGGGGCACGGATGTGGTACCGGGGATAGTTCTGGTGTAATGGTGTGACGGTGCTGGTTCACTGACAGGGGAAGGTTGTCACGATTTTACGATAGTTCTGGTATAGCTTCTTCAAAACACTGCCCTCTTAGTTATAATATTCTTGCCACTACCTATCGATTCCATTAATCTTAAGGAAGACCTATAGTAAAAATAACAAAAAGTTCCCATTAACTCTTCCAAACTGATGGGTTAGGAAATTAGTCTAGACTCTAGAGGTACAGAAGGGATTAGACTGCGTACAAATATTATATAGCACATGTATGATAAATGGAAGATTGATGGCAGTGTGGGAAGTGATGTGTAACGATGGTGGAGGGTGCTCAGAGTGATGATGATGTGATAAAGGTGTTATGCTATGAGCTGTATAATTCTAGGTTGGTAATGGTGCCAGAACTTTTGCTTGGTTCGATGATGATGGTGATGATGATGATGATGATGATAATGAGAAGGAGGTGGAGGATTACGAGGAGATGGAGCGACAGTGGAGCAGTGTGGTTCAGAACATCATATATATTTGGTGTTACACTGGCTATTGTATTTTAACGACAGACTCCTATTCTGGTAGTCATAATAGTCGTCAATAATGCATACCCGGGCAGCTGTACGGATGATATCGGACCAATGTTGACGGAAGATACAAGCTTAAACCTTGCAATGGTAATGTGGTGCTGTTAATGTTGTAGTGAGCGCTGGAGGCAGTGATGTAAGTGTGATAATATGGTTTGTGTGGAAGCGTGTTGTGTGGCATGCCCGGATTAACTGTGGTATATGTGGTCGTGTGTGATAAAGGACGACCGATAATGGTGGCAATGTAGTGGAGACGACAGCGAGGGGCTGTTCCCGGTAAGAAATGTAAAAAATTTAGCAGCTGTTGTGAAAATAATGAAAGAATGTGGTGGTATTTTTATTGTGTGTAGTTATATTAAATAATTTGAAAAGCAGCTAGAACTGTGTAAGAATATGGTAGCTTTTTCCCCTTCCTTTCATTTTCAGAACTAGGTATGTTGCTGTAAAAATAAGACGACAGCAGGACAGACTAGTGCTGGAATGTGGCAGAGCTCGGCAGATGGAATGGGTGCCTAGTGTAGATCGGTAACGTGCAATAAAATGAGTTTTAATCGAACTGAATATTGTAATGAATTGTAATATGTGTAGTGTGGTGTGCTGTATGTTGCGGTGTGGTGTCGCGTGGTGTGGAGTGGTGTGGTGTGGTGTGTCCGTTTCGATAATATAGCTAAACATTAAATGGGGGTAATTCTGTGATATAAATGGAGGGACAAGTGTGGCAAACGTGGTATGTATTGATGCAGTAAGAGCGAGTGAGGAAGTGATGAAAATATATTAAAGGGAGTGAATGGTAAGGCTAGGGTCATACGTAAGAACGAAATGGTATATGTCGAGGTGTTATATGTGAGAACTGCATACATGTGTGGCGATTGTGGCAGTACATAAATGCAATTGTAAAGCAGATGCGGAAGTATAGCAAGGGCGAGTGTGGAGGTGTTGAAAGTGTAACAAAACAAGAATGGTTAGTGAAGCAAGGTGGATGTTAATGTGTAGTTTAAGTGTGGTATGTGAGGGGTGTTGAAGTGTGATATTTGTGACAGTGTTAAGCGTAACTGTACAGGAAGTGTGGAGGTGTATTACGGACTGGTTTTGAGATGATGAAAATTTAACAGAGCAAGAGAATATTGAATAAGGCGTGACAGGTAGACAGGTATGGTGTACTGTGGCATGTGAGGGTCGCACAAGGGTAGTAATTGTGGTGGAAGGCAGGTGTGGCTGCTTAGAGGGTGTGTTGAGGTGTATTAAGGACAAATGTGCTGGTGATGAAGGTGTAATGGAGCTTGAGAATGTTGAGGAGCAATATGAATGTATGGTTTGTGAAGCAAGTGTGGTATGTGACAGGTGTAGCACGGCAAGTATAGGCATGTGTAGTGTATATGAAAGTCTGTGAAGGCACTATGTTAGGAGCAGAAATGTGGCTGGCCATATGGCAGTGCGGAGATGCCGTAGGTGTGGATTGGCATAAAGGTGTGGTAAATGTGGCAATCTGATAGGTGTGGTGGATGTGACGGTGTACTAAGTGTGATGACTTGACGGGTGTGGAGTGTGGCATGTGTGGCCGTGCGGCAAGTTTTTTTTTTTTTTTTATGCGAGGAAGAAGGAACCAAAGGCCATGAGCCCGCAGTAACAGTTCCCTCCAAGAGAAAAACAAAATACAATATCGAGTCAAATTCAAGATCCGATCATTTTGAGATGCCTGGACACATTGCGTTTGAAAGACTGGAGATCATAGGCAGCAGGAAATACAGACAGAGGGAGACAGTTCCAGAGCTGACCTGTTGCATAAATGAAAGACTGGGAGTAACGGTTAACTCTTGCATTAAAGAGTTGGACAGAAAAAGGATGAGAGTTTTCTGCCAGACGGGTGCTACGCGCCCGTCGTAGAGGTGGAGGAATGCAAGCAGACAGTTCAGAGGAGCAGTGACCATTAAAGTAGCGATAGAAAAGAGATAAAGATGCAACAGTGTGGCGAAGAGACAGAGGTTGAAGGGAGTCAGTAAGAGGGGGAGAGTTAATGAGACGAAAAGCCTTTGACTCCACCCTATTGAAAAGAGCTGTATGTGGGGAGCCTCCCCACACATGAGAGTTGTACTCCACACAGGGGCGGATAAAACCCCTGTATAGAGTCAACAATTGCGCAGGGGTAAAGAAAGAACGGAGTCGGCTTAGCACACCCAATCTCTTGGAAGCAGATTTTACAAGAGATGTAATATGATCTTTCCAAGATAAGTCCCGAGTAAATGAAACCCCAAGCATGTTCAAGGATGATGCAGGATTAAGCTGAATATTATTAAACATTAGTGGGTATACCTGTGGAAGATTTTGTCGGGTTGATAGGTGTAAGAACTGAGTCTTAGATGCATTAAAGACAACCATATTATTTTTACCCCAGTCAGAGATACGAACCAAGTCAGACATTAGGTGTGCCATAGCCTCATCCCTTGTTTGTTGAAGTAACTGTTGAGATGGGCGTTGCGGGAACCGAATGGAAAGGTGAAGGGTGGAGTCATCAGCGTATGAGTGGATAGGGTTAGATGTACAGCTTAGAAGATCATTGATGAATAAAAGGAAGAGAGTTGGTGATAGGACAGAGCCCTGAGGAACATCACTGTTGATAGATCTAGGAGAAGAACGATGGCCGTCTACAACAGCGGCTATAGAACGACCAGAAAGGAAGCTAGCGATGAAGGCACAGATAGAAGGATAGAAACCGTAGGAGGGCAGTTTGGAAATTAAAGATTTATGCCAGACTCGATCGAAAGCCTTTGAGATGTCAAGTGCAATGGCAAAGCTTTCGCCAAAGTCCCGAAAGGAGGATGACCAGGAGTCTGAAAGGTAGGTGAGAAGATCGCCAGTGGAGCGTCCCTGACGGAACCCATACTGGCGATCGGAAAGAAGGTTGTGATAGGAAAGATGCCTTAAAATTTTTCTATTAAGAATTGACCCGAAAACTTTTGAAATACAGGACGTTAAAGCAATTGGACGATAGTTGGAGGGTTGGGAGTGGTCACCCTTCTTTGGGACTGGCTGAATGAGAGCAAACTTCCAGCAAGAAGGAAAGGTACAAGTTGACAGACAAAGGCGAAAGAGTTTGCCTAGGCAGGGTGTAAGCACAGAAGCACAGTTCTTGAGAACAACAGGAGGGACCCCTTCAGGCCCATATGCCTTGTTAGTACTGAGGCCAGTGATGGCAGAAAATACATCAACTGAAGAAATTTTAATGTCAGCCATGAGGAAGTCAGAGGGGGGAAGTGATGGAGGAACAGCACCGGAATCGTCTAAGGTAGAATTGGAGGAGAAAGTCTGTGCGAAGAGATCTGCTTTATCAGTAGAAGAAATAGCTACAGAACCATCAGAGTAGAAAAGAGGAGGGAAGGATGATGAGGTAAAGTTGTTAGAAAGATTTTTGGCAAGATGCCAGAAGGAGCGGGAAGAATTCGAGTTGGAGAGTTGAGAGCATTTAGTATGGACGAAATTATTTTTAGTAGAGCGAAGAACAGACTTAGCACGATTCCGGGCAGAAACGTAAAGATGATGTGATTCAGGGGTGGGTTGGCTCCGGTACCTTTTGTAGGCCCTCTCCTTGTTGCAGACAGCATTAGAACAAGCGTGATTAAACCAAGGCTTTCTTGCGTTAGTCAAAGGATATGAGAAAGGAATGTATGCTTCCATGCCCGGGAGAATAACCTCCGTAATGCGCAAGGCACACTCAGATGGCTCACGGCCATGGATGTAATAATCATTCCAGGGAAAATCAAAGAAGTACTGCCTGGGGGCCTCCCAGTCTGCGGCTCCAAAATGCCACAGACGACGTTTCCCTGGAGGGTCCACAGACGTACCGGAGTGATAGGACAGGTTAAGGTAAGAAGATTGTGATTGGAGGAGCCCAACGGAGAGAAAAGATTAACAGAGTAAGCAGAAGGATTAGTTGTGAGGAAGAGGTCAAGTATGTTGGAGCTCTCTCCAAGGCGGTCAGGGATATGGGTAGGGTGCTGTACAAGCTGCTCTAGGTCATTAAGGATAGAAAAGATGTAGGCTTGTTCACCAGGTGGATCCGTGAAAGGAGAGGAGAGCCAAAGGTGGTGGTGAACATTGAAATCTCCAAGAATGGAGATTTCAGAGAAAGGAGAAATGGATAGAATGTGTTCCATCGTAGAAGTAAGATAGTCGAAGAATTTTTGATAGTCAGTAGAATTAGGGGATAAGTAAACAGCACAGATATATTTAGTCAGAGAATGACAGGAAAGCCGAAGCCAGAGTGTGGAGAATTCAGAAGAATCAAGTTCAGGAACACGAGAGCAGGATAAGTCGTTGCGTATATATACACAACAGCCACCTTTGGCTTTGAAATGAGTATAGAGAAAGTAGGAGGATACAGAAAAGGGTTTGCTGTCAGTTGCCTCAGACAGCTGAGTCTCCGTTAGAAAAAGAAGGTGAGGTTTAGAGGAGGAGAGGTGGTGCTCAACAGAGCGAAAGTTAGAGGAAAGGCCGCGAATGTTGCAGAAATGAAGAAGAAGAGAGTCAGACAGTGGTTCCAGGCACCTTGAGTCGTCACCGGGAGAGGGGCAGATGGTGGGGGCATTTATGGTCCCCCCCCCTGGGGACTCCGAGGCTTGATAAAACGACGCCATTTTTGGTAAATTTTGAATAGGAAGTGTAGTGTGTACTGTGCATGTAGTTTGGTGAAGATAGTTAGAGAAATTTGTACTGGAGAGTATTCTGGCCTACTCTCTGTGTAACTGAGACACTGAAAAAGTTCAGCAAAGGGGGATGGTCAGGAACTAGTCCTGAGGGCTGATGAAACGGGAGCTCCAGCACTCCCTGTCATCAGCTTTCCATCCACCTCGGGAGTACTGCCCTGCTCGACTGGTGCTACAGTCTACTCCTCACAAAGTGTGACTGTGAGATGTGGAATTGTGATAGGCGTGGTGGTTTGACTGATATGGAGGCAAGCTACGTCTGGTGACACGATAAATGTTGTGTGGCAAGTGTGGTGGTATGACGTGCGGTGTGACAAGACTAGTGCGGTGATAAGGCAAGTGTGGTGATATGACTAGTGTGGTGTGATAATGTGAAAAGTGTGGTGTGGCAAGTGTGGTGATATGACATATGTGGAGATGTAGCTAGGGTGAAGGTATGACACGCGTGGTAATCGTGGTGAGTGTGAAAGTATGACATGTGGTAAAAGGAGTAAAAAGTGATGGTGTAGATGAGGTAAATGTGTTAGTATGACAGGAGTGGTAAGTATGGCATGTAAGAATGACAGGTGTGAATGTGTGTTTGTGTGACAGGTGTACTGGTATGAATGTTCTAGTGAATGAGCTGGTATCACTCACAATCCCATTCACTCATATGCAGATGACAACACTACATAGTTCATTCACACTCAGACATCCATTTACAAAGTCTAATATCTCTACCTCTCAACTCAGTACAGCCATCTCCATAAATCAAGATCTAGCTACAATCAGTGACTGGGGACAAAACAACCTTGTCTCTTTTAATGCTAGTAAAACTAAATATATACAGTTTACTAATAGACAGATATTGCCAGATTCGTACATTACCTTCAGTGCTACTAATATTCCCATCTCCAAAAGTATTGAAATTCTTGGTGTCTCACTTAACAGTACCCTCAACTGGACCTCTCATGTCAGATCACTTGCTAAAACCGCCTCAAAGAAACTTGGATTATTGTACAGAGTCCGTAACTTCTTCGCCGATGAGCAGTTAGCTATAATTTATAAGAGTCATGTGCGCTCTCAGCTTGAATATTGCTCACCCTTGTGGAATGGTTGTGGAGAGGTTGCATTAAGACAACTAGACAGAATTCAGAATAAAGCTGTTAGAATCATTAACAACCCTGCCATTACATATAAACTACCTCCCCTGCAAGTAAGAAGGAATGTTGCCTCCCTTGCATTATTTTACAGATATTTTTTTGGCAAATGCTCAGACGAAGTTGCGTCCATGGTGCCACCTCTCCATGCCTTTCCTCGTGCTACACGGGCATCTGGTAGCGCTCATGACTGGAATGTCACTCAACCATATTGCTGAACTTCTGCCTATCAGAATTCTTTCATTCCCCGAACTGCATCTCTCTGGAACTCGCTTCCCCAGAGTTGTTTTCCTCCAAATTTCAACCCACAACTGTTCAAGTCTAACTGTCACAGATATTTTATGAATAGAGGACACCAGTAATCTGGTGTATGGATTTTTTTTTTTCCCCATTTGTTTTTCCTTCCTCCGTTCTGTTATTAAAAAAAAAAATGTAACAATGACAGGTGTGGTATGTTGGTGTGCGAGATGTGGAAAGTGTGTTTGTGCGACAGGTGTGGTAAGTGTGCATCTAAAGGTATGACAGGTGTGGGACGTGAGGTAAGTGTGATGAAGTGGCAGGTGTGGCGGAGAGTGTTTGTGAGAGTAGGAATGTCCCCTTGTTGTGTCTGAATTCGAAAAACTTCATGGGATTAGTAGGCGATTGCACTTTACATATTTCACGGCCCCTCACAAAGGAAGCCAGGCTGCAAATACCAGGTTGCAAATATGACCAGGGTTGCAGTAAATTTCGTGCACAAGAAACCCCCATTGAAAAGAGTAGGAAAAAAAGCTTATGGAGTTATATATTCATCCACATACACACACACGTACACACATTACTGCATAGCCTTACACACACACACACACACACACACACACACACACACACACACACAGGAATCCTCTTAGGTGCACACAAAGTCTATCGCACGGCTACACAAACAATCACCTTCAAACATAACGCTGGCTTGCATCCTCAAAAGCTTCCTCATTCTCTGTAACGCTCTGTCTATTACACACACACACACACACACACACACACACACACACACACACACACACACACACACACACACATTCAAATTAACACTCTTCTCTGTCTGTGTGTCTGTCTGTCTGTCTGTCTGTCTCTCTCTCTCCCTCTCTCTCACACACACCTACACTCGCGTTTTCTCACGCTCTGTCTACCTATCTGTCTGTCTGTCTGTCTGTCTGTCTGTCTGTCTCTCTCTCTCTCTCTCTCTCTCACACACACACACACACACACACACACACACACACACAAACACACACATAAACACTCGCGTTTTCTCACGCTCTGTCTGTCTATCTGTCTGTCTGTCTGTCACACACACACACACACACACACACACACACACACACAAACCAATACACTCGCGCTTTCTCGCGCCACTCTCTCTCTCTGCACAATATACACACTTCCGCATCACTGACCATAAATTTCTCTCTCTCACACACAAACACAAACACACACACACACACACACACACACACACACACACACACACACACACACAGAACGAAACGCAAAGACTCACAGCCCTGCATGATTTGACACTTCCACAATCTCCCCACAAAATGCTCCCTCCCTCCGCCTCCCCCCTAACCCTCTCTCCTCTTCCCTCCCCAACCCCTCTTCGGCGCTGAGTGTGGTATTAGATAACGATTATGCCATTTGCCAAGGGGGGGAGAAGAGAACTCACAAATTTATTAATCGATAGACGTGGGCATTCTGCGGGACGGGGTAAACAGAAGGGGCGCTCACAGTGACCCATGTGTCAATACGCTGGCTTCCTCGCATTAGGGGACCGCTATCTGAGGTGAGAGGGAGAGGGAAGGAAGGGTGAGTGAGGGAGGGAAGGAAGGGTGACTGGGAGAGAGGGATGGAAGGGTGATAGCGAGAGAAGGAAGGAAGGGTGACAGGGAGAGAGGGAAGGAGAGGTGAGAGGGACAGGGAAGGGAGTAATGGTGATTGAGGGATGGAAGAGTGAAAGAGAAAGGGATAGTTTGAAGGAAGGGTAAGAGGGAGAAAGGAATTGAAAGGTGTGAGAGAGTGAGAAGGAAGGAATGGCCAAAAATGAAGGGAAGAGGGTAAAGGAGAAGAAAAAGAGGGGAAGTAAGGAAGAAAAGGGAGAAAGAGGAATGAATAAGAAAAAGGGCGAAAGGAATAAATGAAAGAAAGGGATCAAGGGAGAGAGGAAAGACAGGGAAGAAAAGGAGGAAGCCAGGGAAGAAAGGGAGACAAAAAGGAAGAAAAGGAGGAAGCCAGGGAAGAAAGGGAGACAAAAGAAGAAAGAAAAGAATGGAAAGGACAGGCGACTAATGGAGAGGGAGACAGGGAGAGACAATGAAGAAAAGAAGGAAGGAATGGAGAGACAAATGAATGTGAAGTGTGGAAGAAAAGCGATGAAAGAAAGGAAAGAACGAATGGAAAGAAAGAAAGGAAAAGCAGAAAGCATATAAGAAAAAGATACAAAGAAATGAAGGAAAGTGATGAAGGGGAAAAATGGGAAGGAATGACGGAAAGGGAGAGGGGGGTGGTAGGAAAGAAAAAGGGAGAAGTGCGGGAAGAAAAAACAGAAAGGGGAAAGAAACGGAATAAAGGGATGAAAGAGAGGAGAGAAAGGAAGCACGGGAAAGAAGACAGGAAAGAATGGAAACATAGGGAGAAAAGTGAGTCAAGAAAGGAAAGACGGAAGAAAGGGGACTAGTGTCAGAAGAACAAGAACACAGATTAAAAAAAAAAAAAAAAGAATGACGAAAAACGGGAAAAAAGGTAAGGAAAGGGGAAACAGAAGTGAAAGGGAGAGGGAACAGAGGAAAGAAAATTAAGAAACGAAGGTAAGATGAGGAGGAAAAGAAAGAGGAAGAGTGATTGGAAAGAAACGGAAGAAAAATGCAAACGAAGGAATGAAACAGGAGAGGAAGGGGAGAAAGGGAAGAAAGAGAAGAAAGAAAAAAGACAAAGGAAGGGGAGATCGGAGATAAATGGAGCAAAGGAGAGAAGGAGAGGGAAGTAAGACTAGAAAGAAGGAACAGCAGGAAAAGTGAATAAGGGGAGGAAACAGACTGAGAAAAATGGTAGCGTGACTGAAGAAAGGATGAAACGGGACGAAATTAAGAGAGAGAGAGAGAGAGAGAGAGAGAAGGAAGGAGATGGACTCGGAGACAGGAGAAAGAGATAAGAGGAGAAGAAAGTGAATGATATAAATAGGGCGAAGGAAAGTAAAGAAGGGACAAACCTGGAGGAAGACAGAGGGAAGAGAAGGAAGAAGTGAATCAAAAAAGGAAGTATCACTATTACAAAACGTCGCCCCTCAGTTATGTAAAATCGTCTGGTGGTTGCAAGATGTTTTTTCTTTGCTTACTGTACTTCCTGAATTGACTAGACACCATGTTTTGTTCCCATGGATGAAGAGGTCTTTTTTTAGATTTACAAACAAATTAACGATCTGTTTTTTTCATTGCTCTCTCAACCCTACCTCGTCTATCCTTGGATGAAGAAGGAGGTCGGGATGATGATGATGATGATGATGATAATGATGACGATAATGGTTATTATTATTATGATTATGGTGAATGATTGTGGTTGTGATGATGATGGTGCTGGTTATTACTACTATGATTATGGCGATTGTGATTGACGATAATAACTTACGGTCTGTTCCCTGTCACAATTAAGCTCTGCTTTTGTGGGAAAAAAAAAAAAAAAAGGTGAATTTTCGCACTTAATTCCTGCAGAGACAAATTTTAGCTGCAGATGAGGTATTGATATTAAGTTTGTTTGTGAATATAACTGTCGGTCTGACATTCACAAAACAACTTTAGGGCCAGTTTGAGGTATGTTACTGCATGAGGCATGGGAATTGTAAGCTCTCTGTCTTGTCCCTCTCCCACCCTGCCAAAATATCAGTAGTCTTGCAAAAGCTCTTTACTCTGCATCACCTATCCTCCCTGCAAATATGTATATCGGGTGGCCCATAAACATAATAACGCTCCTCTTCCACTCCGTCAAATTCTTGTGTGTTGTGGGGACGATCATTCACCGTTATCAGTATTTGTCCTGCATCCTTCATTCATTTTCTACTCCCACTGCCATTCCTACGCCCACTCCAGCAGACTGTCCCGTTCCCGCAACACATACGATACCCCGGAGCATGTATCTTCGGGCGCTGTTTACCGACCACTCTGTATATTCTAGTCTGGATGGGGAATCGATCTTTTATGTATCCACGCCCATCGTCACCATAAGGCTTCCGCTCCTTTCCTCTGGGTTGGAGCAGGGAATCGACAGTAAATATGTGAATCCACGTCCACCGCCATTGTAAGGCTTCCGTGCTGCCCCTCACCCTGCCTGGCTCAGCACCCGCACACATGTACGAGTAGCACCGCCGCCTCCCTCCCCCTGCGTCTTACTGCCACTGGGGCCACATGGGGTGTTGGGGTGGGGATGAAGGGGAGAATTTTTTAGGTTGTGATCTCGTAAGCTGAGGAGGCTCGCCGGTTCCTCTTCCTTACCAGTTCATGTCCGTATCGGGTACGTAACCTATACTTGTATGCTATATTTTTTAATCTATGTCCCTACAGAAAATATACCAACGGCATACAGAATAGTTAGGTGTGATTTGTAAAGTAAATCGGTAAAAAGGAGTCCTAGAAAGCTCCCTAATCCGATAAGAATATGACCCTTTGTGTCGACCTTGAAAGGAAGGTGCTTATGGCGGCGTTTTGACCGCAAACGTCACAAGGGATTACCTCATAGTTTTGTGGGATGAGAGGGACAGACGGAGAATAATATGGGTTTACTGGGAGAGAAGTGGCCAGGGGAAAGTTGAAAATAATGCTTCATCTGTTTGGTTAAGATGGTTATAAGTCAATGAGATTTACCAACAATGGTGATGATGTCGATATGCTGTGTCCGTGTTTATAATGTTGTTGTTGTTGATCAACTCCAGTCAGTTTGGCCGAGCAGACCCATCAACCCCAGGCAAACAACCGCCCCTGCAGGGTCATCCAAGGCTGTGATCCAATATACCCTAGAGGTTGGTACCACTTTGTCAACACGATGAGCACAAAAATTTTTTTGGAAGTTTGGTTCCTGGATGGATGACGCTTATGCGTCTCTCCACCCCGTTAATAAGGGCACCACAGTAGGCTCCACATCGCTCCATGATCTGGTTATATGGTTACCACCCAGCGTTCTCAATGGTTTCCTGGGTTACAGGAAACGATTAAGTTTGTTACTCAGTGTGGTACTGCATGAAGTGGAAAGAAGAGTGCCAAAAGTGACAGAAATGTAAGGAAAAAGCAGGATGGAGGGAAGGTAGAAACAGAAATAGAATGATACGGGTGAAGGAAGAAGCAGGCAGCACTACATCATGTGAGTGGATGATGATCACGACGACCTACCATTTCTGGGTTTATTTAATGATACCAGTACGCATAAAATAGTCCGGTACATAGTTTGCCTTCGTATTCCTGATCAGCATACAAAGTATTCCTGAAACTGTCTCCACGGCGAATCTTGGATTAACAATTTCTTTTATCCTTGGAGTTAGAGGAGAAAGGGAGACTTATACGCACATCAAAATATTTCATGGACCTCTGAAATCAAGATAATACATAGGATGAAATATTTCTTTTCACTCACTCCAAGTCTGTTGTAAATGGAGTGAAAAAAGATTAGGGCAGAGGCCGTTCTCGTTATCTCGTAACTGGGTTGTTGTGATTCACTGTACAGCACGAGAATTACAAGCAGTTTCATACATCCTGAAGCACCGGAATGGGATGGGGGAATCGTAGCGTATTTTACAGCTCTTTATCCTGTTTGTGTATGTGAATTAAGTGATGATGGTGGTGGTGGTGGTTCACAAGAAAAAAAAGACACAAGATACTGTGCCCTTTTCAAGTTACGTTAATTCCACCGGAATATAGATCAGGTCATGCGTTTTGTGGTACTGGCAGGACTCGCAGACAGTCACGTTGGTGGCGTTTGTTGCTCAGTGGTAAAGCAGCGACTCTCAGGAGCCTCCATGGGATGACGACCAAAGACACTGACACGTAGGTAGAAATGCACTCACTCCCAATTATTACATGCATTACACACACACACACGTGTGTGTGTGTGTGTGTGTGTGTGTGTGTGTGTTTATGCGAGGAAGAAGGAACCAAAGGCCATGAGCCCGCAGTAACAGTTCCCTCAAAGAGAAAAACAAAATACAATAGAGAGCCAAATTCAAGATCCGATCATTTTGAGATGCCTGGACACACTGCGTTTGAAAGACTGGAGATCATAGGCAGCAGGAAATACAGACAGAGGGAGACAGTTCCAGAGCTGACCTGTTGCATAAATGAAAGACTGGGAGTATCGGTTAACTCTTGCATTAGAAAGCTGGACAGAAAAGGGATGAGAGTTTGCTGCCAGACGGGTGCTACGCCCCCGTCATAGAGGTGGAGGAATGCAAGCAGACAGTTCAGAGGAGCAGTGACCATTAAAGTAGCGATAGAAAAGAGATAAAAATGCAACAGTGCGGCGAAGAGACAGAGGTTGAAGGGAGTCAGTAAGAGGAGGAGAGTTAATGAGACGAAAAGCCTTTGACTCCACCCTATTGAGAAGAGCTGTATGTGGGGAGCCTCCCCACACATGAGTTGTACTCCACACAGGGGCGGATAAAACCCCTGTATAGAGTCCACAATTGTGCAGGGGTAAAGAAAGAGCGGAGTCGGCTTAGCACACCCAATCTCTTGGAAGCAGATTTTACAAGAGATGTAATATGATCCTTCCAAGTTAAGTCCCGAGTAAATGAAACCCCAAGCATGTTCAAGGATGATGCAGGATTAAGCTGAATATTATTAAACATTAGTGGGTATACCTGTGGAAGATTTTATCGGGTTGATAGGTGTAAGAACTGAGTCTTAGATGCATTAAAAACGACCATATTATTTTTACCCCAGTCAGAGATACGAGCCAAGTCAGACATTAGGTGTGCCATAGCCTCATCCCTTGTTTGTTGAAGTAACTGTTGAGATGGGCGTTGCGGGAACCGAATGGAAAGGTGAAGGGTGGAGTCATCAGCGTATGAGTGGATAGGGTTAGATGTACAGCTTAGAAGATCATTGATGAATAAAAGGAAGAGAGTTGGTGATAGGACAGAGCCCTGAGGAACACCACTGTTGATAGATCTAGGAGAAGAACGATGGCCGTCTACAACAGCGACTATAGAACGACCAGAAAGGAAGCTAGCGATGAAGGCACAGATATAAGGATAGAAACCGTAGGAAGGCAGTTTGGAAATTAAAGATTTATGCCAGACTCGATCGAAAGCCTTTGAGATGTCAAGTGCAATGGCAAAGCTTTCGCCAAAGTCCCGAAAGGAGGATGACCAGGAGTCTGAAAGGTAGGTGAGAAGATCGCCAGTGGAGCGTCCCTGACGGAACCCATACTGACGATCGGAGAGAAGGTTGTGATAGGAAAGATGCCTTAAAATTTTTCTATTGAGAATTGACTCGAAAACATTTGAAATACAGGATGTTATTTAGTAGAGCGAAGAACAGACTTAGCACGATTCCAGGCAGTGTGTGTGTGTGTGTGTGTGTGTGTGTGTGTGTGTGTGTGTGTGTGTGTGTGTGTGTGTGTGTGTGTGTGTGTGTGTGTGTGTGTGTGTGTGTGTGTGTGTGTGTGTGTGTGTGTGTGTGTGTGTGTGTGTGTGTGTGTGCGTGCGTGCGTGCGTGCGTGCGTGCGTGTGTGTGTGTGTGTGTGTGTGTGTGTGTGTGTGTGTGTGTGTAACAGTGTTTGGCAAGGGTCGTCATATTTCCATCCAGCGGAATTTGTAAATAAATAAACTGTGAACCAGTGACATTTCACGAAGCCACACTTGCACTGCTCCCACACTCCTCATCCTGTACCCCCCGATCCGAGGTACTGGGCTGTTTTATTCAGTCAAGTCCTGGCGATTAAAAGGTTAAGAGTCTACCTCGACGAACCTCTTCCGCTGACGCACTCGGGTTGATTATCCACAGTAATATGAAGCAATTTTATATCAATTAAGCGTTGAATCTCATAATACCCGTTTTGAGGTACAGACGATCGAAGCGGTGCTTCTTAGTCCATTTAACCACTTCAGTACAAGGACGTATAGTACACTGCTTCGCTCTGACTAACATCGGACGATCTTATTCAGTTTAGAAGCGACACTTTGGGGTGGTGAGGTTCAAAATGATTTCCATTAACGACCGATGACCAGATTATTTCTCATGGTGCCACTAAACAAGATCCAAGTCCCTGTTTACAATGGCCGGGGCGTCATTTCGATGAGGCATTCCAACCCCTAGTCGTCTGTTGATCTTGGCCGATTTTACTCGCCGCAGAAAAAAAAATTAGCATTTAAAAATGCATACTTTCAAGACATTTACCATGGACATCCCTGGGCATTTTCTTCCGGCTAAAACGACGATTTAGTTCATCTGAGAAACAAACTTGCATTCACATGATTAACCCCTCAGTTCGGATGATTTATTTATTTCTTGTTTACTCTTGCTGCAACCAAACAAGTTTATTCAATTTCGGAGAGGCCTCTGACTTAAAAGGTTTTATTATTCAGGCATGTGAAAGCACGATGGGATAATGAGTTTGGCTGCCTGTCTTTCATTCTTACTTTCTGTCTCTCTGTCTGTTAGTAAGATCATGGAACTCTAATGGATCGAACTGCGCCAACTTCGCATCATTATTGTGGACCCTCAAACGTGTAAGTGATTAATCTGTGACCTAAAAAAGTCACACAGGTCAAGGGCACGGTCGGCTCAAAACAGTTTTGATCCGATTTTGATCAAACTTGACGGAACGGTTGAGGAACAGAAAAAGATGACGTCAGTCAATGTTGAGAACTACCGGAAAGATGCAAGGGTCACAGATAATGCCAAAATGGTCCCCTTAATTCAAATCGTTTTTAATATTTTATTATACTCGGTGGATGGGTTTGACATCAGCCAAGAATGAAATCGTTCTTTTTTCAGAGCAGCAGGTGAAAGGTGTAGGTCGTAGGTCGTCATCACAAACTACTGTCAGCGGATTTGAGCCAGACTTAGTGGACGGTTTGAGTGTAAAATGAGCATGAAGTTATTTGCTTTTTGAAAGCATTGAGTCAAGTGTTAAAAGAACAGGGCAGGATCAAAGGTTCGTTCTTCAAGCGACAGTAGGGTGTGGGTGTTGCACTATCTGATTACTTTTTATGACTGTATCTAACCCCTGTAGTTCGAAAAAATCTCTCCCAAGGTGAATCAAATTGCCAGATGTCAAGAATTAAAAGAAAAAGACATCCGCTGGATCACTGGTTGCCAACACAACCGCTAAGTGTTTTGAAGAGTGTGACGTGATTGGTAGAGATAGCACCCAGAATGCTGTGGAGGTCGACACATTTCACAGGAAGGAGGAACGACAGAGGAAGACTGATATGGTGAAGAAGTGAATTTCCGGGGAAGGAAGTGAGCGACGGACATCACCCAAAAGTTCCCCACATTACGACATCCACCCGTCAACTTTACAATCCAAGCCCCTATTTTAGTTTTAGAGTATCTACGAGTAGGTTAGGATGAAGGAGGCACTAACCCAAAAATCTCTCGTGGTTATCCAGGGAATTGAACCTGGAACTCCTAAACTGTGAGTATATTATGCTGTCCATTACAACAACTGATCGTGTGTAGAGCTAGTTAACGAGAGAGAGAGAGAGAGAGAGAGAGAGAGAGAGAGAGAGAGAGAGAGAGAGAGAGAGAGTTGAGGCGGCATTGTGTTAGGAGGAAGGGAAGTGACACGGGAACTCTATATACCCTCAGAATACAGGTGAAGTGGAATTAACAGTTTGAATGCAGTAACTTATGTTCCAGTTTTTCTTTCAGCATTACTCTCCTTTACTCGACTGAGCAACGCAGGTAAAACTCTTCTGGAGATACCGAGAAGAAAGTATGTGTCGCGTGAATGTCAATATCCTCTCTCACATCATAACGCTCACTGGCTCGCCCCATCCACCTCAATATGCATCTCTCTCTCTCTCTCTCTCTCTCTCTCTCTCTCTTTCACACACACACACACACACACACACACACACACACACACACACACACACCGGGAGATCAGTAGCTCTGTGTACTCTGCAGACGGATTTGTTCTCCCTGTCGCGTCAAAGAGCATTTTAATCATTCTCTCTCTCTCTCTCTCTCTCTCTCTCTCCCTCAAAAAAAAAAAAAAAAAAAAAAAAAAAAAAAAAGGTGAGTGAAGTACTGCCATGCAATACAAAGTCCCTTACTGGATGATAATAGATGGCTGGTTGCTGCGCGCGACACACCATCGTGGTATGGGGAACAATTGTTACAAAGCGGACTTGAATATACAGTAGGTATGGCTGTTAAGTATGACAGCACCCGGTCCTGTCTGAGCCCCTAGTGTGACCTTGACCTTGGGAGCAGATGGCTGATTTTGCGCTCGACACACCGCCATGGTATGGGGAACAACTGTGTGAAGTTATATCAAAATTTGTCCATGCATGTGGAAGTTACCGAACGGACGCGAAATTGCGGTCGGACTGACGTACTGATGTACCACTGCAACCGCGCAAATCTACAGTCCCCGACCGGTTTTACCAGTAGGTGACTAAAAAAAGAAATAAAGTGTGTCCTTTCCAGTTGCGATGATCCGCTTCCTCTCCCCTTTCTGATTAACCACATTCTCGTTAACTGCCAAAACTCATGCATTCTAGTTACCTCTCCAACGAGTGTAATATTATGTAACCACAACAAAATGAGCCAACTCTAGCACTGTACCGTGAAACGCGGAAGACCGCAACCGCGAATAGTCTGCAGGTGCGGTTCAGGTAAACAAATGTATTCCCCTTAGGAACCAATGATTTTCGTGTTTTTTTCCGTGACATTACGCCTGAAGAACACAATAAAATAAAGCTGACGAATTACAACCGCGGCTCACTATGCATTCTTGTCTGTTTTACAAGATCTGTCACAGGCTTTAGCTATGAATATTTCATGTGGAACCTTTAGCTCTTCGTCAGCCCTGTCTCAGACTAGAGTGGATTCCTTACTTTTAAGCAATACAGGAAGACAAGGAGGATTTAATATGTAAATGGCAGCAACGTGTTCAGCCCCCTCCACCTTTGCCCATTTCTTTGCCTTCCTTGACTTTCATTCTTGGAAGACATTTTGACGCAAAACTTTATGGGCAGGATCGCCTTTATGTTCAGTGTCCTTAGTACAGCTTCCAAAATCCAAACATGTCCTTTCCAAAATATTTTATCACGCAACAGGGTGGTGCTGATCTCATTTGTCCTCACACAATCTTATATTTGACGACGAAAAATATATTCGTCTATAACAGATAAAACACTATTGCAAAGTATTTTATTGCATTTACTGTATATTTAATGCTCATGATACTGTACCTATTTTTTACACGATTTTCTCATAATTATCATTATGAATCTACTCTCCAAAATATCGCATTTCCCATAAACCTTTGACACCAGACATTTTTGATTCCTGAGTCTGTAATGTACAGTAGGTTTCAGCTAAACGAAATTAGTGCACAATACTGAGTGTGTAAAAATGAAGTTATTTTTACTTTTGTTCTCCAAGTTCTTTTATTAAAATGTTGCAACCTCTGAACCGAAAACATACTTTCTACGCTTTCCGTAGAATCATAATCATAATTATGTTATTAGATGTTGAAAATATGTATGAGAACGAAATCCATGCTTCGATGAAATTTAATACCTTACCCATACCTCACTCACGAACCACAACCCAAATTGTCGTAGCATGTGCATTTTTTCTATCAGTAATAAAATACCAAATAATTACTGTAAAAACATATGACCACACCTATTCAGTTGACTGCAGGCATACAGACCTTTAAATCTATGTACAGAAGATTTAAAAAAAGGTACAAGACAAAAATAATCATACTACTGGTACTCACCTAGAACTGCCACATATCTTGAGAGCCATTAAAAAAAAAAAATGACTGATTACGCTGACCATTTTTTACACCACTCTCGATTATACCGCCTTGTACTTAAACCAATAATCCAACAGCCCTTATTTCCACACGGTATACGGTACTTTCCTGCCCCAGCACCATCACTCACCATCTCCAATCGATGCTACTAATTCCTTTTACCCACCACACCAATTACTTTACATTCTCTTGACAGCTTCCTGGGCAAGCTGCTCGGAAAAGACTTTTGAGTCGAATGAAGAAAAATTGTTTTGCATTTTCGACTGAAAAAGTCTGTCAGTAATTTTATAACCATAACCCCTAGTTTAGTTTGAGGAGTTATTGTGAAACACTAATGACTGTCGTACTATCATGGACTTTGAATTTTTAAGAAATATTGGAATAAGGTCACACTGCAGTCTTCATTTTGGTAAGCTACATAAATAAAGCTCTTTTAAATGTTTTTCAGTGTTTCTCTGCGGTACCCTTTTTTTCACCAAATTCTTAAAAAAATGCAACGAATAAAACCCTGTAAGGATGAACTTCTTCCTTTCTGAAAAAGTAAAATACATCACTCTCCATAAGAAAATGCAGTTTATTACATTGTGTTGGCATATAATGGGCGTAAGGGCTTCTGTAGTATTACCTGCGAAGATATCTTTGAAACTGCTAAGTCAGAGACTATGTACTTCAGTTTTTATAACCAAGAGAATTGCATAACAATATTGTAATAATACACTTTGAAAATCACAGAGAAGTATTTACAGTCTGTTCTTAATTCTATATGCTTTACTTATTCTCTCTCTCTCTACATTAGTACCTTCAGCAACTAATGTTAGTAATGTGGAAGGTGGGGAGGTGTACTACGCTCTTCAGAGTGCTGAAGGTCGGGAAAGATTCAGGTCTCTTTATCGAAACATGCCAGACACCAACAACCATCTTCGTGTGTAACCTTGCAAATGTGGGAGGGTAACACATGTCAGCTTTCTGCCCTGATTTGAAGCCCCGCCAGTTAGCAGCCAACTTCCTATTCTTGATGGAGCTAATCAGAGTATAATTTTTGTCATTCATAGCTGCAGTGTTTCCAATTATTTCCATTTTTTTTTTCAACTTGGTGGCTAATTTAACACAGTCCCTCAGGTGGGGACAAAATAAGGAAGTGTACAAGGTAAAGATTATATTTTCTTATCGGCATTCGAAATATCTACCTATTAATCCGACCAATTTGTTATCTGTTTGCTTCCTGTGTTTCATCGTATTTTAAAGTAACTATATTCTGTAAGATTATCCATGGATATTCCAACTTGCTCTGCATTATTTCGATAAGTATTATCCATACTGTAGGTAACTTTTTTTTTTCTTTTTTTTTTTTTGGTCTTTCAGTGTACTGGACTTTGCATTTATCAGTATTAAAATCAGTTTACCAGACCAACAGAATGGTCTGTTTAAACTCTGTAATCATCTCTTTTTGTACAGGTGCATTTGCTATGCTACCGACTTTTGTATCATTAATAAACTGAGAATTTTACAACACAGACACTCATCATTATTACTGACAAATTATACACAAAACAAGCCCTAAAGTCATCAGGCATTTATGGTGCTACGCAGATCAAGTTATCGGTCAATGTCTCTGTGTATGTCTATCTATCTATCTATCTAGCTTCCAGTCCATTATTGTCTCACCAGGAGCATAGGTGCCCACGGTTAAGCTACGTAGTCCTGACATAAGGCGAGAGCAATCTGTTTTTTTATGTGAGCAATATGCTGCCAACTGTCCTCTTAATGTTGTGTTCAATAAGTATTTCATAGATGACCGATTATTGTACACTGGAAGAAATGGTTATAAGATTATAGGTAAACGTTTGCAGTCCAGTGAAGCAAAACACCTTTTCTTCAACAGCTCTGTCAACGTATGAAAGAAATTGCTTAGAATGTGGTAAACTGCAATACAGTAATAACATTTGAAAGCCCCTGGAATAAGTTTCTGGCTTCGAATCCCCGGTTAAACGCACTCCTGGTTGAAGGATATATATAAAATTTTCAGACTAATTTTCCTGTCTTTCAGATCTTGGAATGTGCAGCGGCAGTGCAATAATTTTATCAGATAATAATACTTTTTCCATGAAAGTAAGTTCGTGTAGAATAGTATTTCCCTTTAGTCATTTCTATGAAATTTCCACGACAGAGTTTCTATGCTGCATTGTAGTCCTTCTCACTTGTTCCTGCCTGCTTCGGCTGAGGTGCTTGTGGGAGGAGTGGAGCCTTCTTATCTTGATATCCTTATCTTCACCTTACAGAGTTAGATATCATTGTCACAGTCTTCTCTGGAACAAACAGCCTCGAAAGGACTATTAGGTTTGTTGCTATTTGCTTTCCTTAGTACCTCTTTGTACTGAATAATTATAAAGCCCCATTAGGCCACATACAGATGGAGGGCCTATACCCACCAGACCTCCTGGGATCGGCATAAAATCTAATCAATATACAAAATGGATAGTTCCCCTTCAAAATTCCACGAAAAACCACCACCAAATAAATCAGCTTAACATCGTTCTTGCTGAGAGCACAAACAAACAACACTGCCAAATTTTTCTGTCTGTGAATTCCAATGAAGGTAGTCGGCGAGGAGGAGGAGGAGGAGGAGGAGGAGGAGGAGGAGGAGACAGCAAGGAAAAAGAAGATGAAATAGCTATTAAAAGGTAACAAAGGCAAGCACAAAACAACTGCTTAACGTTTTCCTGTAATCTATTACAAAGTACTTCAGTTTACTCAGTAAAACAAATCATTAAATGGAAATATGAAAAAAGTACAAGGAAATAAGCGTATCGTCGTTTTGCATTCGTGGTATATTTTTCGGTCCCTTTCGCTAGACGTTGCAAAATAGGTTGGAAATGGAGCTGTTGCTGTTGTTTTTGCAGCCCCAGGCTCATCTGGACGTAAACCCAGTGAACTGCACGAAAGCAACCACTTCAACCAGTCGCTCCCAGAGTTCTTTTGTTATGTTTACTTTGAAGGATTTCCTGTTGTGGCTGTGTTGTGTCCACGGTGAGTGTGTTTTTGTTGTAGTGGTGGTGGGGTGGGGCTGCATTACAATGGGGCCACAGTGGATTGTTTGCGAGTTGTATTTTGTGCTGTTATTGTAGCTGGGAAGAATGGTTACCAATTTGCAATCTGACTTGTGCTTCTTCGGATAGGTAGTTTCTGTGGGGTGTATGTCCGGTGCAGGTTCACCAAAAATGCTATTGGGTCGAAGGTTTTGGATGACTGTGGCGGCTATTTGTTTATATACTATATTTTTTTTTTTTTTTTTTTTTTTTCAGTGTAGTGTTGGGTGGAAGACGGTGGACGTTGTTGAAATATTCTGTGTAGTGATGGGCTGTTAGTCGTTTCTTGCTTCTTTGTGAACGGGGTGATGCAATATGAAGTTACAAGGATGGGATGGGTCTTGAGCTGACGCAATGAACTATGTCTCTTATGTTCACATGATCTTTGACTGCAAGTATTTTTGTTTCTTGATGCATATTATCTATATTAGTGGTTTTGGTGTATATAATGTTCAAGGATTCTATTTCTTGTTCCCAGGTAGTTGCTGTGAGTGTCTTCAAGGCACCGACGTTACGAGATGCTTCTGCACTGATGTTACATGTTTGCTGGAAAGAATGTCAATATGTGTACCCAAGGTGAGCCCTAGAATTTGAGGGTGTTCATCCATTTGGAGTAGTTGGTTAGGTGGGGGCGCTCACCATCCATTCATTCAATATAGTGCTGCTTTGGGTGTCTGCCCTTTCCTCTCTTCCTTCCTTCCTCTTCTGTCTTTCTTTCCTTCATTCTCTCCTCTTCCTTCTGCCTATGGGTGACTACACTCCCTCTTCTGTCTTTCTTTCCTTCATTCCTTCCTCTTCCTTCTGCCTATGGGTGACTCTACATTAAGTGACAAGCCAAATGGTTTCCTGTGCACCAAGAAACCATTACTAGGTGGGTGGTAACCACAAAATCAAATTATGGCGCCTGGTAGTTTAATGGGTAATTAAGGCGCTGCAATCGGACTGAGCCTGTGTAGGCTTATATCCAAGGAATGGTTGGGGTTTATTGCTCACGCAACGCCATTCAGGGATGAGTGAGGCTGGTCATTCTCATCCTAAATGTCAGGACCAACTTGCCTAACCCCGGGCTCTTATGCTCCTCATGGGGCGACATAGGACTGAATGACGGATGGATGGATGGTTAAAGGAGGAAACTTGAGGCTGTGCTTGAGATTCATGTATGTGTGAAGTGAAGAAGGCAGGCTAAAGGTAAACTTGGTTGGCGATCAGGCAGTCATTCTTTTATGTCTAACTCAATTTTCTAGAAAGTCTAAGTATGGCTGGAAGTGGGCTGCTGCTTGTAGTTTTGGAGTGTTGTGAAGCTATTGCCAAGTCGTTGACAAAAGACAGCGCTACTGCTGACGGAGGAAGGGTAGGCAGGTCATGGAGGAAAAAGTTGAAAAGTGATGGTGAAAGAAATGAGCCCTATGGAACACAGCTGGACAGTAGCCTGAATTCTGAATTCTGGTTTTGGTTGAGTACCTGAGTTTGTCTGCCAGTAAGAAAGTTGGCCATCCTTTTTTCATAGTTTTCTTTCATGTCTATGTCTACGACTTTCTTCATTAGAATGTGCTTTGGTAAAATGTGACAAAAGGTTTGATCAGGTCTATATCGGATTGGGCTGATTTTAATGGGGACTTCTTTGTGAATCCGTCAAGAATGAGTCAACCTGGAGAAATGGATAGTGGTTGGGGCATGAATAATATATAAAGGACAGAGATTGCTGAGGAATAATGCCCCTCCACTGCACGATGGTCATTAATACTAACCATCTATATTTATCATCACAATCATCCCGCAGCCTTTAATGATCTTCATAGAACAAGCGAATGTACACTGGGTCACTAAAGTATCGGTGCACAGGGGGTCCGATGCCTACCGAAAACATTCAATCAACTGCTGATGGTTACCAACGTCTCATTGTGTATGAACAGTGTCTGTTTATATAAACATAACATCTGCTGTATGTTTGCAAGAGGATATTACTAGTTGGCGATATATAACACCTCCCGACATCAGGGCCACCAACGTGTGGTAGGTCGGACACTAATATTTCAGTGACCTTCGTCCTGTGGCCCAAAATGTTTCACGCATATTATGCACCGATACTTTTGTGACCCATTGTACATCCCGATCCTTAACTGCCCTGCCGGGCGAACACAGACGTAAGAAAACAAACTGTCAAAAAAAAAAAAAAAAAAAAAAAAAAAAAAAAAACTACAGTCCCTGGAATTCAACACAGGTCTTTCTAGTTGTAGACTGGACATGCTAACCATTACATCATCAAGTTCTTAAATATAACGAGAAATTATCATTCTGAAGTGGTTCTTGAAGACTTCTTCTTAACATGAACAACAAAAGATCGTTTTTTATATTATTCTAACCCAGTTTTATGACAGATCTCCAAAACAGTTGACAATTATCACAGACCTTTTTCTTTTTCGTATTCTGACACTAAATTCTCCACTCCAGTTTGTATGGGATCTGTTTCGCGGCTGTATCAGTGCAGACAAACCTGTGAGTGAAGACAGTTTTATATCCACGGATCAAAGGCAAAATTTAGGCTTAGGTTATCCTGTGAATAATGTGGTAGCTACTGCTGAAGTTAAAGGCAAATACACAAAATTTCACTAGTAGCTATTGGTGAAGTTAAACGCAAATACATCATGGAGGGATGGGGTGGAGAGGTATATGAGAGAGGGGGGTGTGAGTTGGG
This sequence comes from Coenobita brevimanus, assembly GCF_032717465.1. Taxonomy (NCBI): domain Eukaryota; kingdom Metazoa; phylum Arthropoda; class Malacostraca; order Decapoda; family Coenobitidae; genus Coenobita; species Coenobita brevimanus. Next base: position 32,300,804 of record NC_137046.1, read on the forward strand.
AGCAGGGCAGTGAAATGGCGGGGGACAGGGCGACTTGGAGGCGATTTGTTTGTGGCCACCCCAAACGGGATTGAGGCGTCTGGCAATAGATAGATAGATAGATAGAGTTTTAAAATTGGGCGCCTGATGGCTGGCATTTCACAACCGCCTCAATAACGCATGCAAGACAAGCAGTCGTGGAGACTTGACAAAAAAATCGGTGATTTGCTAGGGCGCTTCTCAAGGGCAGTGTTCAGAGAAGATCTTAACCCTCTCACTACGACTATGTATATATCAATATGTATACTACCTCCAGATTACTTTATTCAAATTTTTATTTAATTCTAGTATCACTGGAATTTACTAAGGCTTCATGAAATCCCCACACTTCGAAAAAGTGTTTTTTAATCTGAATAAAATCGTCTGGATGTACCAACAACATTCCAAAATTGCATTTTCTTTTTCTGGATTGAAGGGGAAAACCCATTCAGCACGAGGAAGTAACATTAACTTTACTCTTGTTCTCTCCAGGTGATTTAACTTAGCTTTAGACTGATTATTCGAACGATGGATTACAGAAAACCTTCCCTAGTAGTGAAGGGGTTGACTTCAGCACCAAGATAGCGTCTTGTTTATTTACTTTTTTTTTTTTTTTTTTTTGCCATATCAAGACGATTTTATTTAGTTCAAAAGAAAAGTGCTGAACTGAAGGCATTATTTCAATCTTTAATCCTCTTTACTAGGGCGCTCGGCTAAACTAAATGAAATTACCGTACCTGATAACTGCAAGAGCAAAAAAAATAAATAAATAAAAAATAAAAAAAGTATACTCAGGCTAAAGGTGATAAACGGATTCTTACAATGAATAAATCTCCACAGCTGGGGATTTACCACAAGTAATTTCGTTCGGTCGCATTTTTCGCTTTTATATTCATCCTGGTTTCCGTGATGTGTTAGGTGGATAGAAGTGGAGATACGAGGAATAACAAGTAATTTTATACATACTTTACGCTTGAAAAAATTTATGTATACGGCCTCTAGTCCAGGTTTTCGCAGTTCCAATAATGTCTGGTCATAATCAGAGTCTGGGAGAGAGAGAGAGAGAGAGAGAGAGAGAGAGTTCCCGTTCTTTTCCTCCGTACTTTCCCTCTTCAGTCCTTCACCCCACAAATCTCCCCGTAAATAATCAAAATCGTCTTTGGTTTGCCTGAATAAAGTATGAAGCACGTCCTTCATCTGAAAAGGTTAAATTCTTTCTCTCCTCTCCTTTCCTTTGCCCTCATTCTTCTTCTTTGTCTTTTCTATCTTCGTTTTTATCCCTCTTCCTGCTTCTCCTTTTCTCCATTCCTCCTTCTCCTACCTCCATCCTTTCTCCCTCCTCCCCCCTCGTTCTCTCCCACTCATACTCACATCGTCTCTCTCTCTCTCTCTCTCTTTCCTCCCCAATCTCTCTCCTCTTCTCCCCCGCACACCCCTCGATAAAGGCTCAGTCCTACCGTGTAATTATTTTCTCACTCTCTCCGGATTCTCGCGGCCAGAGGAGAGAAAAAAGGAGAGGAAGGGGATGAGGGGAAAGGGAGCAGGAGGAGAGGGAATGGAGGAAAATTGGAAGATCGAGGAGGAGGAGAAAGAGGAGGAGGAGGTGGAATACAAAGGAATACAAAGGAAAGCAAACAGCAACAGTCCTTATGGCCCTTTCGAGGCTGCTTGTTACACAGTACACTATGACTATGAGATCTAATTCTACATGCTGAAGGATAAAGATGGTAAAGCAAGAAGATTCTTCCCGCCTTCAAAACTTACTGTTAAAACTGGCAGGAAAAAGTGAGAAGGACTACCAAGCAGCATGGAAAAACTGACATGGAAACTTCATAGGAAAGACTGAAAAGGAAAAGTTACGTTTTATAATACTTTTATCTATATGCCACCACCTTGTATAACCTGTACGAGAAAGTAATAAAGTAAAATGAATAATCAAATAGCTAAATAACTAAGGCATGACATTATGTAGAGGACGTTGAGTTAACGGGGCGTCTGTAGACACAGTGTGGAAAATGCACTACTGTAACCTATCCAGTACGAAAAATCTCCCCAGATCAAGAAAAACCGTCCAAAAACAGCAGGAATAAAATAAAAAGTAATCGTAAACTCTTCACTGCGAGAGGTTCGGCTGCATGAAGTTGTCTTTTGGTAATAAATCAAAATACATGAGGTGATTGTAGTATCGAAGAGATTATCAATAAAACATGAACAGCACACGAAAATATGTAAAGTAAGTAGTACAGAAAATGTGGTATCGTGCCTCCACGGGCAATGAGAATGTAAAGTTGTAAAAGAAAGGGTGACTGAGAGTTTGCAAGAGCATAGCCAAAGTAAAGAATAATTAGAAAGCGAAGCCAAGGTAAATTCGTAAATAGTAAAAGAGTGGTGTCAGAGAGGCCCCCAAACCAAAATAAATAATTATATAGTGAACGGGAGGCGTCGTTGAGCCAAATATGCCAAAGAAATCAGGTAAAGTAAACAGTAAATAAGATGCAACAAAAAGCCTCTGAAGCCCACGAGTATACGTCCCTTTGGTGCGAGGTCCATAGCACAATTAGTTTATTCCTCCTCGTAAACCCACCCGGAAGCACTCATCACGCCCCAGCATTAATTCGTAAAGCATTATTCCATTTTCTTTGTACAGAATAACAGGATCATTCTTGCACAAGTATTTTGCGTCAGGAAGGGAAAATGGTAACTGCAGGTCTCATTTGGTACCCTTCGGGGTGCAGGATCCTGAAAATGGGTTACCACAGTTCAGAACGGACAAGGGTATGAGGCCGGCCGACGCTTCTGGTAGCGTTTTATACAGTACGAAAACCTCTGGTTACCTCTAGGATAAAAATCGTTGCGTGTCAGGCACACTTTTGAATAAAACAGAGTAGTTCACGTGTCACTGTATTTAGTGATAAAATTAAACATTCTAGCTCGATTTTTTTTTTTTTTTTTTTTTTTTTTTTTTTTTTGAGTAGGTAAGATCTACGGACCCAAGACCCAAATACGATATCAAAGGAAGATCAAAAGAATCTGTAGATTTGCCACCGGCTGAACTTGCCCAGCTATCCTTCAAAACTCCATCCTTTGTTAGCATCATTCAGCAATGCTCTCTCAGCTATGCACTGGGAATTCCTATTACTTCTGCCTTATTCTCTTCAGCCAGCTCACGCTTTAACGATATAAACACTCATGATTCAAGAATTTCGTCCCCCTCCTTGTCGCCGTCCATCAATTGTGGATCGACAGCAAGAACCAGCCTCGTTGTGCAATAAAACATGAGAAGTCACCATGCCTATGACTCAAGTCTCTTTTGGAAGAGGCCTTCCCACGTCTGCCACTGGGACGACTTGACCCTCCAAGCGGTATGAAAGTAGACAGAAAACCATCAGCCAGTAGACTTGCCCTATGAAGCCAGCCTACCTCCTGCCAGAGACCTTTGCCTGCCTGTCCTCCAGGTGGTTACAGCCCACCGACATTTTGGAGTCAGTTCAGCGTTTGTGATCTACTGGGTTACAAGACACTGAAAGACCAACCTCATCCCGTCAACTTAACTTGAAGTCGGTAGTGGAGGCTATCATCGAGCACCCTGGCAAACTACTGTAACCTTCGTCCTGCTTAACTATCACAGAGACCACTATCATCACAGAAGCACTCTTTGTTTTGGATGCATCTTGACAAGCACAGCGACAGAACATTACTGCATTTCACTGGAAAAGGACTTGAGGAAAAATATAAATTTCTGATGCGGACATTCAATTGCACCAGCACGCCCTCAACCCCATGTGCTTGGGCTACTTAAGCCCAGTGAGGCCGTACCTTCGTACTGCCCTTTAGGCAGTGCCCACCAGGTATACATGCCACTAAGACAGCACTTGAAACCCTACACATTTCATTATTCTCAAATATATATATATATATATATATATATATATATATATATATATATATATATATTTATATATTTATACAAAAATCATTAAAGACCAAGGCGTAGCCATTGTTCACTATTTTTCTGTTGATCTTTTCGAGTTTTCTTACACATTGTTTTACACTATGATTCAGGTTGTAGATAATATGTCCAAGATCCATGTCGTAACTATATTTTATTAATTATTTATTTTCATTTTTCGTAGGACGTTTCGTGTATCCTTACACATCATCAGCGACTGTAATATAGATACAATACACTATAAAACATGACATATGTATGTATATATATATATATATATATATATATATATATATATATATATATATATATATATATATATATATATATATATATATATATACCAAGCTATATCTTTCACTGATACTTCTCACATTTTTCTTAACACTACATATGGCATAGGGTATCAGTTGCAGTTTACCACACCAGACATTATTTCTTCCATATTCCATACACCAGTCCCGCTTAATGATTAGAGCGCTCATGAAAGTGGCCAGTACGTCTGACAGATGACATTCTCATTTCGACTATAGCCCAAATATTAATATCAGAGCTCTGGTAATGTCATGTGTATGGATTTTACTGTTTCTTTACCTGCCACTGTGCATTCATGCATTTAAATCCTATGTGCAGTTTGTCTACATGTGTTGTTTCCTATGTCTGTACTAAGAACTTCTTTGCTTAACATGTTTTTCACTGAGGAAATCCGAATGAAGCATAATGAATACCTGCCCTCGGCGGCCTCACCATATTTTAAGAGATCAGCTCGAAATCAGTTGCATTTTCTTAATTACCATGGACATATATAGGCACATTAAATTCTGCGAACTGCTAACGCAAAGAATTCGTCTCATTTAATCCAATGTTAAGACACTAGTACCAAGTCCATCACACTGACGTTTCCATTAAAACTTTCTGCATTGAATAATCAGTGGAGCCATTTACGACAATCTATTTACCCTGATAACTAGTGTCTGTGAGCTATAACACAGTTACATATATATAAACAGACCATACAGATCTGACGGTCTCACAGAAGTGGTTTAAGCTTAACATTAACCTTTACCTTCTAAAGCCTCTCTCTCTCTCTCTCTCTCTCTCTCTCTCTCTCTCTCTCAAAAAAGCAAAAAGTGCTGACATCGCTCAATTGGGCCGATTCTTTGACCTTGTTCTGTGTCCTTGACTTTTGACTGATTATACTAAATTAACCATCATCTCATCTTTGCCTGACCTTCAACGCTTCCACCAACTTTGCCGCTAATAGGATCAAAACGGTCTGCTTTAACCTTGCCCAGTGACCGTGACCTTTGACCTATTGTTCTCAAAATCGAATTACTTCATTTGACCTGTTGTTCTCAAAATCGAATCACTTCATTTGACCTATTGTTCTCAAAATCGAATAATTTCACCTTGGCTTACCATCAACCCCTCCCCATAACTAACTAGGATTAAAGCTGTTTTAATACTGTTCACACACAAAAAAAAAAACACACACACACACACACACACACACACATCAGCCGAGCCAGACAAACACAGGACCTAAAACAAAAATCCACATAAGGTCGGTGTAAAAGATCTGGAAGCGGTCAGAATAAACTTTTAAACTGCATCTTCGATTATTGTCTGGCAAATATGTTACTGTAAAATTGTATGCTCTTACCACAGAAACAAAAGACGAGAAGACTGATGAAGAAGGCTCTCTCTCACATCATCCAGCTACTAAAAAAAAAAAAAAAAATGGTGGAAAAAAATGAAAAGAATGAAAATGGATAAATAATAAAGCAACACCTTGGGCATCTGATGACTGGAGAATATTTTACGGGAATAATATAAAACAGCACAAAGGTCAAGCCTGATAATCCTGAAGTGTCAAAATGAAGGTGAAGTTCAGTGCTTGATCAAGGTCTGTATGGCACAATGTCTACAGTACCAGTAAAGGTGTCTATGCAACAATCTTCAGTTTATTGGACATGTTTGTCTTTTAAGATATACTAACCCTGTGACTGTCACATTTTTTTTTTTTTTTTTTTTTAAGCTGATGCCAAACAGTATTTATTTTATTCAACTATATGAACACAGATGCCGAAGAGTTCACCAATCCTTTCACGGTGGCGTATCACAAACGTGCGTTACATGACGAGATACATGGCAGTGGTCTCGATGGGCTTGCATTATATTTGATACTAAAAACGAATTTGCTATTTTACAGTACATACTTTGATGTCATGGTTAGCAAATGCAGCCGGCAACTGGGTGGATCCGAGTTCGATTCTTGGGCCAGTCAGATTCTTGGACAAGGTTCGTGTTCTTCTCGTCTCCATTCATTCTGCAGTACAATTGGGTACCTTGATGCAAATAAGCTGTTGCGTGACGGGCTGTGTACTAGGAGAAAATTGTGGCTTAGCAAAACTGAGGGTCTGCCTTAATGAGCCCCATGCACACGGTAGGCAGTAATTTTATGCATTCTACTTATGTCAGATCAAAAAGTCTCAGTTTTTAGCCGCTGACTTGGAAGACATTTTTTTCTATTTTACTTTAGTCATGCTGTCACCAGTTGATTTTATTCAGATTCATGGAAACCATCTGTGGGGATCGAGACTAAAGAAGGCCATGTATAACCCCTCCACTGCGAAAAGTTCCTCCTAAGCTGAATAAAAATCTCCTCACTGCAGCAAGAATAGAGCAAAAACCGAATCATCGTATTGATGGTGTTGAGAAATGCTGCGTTAGTGACTGGCAACTAAAAAACGTTATACAGAGCAATTACTGACAACTATACTCACGCATAACCAAGCAGTTAATTACAGTATAATCATTATCAGGAAACTGAATTACTTACTCTGATTAATCATACTCACGAAAATTTCCAAAGTTAATTTCTTTAGGTCAATCACTTAAGTAATTTTTCTCTGAACTTACCTAAGCTGAACAGCCACTTATTGCAGTGTTTTTTTAATAAGTCAGTCTAGCAAAATCGCCTCAACATAACTGAACCCACAGCTCTCCTGTCATCACTAATTTCCTGAAAGTGATTCATTTACAACGGGCCACCTTGATAATCCTTCGTGATGACGTGCCGACTCTTCAAATTCCGGAGGCACGCACCTATAAGGGTAGATTACACACGCGGCTCGCCCCCACGAGGTGCGCTCAAAAGAAACACTAAAACGGGAATGCCTCGTAACCCAGTGCAAAGGGCTCCGCATAATTACATTTACGAGTTCTCGGATCCTGTGCCTCGCCCGTCCCTCGCTTACCCCCCTTAACTTGCCCGAATATTGCTCTTATTTTGATTAATTCCCCGTAACTTCCTGCCGCGTCGAGTGAGGCCGAATAATTTCACGTTTAAGCGACTCTACCCATGCCTAACTATCGCTAACTAACAAACAACCTGCTAACGATGGCTCTACTCATTTTACCACCAGGCCGTACTGTCTTGTGCTAATTTTTCTGAACAAGGCTTAATTTGCGATTATCGGAAGTTAAGGGAAGCCATTCTGTGCCCTAACTTACTCCTGATCATCCTATTCACGGCCTTATAGAAACTTAAATCATCTTGGAATTCAAATTTAGGGGTAAATAGATGTTGGGTACATTGATTACCAGAAGTTCCACCCTTCTGATGTAAAATGGGTACAAATAAAGGGGAAAAAAAAGTAAATTATGAACATGGCTTTAGTATCACATTAAAGAATTAAATATATGAAGTATAAACAAAATGCTCCACTTCTTCACTTTCTTTACCATCAAGCATAATCAACAACGTCAAGTGATTCTTGAGGTGAAAAGGGAGGGTGTGGGATGATTTTAATGAAAACTAAGATTAAAATCACTTAGTATACTCAGCTTTTGCAATTAAATAATAAGAATTGAAAGAATGTGTCAAGGAAAATGTATCTTTAATAAAGTGCTCCACATAACTTCAGTTCACGATGATAAATCAACATAGTAATTGGAAAGGGATGGAAGACTTTTCTTAAACACAGTAACATTATGGACAAATCTTACTTTGTCCTCATGGCGAAAGGGCACACAGTCACTGTATTCTTTCTACTCCTATTAATCATCAGAAGCCTGGGACCTAACAATGGGATAGTGTTAAACATCAGGTAGATGGATTACAACAAAGTTTCTACGACGGGGGAACAGTCGAAAGTAAAAGATCTATTCACCGTAACTTGAAGTAGTACTGAACATTGGCAGGTCACGTTTTTCGCATAACAGAAAACAAATGGACGACCACAATAACTGCAGCATGTCATAGATGGGGTCAGATAAGGCGGACAGAAGCGACAGAGATAAAAATTATATATTCAGTGGGCTGGTATGAACATATAATAAACCCATGAGTTAATGAAAGTTGGGAGACGTCCATCTACGTCTGCCAATGGACCCACGATCTGGTGGTTATTGTAGTTATCTAAATTCCACTCTACTACCCTTATGATGCCTGATTCATAACACATTATCATCTATCCTCATACAACATTTACTTTCATCTGCGGCTGACAGGTGGTGGCAACCATGATCCAGTCACTTGCTGCAGTGTTGCCTATTTCTTCCTGGCTGACAAGCCTAGTGGATTTCTATAACCCAGGGAACCATTTACAACAATGGGTGGTAACCAAATAACGGGGTGATGTGGAGCCTACTATGGTGTCCCTGTTAACTGGGTGAAGATGCAAATGCAGAGTCCACTCAGGAACCAAACCTTCACAATGAGGCGCTGTCCACTGCAAGGGAACATCGGTTCACTGCACGGGATGGCCCTGCAGAGATGGTTAGTTACCTGCGGTTGATGTATCTGCTCGGCAAGACAGACCAGGGTTACTGTACTGCTACAACAATAGCAACAACAACAACAACAACAACAACAACAACTACTACTACTACTACTACTACTACTAGCTACATCCGCATCACCTCTTTCTGCACTTAACTCTGGTACCGCATTTACTCTCACTATTGCGAACACCAAATTCCTTTGCTCCTCCCCATCGTAAACACCATTCCAATTTTCACCAAATAAAGTATACATCCATCCCTCGCATGTTCATGTCATATACCCACCCACATTTAATTACCATCTAATTTATACTCACGCCTTCATTTACAAGTATAACAAATATCTTCTCAATTCTCATCTGCATCCACTTCAGATTTACCTCCAGCTAAACCAGTGAAAACTTTAAGTGTAGAAAGCAACAACTGATAAACTTGGTCAAGGGGAATTCAGTACAGTTAATCTGGTTACGGTATTGGGTTTGGTAGAGGTTGATCGCCTGTGTACAGAATTGGATTAAAGTCCCTGTGAACAGAACTAAAAAACTGCTTCTCTACCCTCGCTCACACACCGACACTCCAGTATATTCAACTATACCACCCGCACCCCTTACTGTTTCCATTCTATACCCGCACTAAATATTGTCACCATTTTCACAAACATTTCCCCCACATCATAATACTCCACCTTCTTGCATTTAGCCCACCCCCTACACCAACACCCTCTACACCTACACCACACTCCGCCGTCCACCTTTCCCCACACAATATTTAATTCTTCACATACGCCCACACCACATTCTCTTTTCACTTCAAAATCTGTCCTCACAAACAGCCACGCTGCTTTCTATCCTCAGGTGCAGAGCCACACATTTCATCATTCCCTGCACTCACGCTACCTTTTCTCTCTCACCTACAACACGTTCCCACCAAGCAACTCACACCACGTTCTAGCACACATATACGCTGACCACAACCCATTTCACTTTATACCCACAGAGCATTTTATCCTACACCTGCACCACAACCACCACAGCAAAACCTTCATCTTTACTTACTACACCCACTCCGCCTTTACCACCACACACAGCAATATACAGTACATCTGCAGAACTCTCACTATTTACACCAATACCACCCTCACCTACACTCATTAAATTCACCCTCATTTACCCCCACTTACTCCCACACAACTCTTACCGACACCCACACCATCCTACCGTCCTCATCTGCAGTCACTTACACCCATACCACCCTTACCTACACCCACACCACCTCTGCCTTCGTTATATCCAAACAACCATTTTCACTTACCCACACCCACAAGGAGCTACACCCATTTCCTCCCTCCCCAGTGCTGTAATGTAAACAGCCGCCGACAGCCAACAAGTGACTGTTCCGTTCAGCCGCTGTCGCCTGAAGCCTCCACTCCTCAATTACAGGAGTGCTGGCGGCCCCCACCTCACTAATTACTCGAGGACTAATCGTTAAATGATTAATGAGGGTCGGGGTGATAGACGAGGCAACACAGGAGCTCAGCAGGAAGGCTATTGTTACCACGTTAATTACTCATGTATTTTGCAAGGAAAATATCAAGGGAAAGCAACTGCAGTACGTAATGGAGGATAATTTTTAAACGGAGATTGTGGCATAATACATTTAGTGAGAGAAATTTCGTTGGCTCATGCCTTTTCTTATCTTTAAAGCATCGGTACCCGCAAAATGTTTAACTCACTGGCCAATATCTTCCTCATACTGAAATTAATTTCCTCATTTTGTAATCTGAAGTGGTCACATGAAATACCTTCTGATGATAATTCTGAAAAACATTGCCCTTATGTGTCACGGGGAAGGGTCATAGAGTCCCGTGTCCCAGGAACTTTAAGTAATTTGCACGGGACAGGAAACATTTCGTTGGGGAGTGTGTGAAAAGTCAAGGCAATCTTCACTACTAAGACGTATATGTTTGGCTTGTTTTTGTTACCTCCTGACAATTTTAACAGGTTTAGGAATGGCCTCTTGTACTGAAAATGTTAAAGAAGGTTATATCTAACCGCTCAAGTTTGAACGTTCTCTCATACCACGAAAAATGTCGTTTGGAAGTAGGTAAAATAATATACCTGTATACGCCATCAAACTGAATAACAATACCCTTTACACTTACTGTCCACTCTGGTGATGGAGAGGGACGCCTTCATGTGGTGGCACTTACATGAAAGGGGGCTCAATTACCCGGTTATACAAACGTTTTTCATTTATTTTCCTATCCCCCAAAACGAGGATGGCGGACGGCCAGAGAAGAGGAAGAAGGCTGCAGTCCACCGGGTTCACGTTCATACTAGCCTGGGGCTGGAATTACTACTACTACCAACACCTCCACCTGTACCGCAAACCCCTGTGCTCCCCTCACCCTCCCCATATTCCTTATTGTAACCTTCTGACATTTCACTCTGCCCATACCTCTTTTCGCTTCACCCTAATTACTCTCACACGTTCTCAGCATTATCTGTTCTCATCTACATCACATTCCCATCCACATCACATCCCATCCTCATCACATTCCTTTCCTAACCCACACCATCAGATTCCCCGTTAGCAGTACTGTATTTGGAAGATCAATACCGGTACTCAGGTAGAAAAGTTGCAGGCTGTAGCAATACTGACTCGGATTAATAGCGCCTATATAGTATCTTCATTATTCTCCCTGCCACACATTCCGAGGTCTGAGCTACAAGTTACAATGTACACCAAATTTTCAAGCTTGTAACACAGTGTACTGATTTTTTTTCTGCTTTCTGTGTTGGCTTGCAAAGAAAAATTAGCTTGTGATATAAATTCGCAGTGTGCATAATAAACACTGGCAAAATAGTCTTTACGTACATTTTAAATGACTAAGTGTTCGGGATTTTCCATTACTGAATAATATCGTCTGACGTCAACCAATATATGTGAAGTGTGAAAACAGTCACAGTAAAATGAAAAGGGTTAAAACTATTATTTATGTTTGACGCAAATGCGAATATACAGTCATGCAGAACTACACTTCTGTAGCATTTTTGTACTGTATTTTAGCATGATGTAAAAATGTTTGGTTTGATGAGCAGAGCTGCTCCAAAGCATCACCAGAGACTCATTCACACACACGCTTAATTTTATCTACCATGTAGCACGCGTAATGACTGAATGAGTACTCCAGGCCGAACACGGTCACCATCACGCCTGCCGGGTTTAGCGCACCCATGAATACGGTGGAATCTGGTTGTGTCAGGCGGATTAAGGCCATCCCGGTGATTCACGCGCGCACAACGGCAGGCGAACGACGCGGCATAAATCCTGATCGCGGCGTTCTGTCACTGTGGCGAGCGGCTGGTCTTTCCGTAATCCCAGAGGTGGCGGTCGAACTGGAAGGCTAGTGGACGGCGTGAGGCTAGGCGGAGTGAAGCTGGGATAGGTAAGAGGATAGGAATTTAGGTAAAGTTAGACTGGGCTACATTAAGCAAGAGGGTGAGAGTATAGGCGGACGTAGGATAGAGTAAGTAAGAAGGTAAGTATGCATGTAAAGTTAGGCTGGACTGGTTTAGAGAAGGAGGTGAATCTAAACAGGGTTAGGGCTGTAAGTAAAGTTAAGTAGTACTTGATGCAACTGGGTCTGTTTACGTAAGGGTTGATCAAGGGGGTGAAAGTCTTGGCAGGGTGAGGCTGGAGTAAGAGGGTAGAAATGTACGTAAAGTGAGGTTAAACTGGATTAGGTAAGGTTAGAGTTTAGGCTGAGGTAAGGTGATTTAAAGACAGTAAAAATCTACGTAAAATCAGCCAAGACTGAGTATGATAGTGGGAATTTATATAGAATTCTGCCGTATGATGTAAGAGGATAAAAATCTAGGTAAAATTAAAGTGGATTAAGTAAGGGGATGAAAATCTTGGTAAAGGTCGGCTGGATTAGGTACGGTTAAATTAGGCCTATACAGCATAGCTGAGATATAATTAGTTATATAAAAATCGCTCTGATCAGTAATGTTTTAGTTTTTACTCGAACTCGAATAACTTGAGATATTATTGTTAAATTAAGATGGCCAGATCAAGGATAAAACTATACGACACAGTTATGATGGATTAATGTACATTTTGGACTGTTGGCTGAATGGTAACAGAGGAAAATAAATGCCCAAGATAATACTTTTCCATTTGACGTTTCGACACTGAAGCTGTCCTAAGTAACGATACAAAACAACTGCCAAGTACTGTTTCCTTTCTCATCGTACGTATCTAATGGACTTCTAGGTTAAGCTTGGGTGTGTCCATCTATGCTCATTTAGTGTAAAAGTAGAAAAGGGAAAATATAGTTGAGTCAATTTATGCAGGCTAAACTAGGGTAATTAATATATGACCAGAATAAGGCAAAGTTGGCAAAGTTCAGATTAAGTTGGGCCAAGCAGTCACAGTCAAGGGTAATTCAGATTTGATTAGGACTGGACCAAGGCTGAAGAGTGGGCACAAAGAAACCCCAGCACTCCTGCCCTGTTATCACGTGAGTCACCACCTTCCCCCACCCCATCAGCCAGTTTCAGTCCCTCTCATGTATCTCTCCAGGACGCTTTAATCTCACGTAATTGCGTTTCCTTGAGTTTTATTGCGCTTCCTTGCATCTTGTTCCTGGCCTCCTCCTCCAGGCTGCTGTTGTGGATGAATTTTGCCTGCGATAAGCAAGAAAAGTGATGCAGGCTACAGGTGTGGTTAGCGAGCATGGCGTTTTTGGATAATGGCCTTGGGAGATACTGTCTGGTTTGATCTTCATTTCTGGTCTGATGAATGTTGGTCTGAGTATGAATAGGTGTTCTCTTGCAACTAGTATCAAGCTTGTATAGCTTCTTTCAGATATTCACTGAGACATTCTGTTTTGTCCCTGACATTCTTATTTCATTATTTGCCACTCATGCACCAAGCCTCAGTGTGCTGCGGCTGCATGTATCCGGAAACCAAGCTTTTCAGCACTGCGCGCTGTTTTTTCTTCCAAGATAATCACGTATACTTTCCTCCTAACTCAGCCTAATTAGACCTTCCTGGAAAAAAAAAGAAACTGCTCATTTCGATAACATTTCTAGGAATTTGCATTCCGGGTGTTCTTTAACTAGCAGAGTTAGTGCCAGGTTCATGATGTGCTAATATGAGCAGCAACGTGTTCTACTGTAGCTGAATTTTACTTAGCGGATATTTTGGTGTGCAGGCAGCACTTACACAGTGATTTCCTGACAACTTTCACTCCTTCAGAATGGTTAGCAATAGTCTCAGGCTTGCTGTGATTGTTTCAAGAGCAATGAATGAGGGAATAAAGATTGCAGGTTCGTACATTCCATCAAAAAGCTATCATTACAACCTACGTCTTTACATTTTGAAATAGTGTACGAAACTTAAGAAAATATTCTCCAATAACTACTTATATCTGTGCATGGCTAGCAGTTTCATCAGGAAGACATGAAAAAACTGTATGCAACCTATAAAGTACACAGTTCAATCAGAAATATTCGAAAAAAAAAAAAAATAGTAACAGCGTCCAATGTGAATCCACTGATCACCTGTATAATGGCAGTTTTTTGATCGTGTCCAATTATAATAAATAAATCACATAAACCGACCATGTCTGAACAATAAAACCAGCTACAGTAATTTAAAATAACTCGTGAGTTTAGTGATAATTTTATCTTCTGAATAATATTGTTAGTTTAATTCCTCTTTCAACATTTGGCAAGAACCATTAAAATTGCAGATTCGTTTCATTATCAAAATGGGCACGAATTCTGGAAGGCGAAGTGCAATAAAGTTCCTGAGTGGTTTCTTTCAATAGCAAGAGTGATGAGGACGTATATACTCTGCAGAACACAATAACTACAGCTTGGTTTTACTCGCCAATCATAGCAACAGAACACTGACTTCACAAGCAATATGAGATGAATTCTGGAGGTACAAGTGCATTAAAAGATCTTCCAGGGAGGTTCAATATAATAGTGGGAGTGATAAGGATCGTATATATTTTGCAAATCCATAAAAACGGCCGCTTAGTTTCGCTGGTAGACTGAGAGGAATTCCAAAGGTAAAAGAGCAATAAAAGTTCTGAGGAGTGTTTCGTAACAGCAGGAGGGGGAGAATAGTTTACATTTTACAAAGCCATAAAAATTACAGCTTGATTTCCCTTGCAGACTACAATAACAGCAGCCTGGTGTCACTTGCAAAATAAGAGATGAGTCCTGGACGTAGCAAAAAAAATATAAGTTTTTAATGGGGCTCTCTTTCTATGTCTGGAGTGAGAAGGATTATATACATACTTTGCAAGCTTTAAATAATTGCAGTTTAGTTTCATCTGCAAAATGAGAGATGAATCTTGTAAGTAGGAGTGCAACAGAAGTTCTTGAGGGGGTTTCTTGCAATGGAGGATGTGAGCAAGATTTTATTTATTTGGCAAAACCATAATAATTGCAGCTTCGTTTCACTTGCAAAATAGGAGATGTCTCTTGGAAGAAGAAGTGCAATAAAATTCATGGAGGGTTTCTTGCAATGGATGATGTAAGCAAGATTTTATCTATTTTGCAAAACCATAATAACTGCAGCTTGGTTTCACTTGCAGAATAAGAGATGAATCGTGAAGGAAGTGCAATAAAAGTTCTTGGAGTTTTCTTGCAGTGGCTGGAGTGGGGAGGGTCGTATATATTTTGCAAAGTTCATAATAATTGCAGCTTGGTTTCACTTGCAGAATAAAAGATGAATCCTGGACGCAGTAGTGCAATAAAAGTTCCTGGAGAGTTTCTTGCAATGGCTGGAGTGAGGAGCAGCGTGTATTTGCGAGGGTGACCAGCCAGCCAGCCAGCAGGGTCCTCGCTCACTCCGGTCACGCCCCACCCTCCTTCTGCCCCCCCAACGGTGCAAGGGAAGCAGAATTTGTAAAAGGCAGAACGATGCAGCTACATATTGTTCCTGGTCTATATATATGTACATCCCGGCGACCAGTCCAGGTAATTTTAGATAATGTAAAATCACGGGAGACCAACATCCGATTTTTTTCTGTGACTTACTATGCTTACTACCCCCCTCCCCCGTCTCTCTCTCTCTCTCTCTCTCTCTCTCTCTATATATATATATATATATATATATATATATATATATATATATATATAAAAATTTAAAACGAAATCTCAGAACAAAACCGATTTATTACTGCTCATAGGGAGATCCGCAGAATGCATAACACTCTAAACTGACCAGACTTCTTATGTGAATAGCTACTCGATAATCAAGTCTTGTGGAGAGGCAGGGAGAGTGAAAGCAGTGTAGGTAGTGCACCGTCCTATGAGCTCCATGAGATGACTGGTTTGTAGGTGCTGAGTGAGTGAATTTAAATGATCTCAGTGTAGCAATAAACGTACAGTGTTGGTGAGAATTAAGAAAGGTATAGCAAAGGGATTTAATTTCAGACTGATTTGACTCTCAGCTAAATAAAATCGTCTGGCGTAAACTAAAATAGATTTCTAGAGTTGTTCCGACAATGGAAGGTTAATGATGCATGTGATAGCTCTCTCGAACTCGTGAGACTCATTTTCAGTTGAATAAAATCGACTAGCATAATATGGAACACTCAGAGTTATTCCCACCATGAAATCTATGATTACCTCATAGAGAAGTCCAAACATCCGAGAGGCATTACTACTCTTTAACAGTTTGATGTATGATTCGCTAGATTTTAATAATCGCTGGGCAACACCAGAACAAGTGTTGACTGACTGACCGCACGCACACACGCACGCACATATGCACGAACGCACACACATACACAAAGGGGGCGTCATGTATGAAACAGTAATAATTACAATAAAATTAGGGGAGTGGGTGGGACAATACAAAGGTTAACGTCGCCGAAGAAGATAACTAGGGCAAGGGATTCGGTAGAGTAACAAAGAGAAGGTAGACAGGACGACACAGGACTGGGAGTAGTCTGGGCTAAGTAACTTGGAAGAGGGAAGGTGCTATAGCAGCCGATTTTTTATGTAAATATACTACAAGCTTCCAGCGAAATTAGCTAATATGTGGTCACGGTAAAGTGACTTCGAAAAAGAAAAAAGGCAAAAACAGTCGAGATGACGTAAATTAAGTGGAAACGACTAGCCAAGTACACAACGATGGAAGACATAAAAGTATCTTGAATAAAGAAAGCAGCCAAAGTAGCTGTGACGATGTAAATACAACAGATGACACAAGATAAAAACTATCGACTGCACGAGGGTCAACAAGGCAGTCAGTCGCCAATTACTGTCCTAATTTCCCTCAGAGTACCATCCACAGTCGTCGTTGTTACATGCAGGTACCGTACTTTACTGCTGGCAGGAGAGTGAAAAAGGGAAACGAATTCTAAGAGAATCGAACTCGAGTCGTCCAGTCGAAAGCTAAAACAGAAAGTTACACCAAAAAGCAGGACTGCAGGCGATGTTGAATGGATGAAGGAGAGCGAAAGCAACGACGAGCGACTGAGGCCACAGACGACGGTGGAGAGTGACAGGGAGAACAGGAAGTGACAGGAAGACAGGGAGAGTGACAGGGAAGGCAGAAAGAGTGACAGACATGACAAGGAAGAGTGACAAGGAAGACATAGGAGAGTGGCAAAGAAGACATGGGAGAGTGACAGGGAAGACGAGGGGAGAGTGACAGGGAAGTGTTCACTGGTCAGGAACGACAACGGTGGGTGTGCCTGCAGCTGGACCCATTATTCAGTTGACTGGTAATCCAACGTGCAAAACACCACTCCGGCCACACGCATGCAGGCGGGGATTCGATTTGAGTATGTGGGCCAGCCAGGGGAGACGCGACTGGTGGTTTACTTAAATATTTACCCTTGCGTTTAACTTCTTTGGCCCGAATACATTATATATTTTTTCTTCTTACAACCGCTAGGCGACTATATCTGGCCTGTTAAAGACACCTACTGCTTTGATAACCCCATCACTGTAGATCACTTCCTCTACGTGAACTTTAAGTTGTTGGTTACTACATAAAAAATACAGTACTGTATATTTGCAATCATCGTGGCTGTAGGGTTAATCACGTTAAGGAGATATCCGTGAGTTAGTGGCACTGTACGTGTTTACGCTGCGAGTGTAGAAAACTATTACAACTAAGAGAATTTACCAATGGCTTCCCTAGTGAAAACCTCCTTCAACAAATGAACCCCCTCCCAGGGAAAATAAAATAGTCTGATGGTAACAAAAATATAACATAAAAGACAATCTGGTGCGTATGTGGTTAACTGAGTGTATCTACTGTAATATCTTCACCACCAAAAGTCCCTCCTAAGTTGACAGAAGCAAGACTGATACTAAAACTAATATCGCAATATAACAGATCTTTTACTGTGTAGAGCATAAATGCTATACTTCCGGATTAGATATACTCTGAGATGATCCTTTACAATATGTATTAGATCGCAAAACTGAATATCCGAGTGTTCATTCTTTACAAAAACACAGCAATAACTTCTAATGAATCCTGGTCATTGCGCGTCTGAAATCTGTCTAAAATGATATACTATTTTCCAGGTAATCAGTTAAGCCGTTTTATGTCTTCCGTGCCGTGAATTCTGGTATGGATGTGTGGGTGTGTCTTGTGGAGGGGCGAGGGAGGGACCGACCAATTGTTATTCTGTGGGAATTTTGGGACGGCCACCCCTCACTACTCCCTCCATCCAGCTCGACCCCCCATCCTACCCCATCACTCCTGTCCCCAGCCCCCCACTTCCCCTCACCCAGGAGAGTACCCTTAGTCCTTCCCCTCACCCCTGCCCCCGGCCTCCCTCACTCATTAAACCTTGACCTAATCACCCACGCCGAGAGAGAGAGAGAGAGAGAGAGAGAGAGAGAGAGAGAGAGAGAGAGAGTCTGGTACTATATGGAATTATCACCTTGAATTTATATTGATGCATTCTGTGAAAAGTAATTATATGATGTAAAAACACTCAGCTCTGTAATTACACGACTAATGAATGTATCCAGGTAGACAGGAACAGCGAGAGCTTCATTAATCACACGACACTTCCATTTCCTGCTGATATTGTACACGAAGCGTAATTGAGTCTACATCATTACAAAGGTCATTAATCCCTTCAGTATCATGATGTATTATTTTCTTGTTACTTCCAGACGCTTTTATTCAGTTCGGGGGACGCGTTTTCAATGGGAGAGGTTAGTCACAGCCTTAATTAATCCCTTCATTGATAACAGAATCGTTAACCGAGATAAATCGTCCGATAAGAGGAAGACGTTTTTATTATGCTGTCGTTGTTGTTGTTAATGCTGTTGAATAACTCTTGTCTGTCTGGCCAAGTAGAATCATCAATCGCAAGCAAACAACCTAAACTGCAGGGCCATCCCGTGCAGTGAACCGATGTTCCTTTGTGGTAAACAGTGTCTCCCCAGGCAAGGTGTGGAAAGGAGTGTGGAAATTTGGTACCGGATGGGCACCGCATTAGCTTCTCACCACCCAGTTAGCAGGGGCACCATAACAGGCTCCACATCACCCCGTTATTTGGTTACCACCCAGCGTTGTAAATTGTTTCCTGGGTTACAGGAAACCATTATGCGTGTTACTTAGTGCAAAGCTATTTGATGTGGAGAGAAGAATGACAAAACTTGAAAGGAAGGATGTTAAAAATGAAATGAGAGGAGGGCTGACACAAAAAGAATGGTAAAGGTAAAGGAAGAATTAGGTGGGATTCCATCAGATGAGTGGATGATGGTCGCCACCACCTACCACCCAGGGGAAAGAGTAAAATATAACAATACCTCATCGGATAGAAGGGGTTATGCAGTACAATGAATTCGTCCCTTCAGCACGTGTACGCAGCTTATATATTTTTCCTTGTTACCACCAGATTATTTTAGTCACCCTAGGATGGGTCTTGTGCAGTGCATGAGTCAAAGATTATGTCTAACTCCGCTAATTCGAAAAAATATCCAATGGTAAATATACTGTAATTGTCTGGAAAAAAAAAAAAAAATGAATGGCCTTATAATGAACTTTTGAGATGATTATGTGTATGGAATTAATCAGACGGAATAAGTCAACACCACAGTAGATTCACAAATTTAGATTCTCGGGGAAAAAAATATGAAGTTAATGGATTCTTTAAAAATCTGCACGTGCGAGCGCTGTTTGGTATTGACGTGTTGAAACTGTATGACCCGTAATTAGGCTTACATAATCATCAAGTTCCAAGGAAAAAGTTTTAACACACGGACACAACACTTCATTAGCTCACAGTCTTGATGATATGATAATGGACTCTTGATATGACTGTGTATGTGGAATCTGAAATATTTTAATAATCCTCACATTATTTTACGGAATGAAATGACATCTACACATTTTAACTCTCTAGTCTTCAATGGATGTAGTTTTATTTTATTCAGGCTACTAAGGGTGATATGTTCAACTGAAGGAAGTTCTAGAAATCACAAAGGTTCAAAACTGACTTTCTTAACCTCTGGATTGCTCGAATGTTCTTTACGCGAACAAAATTAAATAAAAGATAAATTAGTTAAAAAAATGAATTAATTAAAAGATACATTAGTTACAAAGAGTCCATTCCACCCTCAGCCCCCCACACCACAGCACAGTTACCCAGCTTGTGCACTTGCCTTTCATAAAGCGGGTAGCTAATCGTTCAACATACACTCAATAGAAGACCTCTGAAAGCGCCAAGATAAAGAGGTCAGCTGTGTTTACGTCTAGATAACCCTGAGGCCACAACAACGGCCACACACCCTAGTCATAATCTCTGTATGCTAATAGCTAGGAACTGGAATTCTAAATTATTATATATACTGAACGTGGAATGTATAAGTTACTTTTGCCCTCTTACGGTCGGATCACTTCTAATATTCGTTTCTAGTTAACGCAATATGATTTTTTTAAGCTGAGAACAAGTCATAAGAAACTATAAATATAATATTATTTGCATGACTTTAAAATACTATTAACTCTTTCAGTACCATGGTGTCTTTAGTTTGAATACACTACCTCCTGGCGATTTTATTTCAGCTTTAGAGGCATCTACTCTTGATGCTGGTTGCTGAAAGCTTTCAACTGTTCCCTCTAGTTCGAACAGTCTCTCCTAAGCTAATTTACTTAATCTGGAATGGTAGAAACTAAACAAAAAGGCCATGTGGTGAAGGGATTAAAGAATGTTGTAATAACACTAAGATACTATTTTCATAAAATCAAAACCCAAATGGTTATGAAACAGAATTTCATTTCAGTACTCTTTAATATCCTAACATGAACCTGTAATCACATCCACGTAGCAAAAATAATATATCTGTACTGATACTACTCATACACTCAAAAGTGCTTGTGCTTATGAAACGGGATTTTGAAATAATCTGAATATGATACTTGTATCTATTGTAATACCCCGAAAACTGAACTGTAATTACATATCAAAAGTTGCAAACAATTCCATGTATCAACATTTTAGTCACAAGTTCAAATGGATATGAAAAGAAATTTCGAAAAAAGCATGTATATAAATGTCTTTTTTTTTTTAATGCCGTCTACATGTAAACAATAAAAAAAAAAGTCGAGTTAGCACCATTAATCACCTTTAAAATAGCAGCTATAAATGAATTACACGTCGATGCTTTATGTCTTCGTTCAAAAATACATATGTTTATGAAGCGGAATATGAAATTTCAACTAGGCTGGAAATAAAGTAATACGTATCAAAAATATATTCCAGCACAGAATGTTAATAGGAATGGGCAGGGACCTCGAAATGATTAACGCACTTGATGCTTGTGCACTTCAGAAAACCCTGACAATATAACTGTATTTGCATCCAAGTAATTACGAAAAAATTGACATGGATTAACAGCAGTTCTTCATAATCTCCATCCCCCCAAAAAAAAAAAAAAAATAATAAAGAAATAAATAAACGGAATATTAAATCAACATCCTCGTTAATATCCAGAATATGAAACTGAGATTACGTTTTGATAGCCTAATAAAATGGTACGCAGCAACACTCCATTCACAAACTCAGATTCTTAATAGTTATGTAATAGTCGATTAAAATAGTTAACGTGTGATACAAATAAGTGTACACATTATAACAGTCAGAAAATGAAAGTGTAATAATATCTAAATAGTAAAAAATATAGTGCGTAACAGCATTCTATTCCCACCGCCAGAATCTTAATGGTTTATGGAACGGGGTCACGAAATAATTATGAATGTAGAAAAGGCTTTTGAGCAGCCGTGAAAGGGAACGGCTCGGGGCCACTGGGAGGATCTAAGACTGTACGGGAGCCAGATGAATAGGCTCAAGTCGGGGTCTGAGTGGGTTGCTGTGTTTATAAGGGGATCTGAGCCAGGTGAAGGAGGTCTGAGTCAGGTGAAGGAGGTCTGAGTCAAGTAAGGATGGTCTGAGTCAGGTGAGGGTGGTGTGAGTCAGGTGAAGGGTTGTCCGGTCCTCTCACTGGTGACTCTTCTTCGCTCTAACCTACAGCACCGTCAATCTTACCTTCCCTCTTTTGCCCTCATTCTGGACATTAATGACGTTTGTGATGTAACTCACCTTAATCTTAGCCTTTTTTTTTTTTTTTCACGTTTTCCTTTGAACAATGTTGCGTACTCCCTGGGGTACGTGTACCCAAATCTTGACCACGCTCTCCTAGTTGTCACGGGAAACTTCACTGCACTTTTTCCTTGGCGACTGATTTCCTGCTTTACACTGCTATCCTCGTATATGCAATGTCGATATAAGAATGTCGTAAGTAGCCCCGATGACTTTACTACGCTACAATAAAAAAATTACTACGAAGTCTCCTATGTCAACGAGAATACGACTCACTGACAAGAGTAACTGGGTAAGGTAGTTGGAGGAGTAGCTAAAATGAGTGGCTTGAAGGAATGCTGGTGAAGGTGGGCCTGAGTGACGATGAGGGGACAGTGATAAGGGTGACTAACTTATGTGACTGGTGAGTACAATGATGACTGAAGGGCAACACACACACACACACACACACACACACACACACACACACCTGGGCACCGTAGTAATAGAGGGCTCACAGGTAAACCTCTTGGCTGTTCAGGTTAATCAACTTAATGAGGTTTCCAAGGCCTACCTGTCCCTGACCCACTGAGGCGTTGAAAGCTGGACCAGGAAATGGGGTAAGGTAGGTGTAGGGACAAGAGCCTATATTCTACCTGGTTAAGGAGGGCATGTGGCACCTCATCATTACCCGTCTGGTTCTGTATCTGGGACGTTAATATATTTCTACATGTTACCCTGAGCATTCTCTTTCACTATAAAAATGTAAATGACGCAATAAATGAATAATAGTGCGTAGTATGCATAATAAATGGCTTGGGCAGAGTTGTTTGTAAGTTTTCTCATCTCAATATATTATGAATCAGGGTGTGCCAACACCGAGAATTATTCTCTGTGCCAATAGGGACTTCGTAGCATTTCTTAAGGAATTTACTTTGCATATTACACCTTTATAATTTCTTGTGTTTCATTTAAGTATTTTCAGTGTGGACCAGTATCACACGGGAAAATATTAAGCTGTACTACGCAAGATATATCAACACGGAAGAGCTATTATGAAATTTTTGGTACGTAGAATATCGCTCAGTTTCCCTGGGAAATTGTCCATCTGTTGCCCTATGTCGCATCTTCCTGGCATTTCTAACCCTTCTCAGAAACAACCCCTATTATACCACGACACTCCACCGCTACAGTACTCTCCCAATTTATCTCACCACCTTGTTCTCGGTGTTCCTCTCCTTCCCCTTCCAACCACTTTAAACATTCTCCTCTTACACTAAGCTTGTACTCGTTAGTTTGGGAGTCTTTCGAGCATTACTTCCTATTGTCAGCTAATTTCTGCACATGGTACGTTAGTATTAGAAAGTGTATTTACCACAGCGAACAATATAGGTGTTTTAGTCGTAGTAACAGTCGCAACCACAAATTTATCTGAATGTGAACCCAGTGGACTGCAGGGTAATATAACCCTTCACTCGCAGTCCATTTTCCTCCATTAGAGTTTAGGGACGTTTGTATAACCAGGCAGTAGAGCCACCCAGTTATATCGGTGCCACTACGTGAAGATGTCCGTCTCCAGCACTTGTCGATGTTGAAATGACATTGCTACCACTGAAGACGGTATTAGCGTTTACCATGAAAAATAAAGCATAAAGGAAAAGGTGCTACGAAGCTTCCACACCTCACAGGAAGACGATGATCCATACTCCTTATTCGCTGGAGACGGTCGAGCCACATCAAAGTATTTCTAGTTATAATGGGAGGGATAATGGATCTGGGCTGGAGGGCAGACTGGCGACTGGATGATGGAACACAGACGATAAAAACTGGAATTGAGATTTAGTGAGGTAGCAGGTGCCGTAAAGAAGTGGAATGGTGATTTGGTTATGTAATGGATGGTGATTTGGTTATGTAATGGATGCGATAAAAAGAGGAATGGTGATTTCGTGACGGAATAGAGACGATAAAGAGAAATCGTGATCTGGTGACGGAACAGAGGCGAAAAAACATAACGTAATTTAATGATGAAACGGGGGCCAGGAAAGAGTGGAACCGTGACCTGATTATCTTACAGCAACGAATGGGATAAAAAGGGAATATTGATCTAATAATGTACCTGATACGACAAAAAAGAGGAACTGTAACTTAATGAAGAGGTGGAAGTCATAAAAGTGGATTGGTAATTCAGTTTTGTAATGGATGAGTTTTACACAAAGGGAACTGACGTATAACCCATTCTACCCGAGGACGCCATTTTTATTTTGTTCTTATCTCCTGGCAGTTTTATTCTCCCTGTCTCCTGGCTGTTTTAGTCGCCCTATCCTGGCGGCTATCTTAAGGTTAAGACAGATCTTTTCACACTTTGGGAGCGAGATACAACCTTCATTAACTTCTTCACTACCTGGCGGAGCTCGGCTACAAGATGTGTAAAACTGACGGTATCACGAATAAACCATAAGGGAGGTCACTGTACTGAAAAAAATTATGCAGTCGACTGGCGATTTGATGAAGGAACGGGGAAGAAAATATGTAAAACTGCTATTAAATGATCTACAGGATGGCATAAAAAGTGAATGGTGATCTAATACTATAGTGGATATGAGAGAAAGTTGAAGTGTGTTTTAGATGAAGCGGGTACGATATAATGTGGAAATCTGGCTTGGTGAGGTAGCTGATACAATAGACACAGAAATAATGATCTGGCTGCGTAAATAATGCGACGGAAACGGAACTATGACGGAACTATGATTTACGGATGCTGTTGGATACGATATGAACTGAAACATGATTGAGAAAGCCAAGAACAATGATTTAGGGATATAAGGATGCTTTATAATATTGGACATTGATTTGGTTATTTAACTGATGCAATACAATAGGCAGTTATGATTCTATGTTACATTTTATGCGGTACCAATAGAAATGGTGACTTTGAGATGAGAAAATGCAGTCCAAAGAGAGTCTGCGGTTAAACGATGCAACTGATGCGATAAATGACAATTTGATGATGGCAAAATACAGTAAAAAGGAAAACCTGTGATGCTGCCAAGGAATGTGTCTGAAATAAAATGGAACTGTGTTTAGCTATGAAATCTTTATGAATACTGTAATATGTGCAACAGTGATATGCCAAGGAGATGCAGACGATAAGAAGAGGAAAAATTATCTGGTAATGTAATGGGTGTGTTAATAACTGGTGTGGTCGTTTCATGGTGGAATAATTGCACTAATAAATAACCAACTATAATGAATTTGTGATCTGGTGATGGAATGGATACGGTCAGATGTGGAATGGTGATTTTATAATAGTATGGGTGCTCGAAAATTGGAATGTTAGTTTGATGACATGCGATAAAGCGAGGCACAGAAGCAATGAAGAGTGGAACAGTGACTTGCTGATGTAACTAGAAAGTAGAAGTGCTGTTACTATTGAGGAAACCAGGTCTGTCTGGCCGAGCTTGCCTATCAACCACAGGCAAGCAACCGCCCCTACAGGGCCATCCCATGCAATAAGCCGATGTTCCCTTGAAGCAGACAGCGCCTCACCACATCGAGGGATGGATGGAAAACAAAATTGACAAGAGATATACCGATAGAGCAAATGCAACAAAAAGGCGAATGTTATGCAATCAGAGCGAACGTAATGGAAGCTGGTGTAGTGAGTGGAGTAGTGGATGAGGTACAGAGAATATGACGCCTTTTTAATTTCAATCGGGTCATGGCCAAATGATACTAAAGCTAAGCAGGATCTCTAGTAGTGAAGGAGTTAATAAATTCTATACATAATCCATTCAGCTCCAAAATTATCCTCTAAGTTTATTAACATTCAAATTCCAATTACTCACTCTCGGTTTCATAAAACTGTGTGTCATTAGTTAGTACAGAATATTTGAGTCATCCTGATGAGAGGATTTATGGTGACTATTAACACACTCTGGTTTCTCTGATTCACTCCAGGCACTACAAAACCGTTTGGTATTAACTGGAACAGAATACCAGAATCATCCCGACCATGACAGGGTTAAAAATTGTTTGGAAAAAAAAAAACAGGAGTAAAAATGTGAGAGACATCCTCGTACAGACAGGTGTAAGAAATGAATGATAGAGCCGCGTTAGTGGATATGGTAATGGGAAGGTGGGGTGGAGGTGGAGCGGTGGTTGAGTTGTGGTTTGGGTGGTTGAAGCAGAGTGGAGTGGAAGGAGCAGCAGAAGGTGGAAAGAGATAACGGTTATAGGAGGGGTCGTGCGTGGGGTGGAGGAGGAAAGGTGGGTAAGGTGCGGATTTGGTGGATGGAATTGTGAGTAGAGGTAACAGAAAGTACACAAGAATGAGTGACTGGGTGAGGTGGAATTCGCGTCCTTTAGGTCACCACATCGTCATTGACCATAACCTCCCTCTGGGCAATGGATGGGATGCAAAATTGGTTAGTGAAGGGCAATGGACTAGGCGGAAAATGAGTTTGTATCAGGGGTAGTGTACAGTATAGTATGGAGAGTAAGTAGGAGATGGTCAGCAGGTTGGGGTTGAGGCGGTAGGGGTCGCTGGTGACACGGAAAGTTCGAAGATGAGTAAATAGTGAACAGGAAGGCGGGGTGATACAGGTCTGTAGGATGGGGCGAAGATGAGGTGGTTGGGATGGTGGGTAGGATGGAAAGAGAGTTGGTAAGAGGAGGAATTAATGTAGCTGACGGTTGATTAGTGGGTGCTGAGTGAAGGGCATGGAAAGTGATTTGGTAAGTTGGTTAAACAGGAGAGATGGAAGCCGATTTAATGGATTCGGTGACTGATGGCGTGAAAATGAGATGGAAGAAATCATGGGTAGGATAGAGAGCGAGCTGAGAAGGGAAGTCCAGGGAACAGAAGGTGGGTTGGTAGCTGGGACAAGGGCTAGGGTAACTGAAGGGGTGAAAATGGGGAGATGAGGGCAGAGGGTGAGACAGAATGTGAGATAAGAGGCAAAGATAAAGAAATGGAAGGTGGGTAGGGGTGGACTCGTGGAAGGAATACGAAATGAAGTGGTGAGTAAATTAAATGGGAAAGATGAGAGATTAGTAGACTGGGTAAACTCATCGGGTGAAAAATAGTGATGGAGGTCGCGGGTAGAAAAAGTGAGTTAAGATTAGTCAATGCAAATAAAAGTTGGTTAGCTGCTGGAGGAATGAGAAGAATGGGAAGTGGTTTGCTACAATGGATTATGAGATACGGTAGATGAAGATTTATTAGGTACGATTATAATGGGAGATATAGATGACTTATTAGGTGGCATTACAATTTATTAGGTAGGATTATAGGTTAACTATTGCATAGTTACGAGATATATTGGTAACTGGACGAATAGTTAAATTAACGCCTGCACCACAAGTGTCACCTATATTTTATTCTCTTTCCGATTTATTCATCTCAGGAAAGATTCGAGTTGGAGCGGATATATATGGTCTTCATTTACCCTTTCACAGTATGGATGTTCTTTTTAACCTGAGCTGCATCATCTGACAGTAGAAAACACAAAAAATAAGTGACCTTCCCGGACTGAGGGGTTAAGACGCAGGCTGGTATCTGGCTTGTTTTTATCTTACTGAACTAAGCCATTCCCTTAACTCGAATACTAACTCATGATTGCCTTTGGTATGGGGTAGGAATAAATCTCCTTGGTTACTTTTCAAAATAATCCTCCAATCTGACTACACCTGGCCATCAATTAAACTTTCGGGGTTAGAGGTCTTTGTCTGGTCAGAAAAAAGGGGCTATAGTTGTTTCACTGGCTGGTTTGAAAGGTGCATTTGTTGTGTAGAGGGATGGCAGGTTACCTAAATTTGGGATAATGTGTGTGTGTGTGTGTGTGTGTGTGTGTGTGTGTGTGTGGTAGAGTACGATATGTGTGGTAGATCAAAAGGTGAGTTAAAATTTGGATTTGAACAACATTTATGGATGGAAATAATTAGTCTAGATTGTGCATAATACTGCCTAGTTGATGGGTTGCCAATCAAAAATGGGCCCTCATCTAGAGGATTAATTTGTTTGGACATACAATATAATCAATAAGCACAGTTCTATAAATATAAATAAGTAAACAAATACGAATCTATCTAAAATCGAATCAAACATCTTCAAAACGATATAAAAATTTGGTATCTCACTTTTTTCTACGCACAAATTTATCGTCTGATCCTGTTCGAATTAGACAGCCCGTCCTCATTTTCGCTTCCAAAATCCGAAAGTGCATAATTTCTCTGAGCCGAGGAAAACCGACATGTGCCAGAGACAAAAAACGATAATTATGGGATGTCACGTGCGACAATCTTGATCCCACTGAGACCATGCCAAAGATTTTATTGATTCCGGGGGTACCTGTAATTTATTCGTGGACTGGCCTCGTTTACGTGTCAGTCTTCCCTCACTTACTACCAGCAATTGTCTGGAGTTTAGGCAGTGGTAGCCAACCAGAGACATATTTTCTTCCTGTCTTCTGAACTTCTGTGTACGGCATAATAAATAATGCTTACGCTAAAATTCTCTTGAAAAAGCTGGACGACAGTATAATTTCCTTAGCTTTGTTTAAAAGTGTCAGTCTGTCTGTTTGTCTGTCTGTCTGTCTCCCTCATTTGTGTACGAAATAATTTATATATCTATCATACATATGACATTATATATATATATATATATATATATATATATATATATATATATATATATATATATATATATATATATATATATATATATATATATATATATATATATATATATATATATATATATATAACTTATTATTATTATTATTATCTCAGCTGTAGTAGTAGTAGTAGTAGTATACTTAGTGATTTGTTACATAATTTTACTCTGCCTCTTTTCCACTGATACCCTTTGTCTGTAGATTGGTTTGAATTACCAAAAGGCGACTCTTCTCTTATTGCGCGTGCGACTGCAGCGGGTGTAATGTTTTGCTCGATGTGTGTGTGTGTGTGTGTGTGTGTGTGTGTGTGTGTGTGTGTGTGTGTGTGTGTGTGTGTGTGTGTGTGTGTGTGTGTGTGTGTGTGTGTGTGTGTGTGTGTGTGTGTGTGTGTGAATAAACTAACTTCAACAATCGTGGTCTGCTTTTAACCCAGTCTGGTGAAAGGGCTGAGACTCAGCTAAGGGGATTGAACTGTTTATTTTTAAAACAGTAGCTCAAAGGTCAAGGCTGCAGGGAAAGGTCATTTTACAAAGTTTTAATTAGATTCTGATCATGCTTGGTGGAAGTGTTGAGGGTACGGCAAAGTGATACTAATTGGATTATAAGGACAATCAGTTGAAAGTCAAGGGTATGGGGTAAGGACAAATGGTCAAAAATTCGACTCTACAATATTTATAATCGCCCTGAACCAAACCTGGCGTGATAGGTAAGGGTGAGGTAAGGATGAAGGAAAAGGATTTTGAAAACAACAGGTCAAAGTAATCGTCACAGGGCAAGCTCAACTCAAAAATTGTTAAAACCTGATTTGAACCAAACCTGTGGAAGTGTTGAAGGTCAGACTAGGATGTAAGTAATTCGATTATTAGAGCAATCAGTAGGGTGTCAAGGTTACAGGGATAAGTCGAATGCAGGTGGCCATGGACAAATGTTCAGCACTTATTGTAAGCTGGTTATTAGGCTTGGATGCAGTACTCTCTGTGTGCTCCTTGTTCATTTTATGCCACAAGGGAGGTAGGCTAATGTAAACTTTTACCCCCTCACCACAAGGACGCATTATTTGTACATTATTCAGTCTATTTTCAGACGGTTTTACTTGGCCTAATGGAGACTTTCATAACCGGAGGGACAGACTCAGCCTTCTTTACCTTGCCTAAAATATTGAAGACGTCATCGTAGCGAATGGGTTACAGGTGTATGTTATGGATTTCGGTAACCTAGCCCCGGACCCCTACACCTCACAAAAAGTAATATTGGATTGGCTGGTGTTTTGTCTTTACTGTCGTCTATTTTACCGTATTCTTCTGCCTTTCCTCTTCACAGTCAATCCATTCATCGTGCATATTTCCATTTTTCACCGTACTCTTCCTCTTTTTTCTCCTCAAATAATTCCATCCCTCATCTACATATTCATTCTTCACCGTCTTCTTTTCTTTCCCTCTTGTCATCACTCCATTTCCTCCATATAATATTAATTCATCATCATCATCCTTCTCCAACATCATTCCATCCTTCATCCATGCCCTGCCATCCATCTCTCCATTTCCCACTCCGCACTTAATCCATCCTCCGTTCATAGGCTACATATTATCGTTCTTGTATTTTCTTATATTTCCTTACCATTCTATACTTTCCGTCCTCATAATCTTCCTCGTTACTGCCCTCTCATTTTCATTCCATCCAATGTCCATACCCTCCATTCTTATCGTCCTTCTATTTTCGACCCTCTCTATCATCAAATCTGGTCTCCTTTTTTTGTCTTTTTTTTTTTTTTCTGAATTTCTTTTATCGATGCCATATCACTGTTAAATTTTTTCCAATTACTTTTTTTTCGTCTTTTTTCACCAGATCCTTCACGGTTTATGTCACATTCCAGGTATCTTTATTTTTGCCTCGTTTTTTTTTTTTTTTTTTTCTCTCTCTCAATCTCCTTTATCATTCTACTGTATACTCCTTTTTATCATTTCAAAGGTCATTCTCTCTCTCTCTCTCTCTCTCTCTCCTGATCTCATCCCATTTTCCTCCCTCCCTTAATTTCCTCTCCTCCATTCCTCTTCTTCTTTTCCTCCCCTTCCTCCTCCATCATCCCACCCTTGTCATTAGCCCTCCCAATTATTTTTTCCAACCCTCTTTTTCGTCGGCTCTTTATTGTCCTCCATTTTTCACCCACTTTTTGGATTTTGTGTGTGTCCCTTTTCACCACGTTTTAATGAACTATTCTTTTGTAGGGCTTGTTCCATCAGTTTCTCTCTCTCTCTCTCTCTCTCTCTCTCTCTCTCTCTCAAAATGTTTACTTGACTTTTCGTTTGCTTGCTTTCCTGATCACTTTTATTTTGCTTTCCTTTCATCATTTATCAGTACTTTCAGCCATCTTACATTTTCTCGTTTTCGCCCGCCTACACATCAGTTCTTCCGTTTTGCCAATCCTATCCCTTACCAGGCTTAACCATTCTTCATCTTCATCCTCACATCTTCATCTTCATCTCCACATCTTAATCTTCACGTCTCATCAAATATTCGCATCATCATCATATTCTTCTTTTTCTTCTGTTGGGCCACACGTCTGCGGCTCCGACTTATCTAAGTGAGAATACAAGCCTTCCACGTCTCTCCACGTTCGGACACGGCTGCGGGTCAGTTAAAAGTCTTTCAGCCCTCTCTGGTATTAATGGAATACTTTAGACGAATCGCATTAGCTTCTGACAGTTTTGACGCAATGTACAATTTCCATCACCTTTTTACTATTACAGGTTAGTGGTAGATAAGGGTGCCAACCATTCACTCGTTTGATGTAATGCAGCATTCATGTGCTTCTACAATGAGTGACAAACCATGATTTTCTATAACTGACGAAATCATTTAATACACTGAGTTGTAACTACATACCCAAACGGACGCTTACACGTTGATGATTTACCTCTTTACTTATCTGGTGAATTTTACTGCTAAATCTTGTTGCCTTCCGACGATTTTTTCAACTTCGGGGAGACGTCTTGTAGCGAAGGCGTTAATGAAGGTTGTATCTGACCCATCTGTTCTATAGGTCAATCGTAAACTTAATTATCGGGCACAAGGGACAATGAAATAGTATGCATCGCTGAGTGTAAGGGAGAAATTCACCTCAAGAACGTCCTACTAAGAGCATTAAATATTTCTCATTAAAGTCACTAATCTAATTTCTTTGTTTCCGATTTTATCCTTGCTGTTATCGGACTTACAGAACTGAGGGGTTAATACAAAGATTAATCGTAACATATTTTTATATTATTTGCATTTTCACATGGAAAGGGGGGCTTATTATGCTTAAGTTTCACTGCATTCACTCCAGTCATAATTCTGCTTATTTTTCTTCTCCTTTATCTGCATCTTTCTTATTCAACATATTAGTGAGAAAAAAGGTTTGGGTTAAGTGTGCTGATGTTCTTTTATTCCTTTACCTTTTAGCTTCGCGAGTCACTGCAATTAATTCGTTCAGTCGGATGGCGGATACTTGATTCCATTCTTGCTCCTCCAGACAAAAGCTTATAAGAGGCCACCACAAGGAAAGGTAAGTCGCTGTATGCAGAAAAAATCGTCGGGAGATAGCAAAGATAAGAAAAAAAAAAGTACGTCAGGGGATTGAAAGGCTAACACGAACTAAAGCTGCACAACCAGGTGATGCATACCAACCATTAAATCATGTCTGTCTATCCATAGCCATACGATTGAATCACGTATGGGGCGGACACAAGTGAATCGCCTCCATGTCACTCTATCCTCCACCAACAGGCTGTCGTCTCTCGTATATCTCTCTATCCCATCGATCCATCTCATCCTCGGTCTCTCCCTCCCCATCCACCTCACTTATGTACACACTCCTAGTAAGTCTTGCTTTTTTTCATCCTCTCCAAATGGCCAAACAGACTCAATACTACTGCGCTCTTTCATTTCCTCATTTTTTTGGTTACCTCTCAACTAACTTCACATGCTCTTCTCTGATAAATAATTTCAACTGCTCTCGCTCTTGACTCTTGCACTTCCAACATGGTTGTAGCTTCACTTTCATACGTTAGAGTGGGGTTCATATGACTTGTGCACCGACATTTCCCAACTCTTTACCGTTACTCTCAGTGAACCAGCAGCCTTTCTTCCATGCTGTACTCTTCAGGCACTTCATCCTCTTGCCTTCCATCCTTGCTCCTTAGACTACCCATTCTCTATTTCCTGGCCATTAGCCTGAGTATGCATTCCGTGACTTATTTCTCTCAAAGATCATAACTTATTGCTACGTTCACTTTCAAATTTCCTTCCTAACACACACTTTTAGCCTTACTTACCAAGCCTTCCACGAGAGAGAGAGAGAGAGAGAGAGAGAGAGAGAGAGAGAGAGAGAGAGAGAAGTCGCCAGCTAATCACGGTATACTAGCTTTGATGTAACTGTTTATAAACTCGCAGATGCAGAGCAAGTACTTTACCTCAGGAATTTCTGAAAACTGATGGGGTAGAAAACGAAGTGACGTATAAATGTCGACTACCTGAACTTTACTTTATTCTGTTTTAGGACTGACTCAAAGTTTTAAACTGATGGAGTAATGATAATGACATATTCTAACATACTTGTACAAGGTGCTAAAAAAAAATCAAAACCTTATACATCCACCTAATATTCTTCATTTTTGTTCTTTTTTTCTTCGATCTGAATAGGATGTACTGAATTATCATGTTGGTGTTTTGCAGTAAAAAAAAAAAAAAAAATAGCAAAAGAAAACTGTTACTCAGTGGTCTGAGATCAAACTTTTCATAATGGTGAGGCGCAGACACTGTGAATTTAATAATAGAAAGAAACTGATTCCTGCCCAGTCTTACATTTCTCAACTTTAAAAGGGTCACAAGGAAGGACTCTGTGTCTCACAAAAACAAGA
Organism: Coenobita brevimanus; assembly: GCF_032717465.1. Classification (NCBI taxonomy): domain Eukaryota; kingdom Metazoa; phylum Arthropoda; class Malacostraca; order Decapoda; family Coenobitidae; genus Coenobita; species Coenobita brevimanus. The sequence goes on from NC_137046.1 coordinate 32,334,716, forward strand.
ATAATTCTGGCAGACCATACTGAGACGCAGTAGTGAACAACCGAGGGAAATCATTACAAATTCGGCTCAGTGAACTGAATCGTAGCCAAAGCAATATTCATCGATTTATGCAAAATGAAACTATACTGTATTGTTTCAGAATCACTGTTCATTGTAAGCTAACTGATGGTGACACGCAAAAGTGTCTGAAGATGTGTGCATGGTTTCACGATCACATGGAACGGTTTCGGCGCTGAACAGACGATGTTTAACTTAGCAACGAGAAGCATTTCTAAATCAATGGGCCTGTGAACGGCCAAAATAGTATTCTTGAGAGAAAGAACATTCAGAAGTAGCAGAGAAATCTCTAAAGTGCTGCAAAAATCACAACTGTTTGTGAATCAAATTTAAGAAAAAGAATATTGGAACCTTACATTCAAATAATAGCTACCAATGGGAAGAGGTACAGGAATGTTCTGTGGCAGTGTCACAACCATCTTGGGATTGTTTTCTTACCCCTAACAAAAAGAAATATCATTACTTCATGGTAGATGGTTCTGCACCTCATATAGTTCATGAAACCAACATTTTCTGGCAGAATAATTTCACAGCCATGTGATTAGTCTCAGCTGCACTTATGAATGAACAGGCTTCACAGAGAGTTGAACTCAGTTCTCTCATTTTCTTCCCCCTTCTACCTTTTTTTATACTAGGATGCAGCGACATGCTGTGTTTTTTAAAATAACCCTCGAACCCTAATTGCAGCAGAGAATGACGTGAAAATTTACAGTAACGCCTAACATTTGTCGCTGAGTTGCTGTGAACTTTAGAAGCAGAGTTAATGCCCTCACTCGACGTGGTGCTTACACGGAAAATGTTAGTTAAAATCAGTCAACGTAAATAAATTCGACCTTTATTCTGTAACTTCAGTGATGTGCCTCTCAGCTCTCACAAAGACTGAAATGCTTGCGAAGTATAATTTGTACAACAATGCCCTGAAAATTGTGCTTTCTTTGTGGACCATTTGCATAAGAAAAGCATAAATACCGTTTTTCTTTTTCCAACATGATTTTGCGACGTATGAACGCTGATACTACGGGCACCTATATGCACAATTTTCCTCTTTTCCTTTACTTCAAACAGTACTTAATATATATACTTTCTTTGTGTACGAAGGCATAGAATAATGAATGATTAATGTGTCTGCTTTTTTCAACTCTTGTCAAACTTTACTAGGTTATTCATCTTCATTCACATAGAAATTGTGTGTGTGTGTGTGTGTGTGTGTGTGTGTGTGTGTGTGTGTGTGTGTGTGTGTGTGTGTGTGTGTGTGTGTGTGTGTGTGTGTGTGTGTGTGTGTGTGTGTGTGTGTGTGTGTGTGTGTGTGTGTGAGTGTGTGTGTGTGTGTGTGTGTGTGTGTGTGTGTGTGTGTGTGTGTGTGTGTGTGTGTGTGTGTGTGTGTGTGTGTGTGTGTGTGTGTGTGTGTGTGTGTGTGTGTGTGTGTGTGTGTGTGTGTGTGTGTGTGTGTGTGTGTGTGTGTGTGTGTGTGTGTGTGTGTGTGTGTGTGTGTGTGTGTGTGTGTGTGTGTGTGTGTGTGTGTGTGTGTGTGTCTTGAATATTCTTAAAAGCGAATATCTTTGTTCTTGCCTTACTCTCAAAAATTTCAGAAAGTTTTGTCTAAATCGGATCAAAACTGATTGAGTTGACTTTGAAATATAACCTTCACCTTTGACGTGCTGGTCTCAAAATCAGTAAGTCAATTCCTTGGTTGTTTCTCAACTCATTCATCTAGTTACGTTGAAGCTAGGATCAAAACCAATAGGGAAAACTAGTATTCAATAGCTTAGTCGCTTACACAACTCAATCCCTTTCCTACTTACTAACATACCTACATAGTCGGTCACTGACACAGAACATGTTGAAACGCTCGCCAGCATCTAGAAATATCCAAGCTAATTAACGAAATGAAAAAAAAAGAAGAAGAAGGAAAAAAACATACTGTACACGTTTTCTCACTTCCGCCATGCATATCGCTGTGTTGAAACAGCAGATGAGAGTCGCCATTTAAACTGTGAAGCAGTGTGAGAAAATAACAGGGTAAGGCAAAATGATGACGCCAATAAGCATTCTTTGTACAGAGAGAGGCAACAGATTGGTCCCTGATGAATTCTTCCAAGACACGATATACAGAAACTCACTGGAACACCGTGGAATGTATATTGGATCTGGCGTGTGCAAGATGTATTTTTCTCATTTACTCTTTTTTTACCTGATGCATTCATTTGGTGTGTGAATGATTTTTTTTTGTTCCACTCTTTTGTACATCACACACTGATTTGGTATGAACAAAAGAGTATTTTTCTGTTTCTCTCTTTTTTGCGTCATATATTGCTTTGCTGCATAAAAAGGATTATTATTCTCGTTTACTCTCCTTTACGCTCGAGGATCAAATGTGTGGAAGGACGAATATGAGTTTCTCGTATTCTGTTCTTTCTCACCTGCCTTCTATCGTATTCACGACACCTGCAATATTATCGTGTTACATTTGACAGTTTCGTACATTCTTCATCTTCACTCTCTTGCTCTCAGTCTTATCTTTTCTATTCCTTCCTGAGCCTTGTGCTTTATTCTGACTCTTTATTCATTTGTTTCGTACTTCGTTTTGCAGATACTTTTTTTCTTTTCCTTACTGTTCCCTGTTTCTTTTTCTTTATATTACATTTTCTCAATCCCTGTTACCTTTTTTTTTCCCGTATTTTTCTCTAGTTTTCCTCACCATCTCTCCTTCCTCTCCCTTGTCCCACTTTCCATCTATTATATTCTCCTTTCCCTACAGTTATGAGGTTTTTCTTACTATGCTTGTCTTCCTCTTCATTTCAACCCCCCGTTATGTCTCTCCTTTCTTACTTTTATCTCATCATTACTTCTCACTATTACTTCGTCTTCTCTCCTAATCGTTCGTCTTCTCTCCTAATCGTCTACTTCATTAACGCTTATATTTTGTTTTCTTCTTATTCCCTATGATCTACTTTTATCACTTCTTCCTTCCTGCTTCATCTACCTTCATACTGCCTTCTCATCCTCCTTTCCTCGCTATACTCTCCTCTCTTTCTCCCTGTACTTTCTTGCACATAGCACTTTATTTTCATTTTCTCTTTGTATTTCTACATCAGTCTCTACCTCCCTCTCCCCGACTCTCTCTCTCTCTCACGTTCAGAGTCAGAATCACAGTCACAATCAATATCTGTCACAAGCACAGTCTCAGGCCAGTAGTTTCGTCAGGTGAGGAAGCTCCCTAACACCTTTTTCTCTGTGATTTATTTCGCTTATGACACCCTACTACCCTATGCTGCGTTAGGTAAATTCTTCCACTATCGCCACATTCTGCCTAAATAACGTACAAAGGGATATTAATCAGCCATATCCAGAAATTAATCGCTACGGAAAAGGTGTTAGGGAGCTTACTTACCCTAGTCACAGTCACAATCACAACCACAATCAAAACCAGTCACAAAGATAATTTCTCTCTCTCTCTCTCTCTCTCTCTCTCTCTCTCTCTCACAGCCACCCACATCCACGTCTCATCCTCAATAATTCCCCACCACCACCACCACCTCCGCCCCACTCCCTCCCTTGGGCCCCCCAGTAAATCAGTTCAGAATAGGATAAATAAAGATGCGGTCCTTGTGGTGCTCTGGGGGGAGGCTTGATTTACTAGCTGTAAGTATTGACTGGTTTATTGATGGGGGCTGTAAAGACGCATGAGAGAGAGAGAGAGAGAGAGAGAGAGAGAGAGAGAGAGAGAGAGAGAGAGAGAGAGAGAGAGAGAGAGAGAGAGAGAGAGAGAGAGAGAGAGAGAGAGAGGTATATAGTTTAGTAGTTTTGCCTGAATACAGTTAAAGTGTTACGCGTATAACACAGTTTTAGAGTTAGGCTATAGTTATTCTGAGGTACGGAGCTTCCGTTTTGGCTCTACATAATGTTATTGATTTAGCTAAAACATATATCGGTGCTGAGATACGGATGGAGTTACAATGTTACGGATACATAGCCATACTTCGCAAAGGAACTGCATAACTGAAGAGTTACTTTGTTGCTAAGCTACAGTTATTTTTACCTAGTTATTACTCTACACCTGACAAAGTCAGAGGAGAGTGTTGTTATCACTGGGATCAAAAGGTGTCCGTCCTTCGAGTTGGGGGGCAGGGCGGCTGACCTGGTGTAGAGATTTCGTTTCCGGGCCAGAACTCAGAAAATAATCACTATAGTCATGAAATTTCACACAGTTATGTGTCTTATATTGAACTGGTGCCATTTGATAGTTAGAATGCTGGGTCTTGAATAGTTTTTATTTTTTTAATTAATGAGTTTTTTTTTTTCTCAATGCAACCTGCGCAAGAAATCTGAAGAACTCAGGTTATGGCGTTCTCCTTACGTCCACATTTAAAAGAAAAGATGGGGGGGGGGTGAGGGCCGTTATGCGTTTGGTTAGGTGTGCAGGGACGTGGGGGGACATGTGCTTGGTAAGGTAGAGGGTTGCAACAGCGTAGCGCTGCCTATGTTTTTCACATAGTTATACGGTTAACGTACTACATTAAGTTGCACAGATAACTGGATGCACAGATTTGTGTGTCTTTGTGAGGTGATCCAGTGGCAATCGTTCGAGAAGTGAGAAAGCTCCCTCCCCATCATTTTTTTTTTAATACCTCATCAATTACTAGTGGGGAAGATGTTGAATGATCACTTAGAACAATATGGCATTTGGCAGAGGACAAAGCAGTTCATAGAAAAGTTTCATATATATGTGTCTGCATGTCAATGTTAAACTTTCGTAATACTGATAAAGTGATGAATTATACTCACATTAGAAAGCTGAGGGTGCAGGTCGGGTCGAAGCTGTTGTTTTTTTCCCAATAAACAGCTTACAGAAATGGGTGTAATGCCTCTGTATTTGTCCTTCCTTTGTGTAATGCTGCATGACCCTGCAAGAAAGATTTCCATGTATTTCTGTCCTTACTCAGCAAAATCATTTATCACATACTCCACTTCCTCGTTCTTCCCCGTCTTCACCTGCATTCCTCTCCAGTCATTCTGATTTCATGTAAACTCTCTCTCTCGATAATTCTGTTCTATATGACCAAACTACTTTACTGTATATCTTTATGTTTTCAACCACACCACCTTCCCCTCCAAACAAATCTCACGTTCATTCGTCCTTATAGCTTGCCAAGTCGCTTCATTTTCACCCTTAGCATAAATTGATCCCACTACCCTCACAATCAGCTTCTGTCTATCAAACTTCGCTCTATTTCCTACCGAAAAATAAGACAGGAATGGAAGTCTTTTTAAGCACACACACACACACACACACACACACACACACACACACACACACACACACACACACACACACACACACACACATATATATATATATATATATATATATATATATATATATATATATATATATATATATATATATGTATATATATATATATATATATATATCTTGTTACTTCCTTCAAAAACCATACAACTCTCCCTCCTTGTTGCAGCCTTTCACTGATTCCATTCTCCAGGTTACATCTTTATTCACAGCTCTCACAGAAAAATTAATACTCCCATAGTCTCATGTTCTCCACTGCCATACTATTTAACTTTACATCACTCCCCGCTTCCGTGTCTCTGTCTTCTTACCCCCAGCTTAATATGTTTACTACTGAATAATAGACTTCTGTATATATGTTTTTTTTTTTCTTTTCTCAGAGCTCGGATGATGTAACCCGCAGAACAGCATTGACTAATAGTGTTAACTTCCTTTTCAGGTAGACAGTTTAGATTAAGATTTCCTTTCCCTCTTCCCTATGAAATTTCCATGACAGCTTTATGCTGCATGGTAATCCTTGTCATTATACCCTGCCGGCTTCGACTGGAGGGTTTGATGGGGGGGGGGGAAGCCTACCTGCTTTTCTATCCTTGTCCTTTACTGGCAGAATAGTTTTGTTTGTTACAATTTTCCCTATACCAAACAGCCAGGAATGGGTCAACAGGTCTGTTGCCGCTTGTTCTCCTTAGTTCTCCTTTGTACTCCTCTCAAGGTCAGCTCTTTGCTTTATCATGCGTAACACATCTTTTTAAGACCCAGAAATGCTACACATAGTCGACTATTTATTTTCAGGTGGATGTGTAGGCATGTGAAAAAGAGAGTGAAATAAAACTATCACAGAGAATGGAAGTGTCAAGGACATGAGAAAAAGACAAAGGAGGAGGAGGACTTCGCAATATTAAAGAGGAAGGAATACTTTGACTATGAGGGAAAAAGGTTTCACGAAAGAAAAATGTAGAAAACTACAAAACTGAGAGATAGAATCATTATATATATATATATATATATATATATATATATATATATATATATATATATATATATATATATATATATATATATATATATATATATATATAAAATGTGGGACTGAAACAAAATATTGACTATTGCACAGAGATGGGGCGGGGGAACAATTGTGAAAGAGTGAGTGAGATTAGCAAAGAGACAAACGGAGATAAGGAGTAAGTAAAGCCGGAAAAGTAAATTATCAGGCCGAGCGCATTCACAGGAAAAAGCGCTGAGGAATGAGAGGACCTGAATCTCCTCCCGGTTTCCACTCCACGTGTTAAATTTCCCCAGCGTACCGGCTCTAATTTACTCACCAGAAATCTAATCACAAACCAGACATAAACCACTTCTCGATTACACTGAGCTAAATTAAACAACATAGAACTTATTACTCTTATTACTGAAAGGATAAACCACTTCTCCATTACGCTAAGCCAAACAAAACAATATGAGGCTATTTACAATTATGCCCATTACTACAATGATGAATACTCCTCGAATACACAAAGGCAAATTAAGCAACAAGGAAACAATTACTCCTTTAATGACAAACCCCTTCTCGATTGCAATACAGCCAACCCCATTTTACCCCCGTCAGAGGCGCAGGGGCCCTCGTCTAGGCTTCCTTAGTCCAGTATATTTAAGGGCAGATGACCAGCCTACGCCCCTGGGTGGCATTAGGTGATCGAAATATCCCAGTCACCTCGTGGGGATCGTAACCATGCAAGGCGGTCATTCCATCTGGGGCATTGTAACCACTAGACCACCACTAAACCAAATCAGCCAAGACGAAACTTACTACTAATATTACTGCAGTTAACGCACAGGAAGGTAATCAGTCTCATCGAGCCTATCACTCACTGGCCCGTATTATCGTTAATTACGTATAAGGAAGCTCCCTGACACTTGTTCCTTAGCGATTTATTTTTCCAAACTACCAAATAACTTTTTTTTTTTTTTTTGGCTTCTTATAACTTTTTAATCTCGTCATAGATCGTATGCATAATACACAAGTAATGTAACGAAGCAGAAATAAACCACACGAGAATACCGACCACTCTCTCCCTTTCCAAACCCAGTCATTCACGTGATTTACCTTCTCCACAAAATTATCCCAACTTTTTTTTTTCCCCCACCGAGGCGTCATTGCACCCGCTGCCCGGAAATGAAGCCTTCCGTCTCAGCCTAAGCTTATGCGAGATTAGTTCGACTACACACGGCATTCATCTGACTTATCCCCTTCGCCACGATAATGTATTTCATATATCAGTTTCCTGTATGCGATTAGGCCTATGCTCAGCTTAAGAAGGCACCCGAGTGATGAAGGGGCTCATGAAGTGTAACAACAACAACAATAATACTAACAAAAATAATATCATCATCACATCACCAAAAAAATAACTGAGGGCACGCGCGCTCATATTACTTTGGAAGGAGTAAAGAAAACTTGAGCAATATTTTTCATCGACAGCTAACTCCTCAAGAACTACTTCGACCTTTCTCTTTCATCAAATTCCGCTTGCCTTTCAGATGAATGGAAAAGCTACTTGTACGAATTTCCCTTTTTCCCCCTTTTGTTTAACTTTGAAATATATCAAATTTTTGACTACGTAGCTAAATATTTTTAGATCGTTAGACCTGAACGCTCGAGCGTTCAGGCCGTCCACGTGCCTATCTTTTTACATGACAATAATAATATTAATAATAATAATAATAATAATAACAAAACTACTATAAAGACGAGTACAATCATCCAGATGTAGTTACAATAAAATGAAAATGCACTTGTTGCACTAAAGGATTTAGGTGCCTATGTCTGAACATAAGCCGCTGAGATGATGTGACGTGCCGGTGCGGGTAAGGCGTCCCGAAGTGTGAAGAAAAATACATACTGGAAGATTAAATGTCGGATAAGAAATACAAATTATGATCAAGTGTCGCTCACACAGCTAGGAGGCACCATATGAAAAGTGGGGAGAACAGAAACGCAAGAACTGCCAAACATGTATCAAAATCGCTTCAGAAATGAGTTATTGCGATACAGTGGACGGTGAGGGTGGGGGGCTGCCGATGTTGTAGTAGAGACATATCCAGCTCGCAACTGAAAGACACTGAGTTCGATTCTTGGGCCACCAGACTGCTGGACGAAGTCTGTTACCTCCGCCATGGAGGTTATGTTTTACCTCATGTTGGTTTGTTTGTTTATCTGTCTGTTAGCAGAATTACTCAAAAAGTTAAAGACGGGTTTTCATGAAATTTTGTGGAAGAGTGGGCCATCGTCTTTTTCTTAGATACAACAGAGTACTAAAGTTGTCTCGACCGTGAAAGGGCTAATTCCACCAAGCACCATCTCCGTCACAGCATCTTTAACCCTAAAAGATGCTATTGTACTGTTTCCCATGCACCCCACTTATGACCCCATACCTATAAAGTTTCCTAAGCTTAAGTCGTATATAAGGTAAAAATATAAGGTAAATAGTTTGTGCATTTACCTGCATCCAAACAGCTACAAAATAATTCACAGTCATAATATCAGAGTGGACGTGTCTCTCTCTCTCTCTCTCTCTCTCTCTCTCTCTCACACACACACACACACACACACACACACACACACACACACACACTCAAAACGATCTGGGATAGTTTTTAACAATTATGAAGGCTAGTTTATCGAGAAAATGGGTTAGGATCCTTTATAAAGAAGACCCCTGATACCTCTAAGCCCCTGATCCTCTTACTCTGAGGTGGTGGAGAGGGGAAGTGGAGGAAGAAGGAGGAGGAGGAGGAGGAGGAGGAAGGGTGGAGGTAGAAGGAAATATAAAGGGGGAAAATTACGACGGAGCAGAGAAAATAGAAAGGCTGGGATTGACAGGAAATGGGAAATGGGTTTACAGAGAGAAGATGAGATAAAGATTGATGTATTGTGCAGGGATATGTACTGATGCTCTTTGTATAGGATTCTGTACATTTAGGGTAAAACAGGTACACGTGTAAGAAAGTTCAAATATACGTGAATAAATAGTGAGATAATTTAAAATGTAAAACACACACACACACACACACACACACACACACACACACACACACACACAAGTATACTGTATCTGCAACGTCAACATGTGTTAGCTGGTATTATTAAAAGTTGTTAGAATGACAATTACAGAGCACACATGCGACGTTCATTAACCCTATAAAAAAAAAAAAAAAAAAAAAAAAAAAAAAAAAAATCATCAATCATAACTTTGAAAAATACTGGGTGTGAGAATGAATACTTCCTCCGACCCACTCATTCTCACTCAGGTATGGAGGTCAAAAACGAAAACATTTTTGTATTAATCTATAACAGCTAACATTTTATGCCTTGTTTAAGATATTTTTCTTTCTTGATTCAAGCAAACACCCTCTTGAGATACTGTACTTCCAAATAACACCCACGACTCTTTATATGGCTTCACTAAGGTCCTATCTTTCGTGTCTAAGGTGAATTCTAAATCAATGTTCTTAAAATAATCACTTCTTGAATCATTAATTAGAAGGTTCCATCACTTGAATCAGGCGGAAAAATGTTGGCCAGAATAAGTAAGTGCTGCCTCGACGATAAATGGGTCAGTTATCTCCATTACCGAGGGTGAGAGTAGGCGATGTACATTCCTGTTTGATTGCCCGTATCTTAATGGGTAATAGGCAGAACTAGGTGATATTTTGTACTATAAAAGCAACTGTTCCTGTCTCTCTTTCTGTGTGTGTGTGTGTGTGTGTGTGTGTGTGTGTGTAAACTTACAAGCCATCTTGCCGGTGGAGCTTGGTGGTCGGGTGGGTACGTTGGTAGGTGGGTAGGGTGGGAGGGGCGGGTTAGCAGGGTGGTTGGTTGTGTGGGTGGGCAGCAGGGTGGGTGGCTGAATGGATGGGTGGTTGTGTGGGTGTGGGTGGTTGCATGGATGGGTTTGGTTTGCGAGGTGGCTGGAAAGAATCAGTGGCTTCCTGTGTGGGTGGGTGGGCAGGGCAGCTGGGATGGGTCGACGGGATGGATTAGTTGGTTGAAGTGGGTGGATAGGTAGGGTGGGTAGAGGAGATGAGGTAGGTGGCGCACCCGAATTCTCCACGACTTCAGTATGGCTACTGCTGAGATGCTAAAAAAAAAAAAAAAAAAAAAAAAAAAAAAAATGTTCCCACTCTCTCCAAACTCTGGTGCCACGAACAGTGCCACATGAAATCAGAGCCATGAAGCAATTCTGTGCTACAGGCCTTCGGCACGGTGTACCAGCGCTTGTAAAAATATATTACATTTCCTTCCTCTAAAGTAATTCCAGAAACCCTTTATAAGTATTTTAAGAAGTTTTGGCAATATGTACGAGTAATAATATTTATAACATCTGAAATATTTCAGACAGCTGCAAGCTGAGCTCGCTTAATAAATCTTTGATAATATATATATATATATGAAGGAATTTTTCTAGCACGATTACTAAGCTTAGATACTTAAGGCACCGTATATTAATTTAGGTCTACGGATAGCACAGGTCTGAGGGAATTTTTGAGCTGCATGCCAACTGAATGACAAGGAAACATCGTTGAGGAACGTGCTTCTTCTGGTGCCCTTACGATTTTTTTTTTTTTTTTATAATGGATGCTGTATATGGATGAGGATTGTGTGAATACTTAACCAGATGTGTTCCTTCATAATCTTTCTACTTTGATGCATTATATATTTTTTTCTTTTCTTTCAAGGAAAATTACCACCGGTATTGCCTGCATGTTACTAGGGAAAACTTCGATTGGGACTATTCTTGATGGGAGGGATCATGGTAACATAAGGATGAAGAGATTTAGTTCTAAGAACATTCAATCAGTCAAAGGTCAACGTCACACGCAATAATGGTCAAGTGTTAAGGTCACCTGGTAAGATCAAGTTAATCAGTTTTGATGAGATATGAATCAAACTAGTTGGAAGGGTTGACTGGAAGGCAAGGACGAAGCTCACGGTCACAGGGTTTTTATCTAATGTGGACCAAGTTTGGTGAAAGAGTTGAGGGTCAGCCACGGGGTTGATGTATTGTTTTTTAACACAACAAGCCATAGGTAAAGATCACACTGCAACGTCAATGTAAACAAGCTTTATCTAATGTACGCCTAACTTTGTGGTATGGTAAAAGGTAAACCAAGGATGAAGGGCTGCGCTTTGGGAAAGAATCCGTCAAAGATTAAGGCCACAGGGCAAGGCCAAATGTTCGACCCTATAACTGAAACAATTTTTATTTGACTTAGGCCAAACTAGGTGGAAGTGTTGGGGATCAGCCAAAGATGAAGAGACTCGATTTTGAGAACAGTTTGCCAAAAGTCAAGGTAAATTAAAGCTTCTTTTTTATATTTGGACTTACTGGAAATACTGAGAGACTGGTAATAATGAAGCAGTTTGATTTCGAGAACAACAGGTCGAAGTTCAAGGTCACTGAGCAAAGTCATATATTCGGCCCCAGTCTGTTTTAATATACCACAATACAAAGACTATTCCACAACCAATTAGTATTTAACCTGTTACAGCCTAGCTTCATCTGGTTCTCTGGCCCATTTGTCATTGCCCTACCTACGTTATTATTTCATATCACTTTTGCTTTCAGAAAGCAAAAATGAAAATGTAATTAATGAATCTGCTTGTCCTCGTTTTTCAGCACAAGTGAATTGTCAGTCATGATTTACTTCCTAACTTCTGATGTGAGATTAGTAACTTTTACATCATAATTCTTTATGAGAGAGAGAGAGAGAGAGAGCAAAGGATCTTCAGAGGCAAGAGAGAGTATGAAGACGGAGATGCCTTTCTGGTACGACAGGAAATTTAGTGTTGTGGATTACCAGACTGGTGCAATTAGTTCAGTGGTATGTCTGGCTGACCCCGGGATTACTGTCCACACATAACTTACCATCTTTCCCCCACTTGAAACCCTATCTCTCTCTCTCTCTCTCTCTCTCTTTCTCTTTCTCCCACCCTCAGCCTTATCTTTCTCCCACTCTCACCCTTATCTTTCTCCACCCTCAGCCCTATCTTTCTCCCACCCTCACCCCAATATTTCTCACACCCTCACCATAATCTTTCTCCCACGTTCATCCTTATCTTTCTCTCACCCTCAGTCATATCTTTTCCTCACCCTAAGCCCCATCTTTCTCCCACCCTCAACCCTATCTTTCTCACACCCTCAGCTCTATCTTCCTCCCACTCTCACCCTAATCTTTCTCCCACTCTCCCCCTTATCTTTCTCCCACCCTCAGCCCTATCTTTCCCCCACCCTCAGGCCTCTTCATGCTTCCTCTTCACAGTTCTACTCTATACCACACAGATGTCTCAGTTTTAGTCCCCAGTGAAGTTTCCATTGCAGTCCCCAGAAACAAATTTATACCTGCCCTCACAGAACATATTATCCTTACTGTCAAAGAAGTCCTGATTTTGGCACATGCAGGAATCTCCATTTCTAGTTACATTCTAAGTCTGGCCGATCTCCCCTCCTAGTTCCCAAAAGAGTCTCCAAATCCATTCAGATATACTCCATCCTCGCTTCCTACAGAAATCCTCACGGTAGTCTCCACAGAAGTTCCCAGTCTAGCGTCCATGAAAGTCCCTACAGAAGTCCTCATCGCAGTTCCTACAAAGCTCAGTCAGTCTCCGAATAATTCCCCATGCAAGTCCCCTCATATATTCCCATTTTTAGTGCCTACAGAAATACCCATCAGAGTCCTCCAGGAAGTCCACATCCTTGTCCCCAAAGAGATCCTTACACCACTTTGCTACCTTCTAAAAGCATACATAAATTTATAAAATGCCCGGCTCTACTGAATTCTCAACTGTAATCACCACCTGGTCATCATGGCGGTCCCCATCCTAGTTTCTACAAAAGATCTCCGTCATGGTCACCACAAAAATTACTTGGCTCAGTCATTACAAAAGCTGCCATCAAGTCTCCATCATAGCCTTGTCGAAAGTCCCCACTATAAAATATTCCCGTCAAACCCTCATCAAATGGCCCCCGTCATATTTCCATCAAAAGTACCCCGTCATACTTCTGTCAAGTCCCCCCCCTCAAATTCCTATATAAAGTTCCTCTCATGCTCCCATCAGAAGTTCCCTTCGTACTCCATTAAGTCCCCCTTCATACTCCTACAAAAAGTGCCCCCCTCTTATCTTCCTATCAAACGTTCATGTCTTAGCTCCATGAAGAGTCCCAACCCAAGTCCCATTACAGGTATTCATCATGGTCCCCCAAAAGTACCCATAAAAGTCCCCATCTCAGAACCCAACCCATAATCCAATAACAGTTCCTATGTCAGCCCCGCCCCTCATTCTTATCTACCATCCTAGTCTCGAGCCGAGTTCTTACAGCCCACCCTAGTCATCACAGTAGTCCCCACTCCTGACCTCACAGCAGTGCCCATCCGAGTTTCACTATGTCCCCATCCTAGTTCCCAACGACAATTACTAGACGTCCCCATCCTAGCCCCCACTGAAGTCCCCATCCCCGAGCTCCCCATGGCATTCTCTACCCTAATACCTGCCCAAGTCCCCAGAGAAGTCCTCGGCCTTGAGTGTCCCGTCCTGTGTGATGTACGGCCTGTTAGGGATGGAGTGCTGGTGCCTGGCTGATGTATGTGTGTATTATCTGTGTCTGTGTCTGTTTTAATGTGTGTCTCAGTGATTTGTGCCTTCTTGTGTGTGATTTGTGTGAAGGTGCATAATGCGTGTATGATTTGCGTCCAGGTACAAGACTGTATAATTTGTGTATAGGTACATCATTCTTGCATTTGTGTATGGGCATAATCTGTGTAAGATTTGTGAGGGAGCATGATTTGAGGATGAGTTGTGTAGGTGCATATATATATATATATATATATATATATATATATATATATATATATATATGTGTGTGTGTGTGTGTGTGTGTGTGTGTGTGTGTGTCCAAGCCTATGTGCGAAGGCGAGAAACAATAACTCACTGTAATGCCCTTAAATTAAGAAAACTTGAGAACAGTACAGAGAAAATAACTTCGAACCATCTACCTTCCCAGTACCTCCGGGCCATTTTTAACCCTTGCGTCTGGGGCGGGGGGAGAGAAGGGTCCAACAGGGCGAGAAGAAAGAAGTACGGTGGCGCAAGAACTAAGGTTACTGAGTTTATATTTTACCATGAGGGACGCTGGGGGGTGGTGAGTACTGCTGAGAGAGAGAGAGAGAGAGAGAGAGAGAGAGAGAGAGAGAGAGAGAGAGAGAGAGAGAGAATGTATGTGAGTTTATGTAGTGCCATGGTGCGTAGGCTACTCTCCCTGGTGTGTGTGTGTGTGTGTGTGTGTGTGTGTGTGTGTGTGTGTGTGTGTGTGTGTGTGTGTGTGTGTGTGTGTGTGTGTGATATAAAGTCCATGATTGTGCTGGGAGAGTAAAGTGTGGAATATATGCTTGTGAAATACAGTAACCGAATGTTTTCACAGTGGAGTTGCGAGACAGAACAACACAGAAATCCGCTGTACACAAAGAATACGAGAATATACACCTGAAATATTTTGAGTTGGGCCGTAAATACGAGGAAATAAATATGTGTGATGGACAAACTTCATGAAAAGGGCTGTTTAATCAGAAGCAAATAAATGCTTTTTAAGAGATATACGACTACTTACTCAGCCAGCACTTAAACTTCAAACAATATTCAATTTTGTGACTGTGTGACCGATAAATTATTCAGGTCAGCGGACATCTGATTACCCCATATAACAGCTAAATGCGATTAAACAGGCCACTCGAAAATAATTATAGAAAAAGTTCCGATTTGTTTTATAATTTATCTGTGCTTTTTACATTTAATCACTTCTTATTTCACTAGGTTCATAATTATGTTTGAAAATCACGTTGCATATTATATATATATATATATATATATATATATATATATATATATATATATATATATATATATATATATATACTGTATATATATATATATATATATATATATATATATATATATATATATATATATATATATATATATATATATATATATATATATATATATATATATATATATATATATATATATATATATATATATATATATATATATATATATATTCTTAAATCTTCCTGTCACTTTATATTACACCATACTGCTTTTATTTTGATTGCATGGAATAACCTGTTTCACGTACAGGAAACAGAATTACAGTTTTGGAGACCAACTTCTATTTTTCTCAGTTTTGTCACCTTTTAACTTTGCGACTCTGATAATCCTGTTGCCTATTCTGCACACCTGGGAGGAAATTGTGCTTTGAACTTCACTTTCTCAACTATTATATACTTTCGGCTCTGAAAAGTCCGTTGACTATATACAAAGAGGATACTGCAGCTTTGGACCTTCATATATTATATTCTGCTTTCCTTGGCAACTTCAGCAGTGTGGCTTTAGAGACGTTGCCTGCACATGATCGTGGAATTTGTTTTTAATCTATGTATACTATTTCCCTCACTTTCTTCACCATTTTATTTTCCCGGCTCTAAAAACCCTGTTGCACGCGTACATATATGCCTGACGGCGTAACATGCAAGATCCCTGTGCAACGAGAACACTGGCAGGTCTCCCTCACGCACACACGGCCTCGCTTTTTTCCCTCTAGCGGCAATAGACGTCATTACACTCGCTATCACACTGGCCAACCACTCCCTCCCCCCCTCTCGTCTCTCGCCTTCTTCCCCCCCCCCTCTCTCTCTCTCCATATCTTGCTCCTGGTCCAGTTTTTCTGGGCAACCCCTCCTATTCCCGTCTCTTTCCCCACCATTACCTCGATTTTTCCCCCTCTTGCTCTACTTTCTCTATTCCCTTAGCCCGCTACCATCTCTCTCTCTCTCTCTCTCTCATTACTTTTTCCCTACGTCACACTCGTCTCCGCCAGCTCCTCCTCACCTCTAATCAAGAAATTTCGTATCTCATCTTCCTGCCCTTCTTTCTCCTTTATCTTCCCTCGCCTCATTTCGCTCTGTCCCTCTTATTCCTTCCTTCCTTTCTCTATTCTTCTTCCTCTTTTCTTCCTTGTATCTCAAAATTCTCTCACCGTTTCCCTCCTTCGTCTCTCCTTCTTTTCTTCCTTCTTTATCTTAACCTGTCCAATTTTTGTCCTATTCCTCTAATTCTCCTCTTATTCCTTCTTTTCTCATCCTCTTTTTCATTACTCTTTTTCCTCTAAATTCTTTCTAATTATCGTTTCTTCATCTTTTATCCCTTTTCTTTAATTCCTTTCCTCACTTTTTGGTTTCTGTTTACCTTTTCCGCTTCCTGCTTTCTCGCTTTCACTTATTTCTGTCTCCTCTTTTTCCTCTTTTTTTACCTCCTCTGCTTCGTACTTTCTCACCTTTTTTCTCTAATATTTTTCTTCGCTTTTTCATCTTTTTTCCTTCTTCTTCCATGAACAATATTTTCTAGATATTGTCTCTGCTTCATTTTACTGTTATTTTTTTTTTTTTTTTTTTTTAAGAAGATTTGATAATCCTCCCCCTCCTCTCTATACTTCCTCCCTGTTCTTTCTTCCCTCTCTCTCTCTTCCTCTTTATAATTTTCTCTCCTATAATTTTCTTTCCCTTTTTGCCTTCTCAATCCCGGATCCTCTTACTTTTGCTCTTCTTTTCTTTTCCTTAGTTTTTCTTCCTTCCATTTTTCACACTTTCCCTTTCCCCCCCTTTTTTCTCTCTCTCTCTCTCTCTCTCTCTCCCACGTTTCCAACCTTCTCTCCTTTTATATCTTCTCTCCATACTGCTACTCCTTCCTATAATCCCTCCCTCTCTCCTCCTCGGCATTTTTTATTTCTCTTCATTATCTCTCAATTTTTCTCTCACTGTCTTTTCTTGCTTTTTTATTTCTCTGGCCTTCCCTCCCTTCCTCCCATCCTTCTCTCTTTAGCTCTCTCCCTCTCTTCTCTCCTTCCTTCATTTTAACCAGTGCACCTCTCCACTTCTTCATATTTTCTTTTTTCCACAGTCACGCCTCTCCTCTCGCTTCTTATCTTCTCTCCTCTGCCCTTTCTCTTTCCTACCCCCCCCCTTTTTTTTTTTACCTCCTTTTCTATGCTCTGTTTCCTCCCTACTATACTCCTTCATATCGTTTCTTCCGTGCATTCTTTCCTCCCTCCCTCTCTCTCTTCCTCTTCTTTTCTACCTTCTTTTCTCTGCTGTCATTCCTCTTTCTCCCCTTACATTTTTTTTTTTTTCATATCTACTGCCCTTCCTTCATTCCACTTCCTCTGATGTAATTCTCCCCTACCTTCTTTCCCTCTTCTTTCTCCGTCCCTTTCTCGCATCCTATATCTTACTCCTCCGTTCTCCTTCCTCCCTCCTTCCCGTCCACCTTGTTCATACTTTCTCTCCCCTGTCCTCTTTCTCTCTCTCTCTCCCTCCCTTCATCTCCTGCAATTCTCCTCTTCCTTATCCCCTCTTATTTCTTTCTCAGTCCCCTCCTCATTCCCCCCCCCTCCTTCCTTGTGTGAGAGGGGGTCGAGCCTGGGAAAGGTCCTTTGTACGAGGAAGGCTCAGGGTGGGGGCCAGAGGAGGGTATTGCACAAGGGTGGATCAATTGAACGGTAGCCAGTGCCGGAACGGAAGGGGGAAGGAGGGACTAGGAAGGGGCAGACTAAGAAAGAAAGGAGTGGGTGCGCAGGGGAGGGAGGTAGGATGGAAGGAAGGAGAGAATTATGGAAAGAAGGAAGGGTCGAGGAAAAAGGAGGTGACAGGAAAGGGTACAGGACGAAAAAAAAGGAAATAGGAAGGAGTAAGAAAAAGAAAAAGGGGGAATAAGAAAAGAGAGAAGAAGAATGGACAAGGGCAGGTAGAAAGAAGTCGAAGGAAGGACAGCGGGATGCAAAAAGGAGAAGGAAAATACAGGGGAAGGTAGGAAGGCGTACAAAAACAAAGGAAGGTAATTAGGGAGACAACAAGAGTATGAGAATATAGGAAGTACAGATAACAGGAAGTCTATTAACCTTAGAATGAACGCTATTTTCGGGGATAAAATTAATTCCACTAACAGATCAACCAATGTGGGTGAGGAACGGACGGAAAAAGAGCAAGGAGAAGGAGAGAAAGAAGAACGGCGATAGATCAGCAAAGAAGGGTGCAGGAAAGGTACGAGAAGGATGGAAAGAAGGAAGGAAAAAGAGAAGGACGAGGGAAAAAAGTAAGAAAAGAAAGCAGTAAGAAGAGAAAGGGGAAGGAAGGACGGACTAAGAAAGGGTAGGAGGGGAAAGAAAAATGGTGGCGAGAAAGGCAAGAAAGGAGGAGGAGGATGGGAAGGAAAGAGTAGGAATGGGTAAAAGAGGGAAGAAATAGGAACGGGAAAAGAGGAAAGAGGTGAAAGGAGGTCGAGGACGAAAAGGGAAAAAAGAGGAAAAAAGGAGAGGGGGAAAGGGAGTAGGAAGAATAAAGAGAAGGAATGAAAAGGAGAGAAGGGAGGGATAAAGGAAGATAATAAGGCTGGAGGAAACGAAGGAAGGTGGCGGGCAGGGAAAGAAGGGGAAAAAGGATAAAGTACAAAGGGGAAGGAAGGAAGTTGATAAGGAAAAAAAATTAAGAAAGAAAGATCTTGGGAGAGAACGGTAAGAAGGAAACAGGATGTAGCATAGAGAAGACGGGAAGTAAGAAGAGGAAGAAGAAAGAAAAGAGTGGTAGGAAAGGGAATATGGGGGAAAGGAGGGGAAAGGAAAATGTAGGAGGGAGGTGAAAGAGGAAAGGAATGGGGAGGACGTCTGAGGAGAACGGAGAAGAAAAGAGGAAGGCAGGCCGGGCATTGCAGAGTTGGGGGTAGGTGGGAAGGGGTGGGGAGGGATGAAAGGAGGTAGGAAGTGGTAGTAAGAAGTTGAAAGGAACTGAATAAGGTAAGATGTAGTAGTGGGAAGGATTGGAAGGGAGATGAATAGCAGGAGGAAGAAAAAGAACAGGCGAATACAATGGTAGAAGGAGGGAAAGGTGAGAAAGGAGAGGTTAGAAGGGATGGAAGAAAAGGAGAGAGATGCAGGAACGGTTGAAGAGAGAGGAAGCGAGGCATGGAGGAAACGTAAAGTGATGAAGAGCTACAGTATAATGATTCATCTGAAGAAAAGGGGGGGGGGGAGGTGACAAGAAGAAGAATTACAGCCAAGTAGGGAAGCAGGAAGAAGCAGCAGTGACGAGGAGGGGAACAGAAAGGGAAGGGTAAAGGAAGGCAGAAAAGAAAAAAAAGGCAACATATAAGAGAAGGAAGGTAGGGAGGAAGATGTGCTGCTAAGAGAAGTGTCTGAAAAGTTTAAAGAACAGACAGACGCGCGGAAAATGAAAAGGAAGGTGGAACAGTGGGCAGTAAATATGAACGAAGAAAAAGAACTGGAGAGAAGCTATGAAGGGAGAAAAGCAGAATGAGGGAGGTGGAGAGAGGCAGCGAGTACAAAGAGGAAGGAAGAGAACAGAGGAAGAAGCAACATGAGAGGGTTTCTTTTATCCCTTCCTCTCCCCCACCCCTTCACTTCCGTAACTCGCACCAAAGCCCTCTTTATGTTGACAATAACACGTGAGACCAGAGTCAGGCACCGTGAAATAATAAAGATAGGAAAACGGGCGGGTGTGGGGGGAAGATGGGGAGACAAGGGGAAATTTGGCTGTACGATGAGATAGAAAGATAGGGAAGATAACAGGGAAAACCTCAATAGAAGAGACTCATTGGTTGATGGGTAGCATGATAGATACGAAACAGATCTGAAGGAGACACAGAGACAGCAGGAAATTCAGCAGTATGAGAAAATAGCTTCAAGAGGAAAGGAACAGGAAACGTTTCAGTGGAAGAGACGGGAGAGGGGAGGGTGAAGGGGAGAAGGGGAGACAGCGAAAAATTCAATGACGAAGAGACAGAAAGATAAGAAAGGGAACAGGAAAAGCTTTCAATGGAACAGACGGATTGGCTGATAGGGTGTGAAAGGATACACGTTCGGGAGGATTAAGGGTAAAAGAACGAAGAGTTTTGGAGTGCGGGACGAGAACGAGGACAAAAGATGACGAAAGAGGTTGGAGGGCAGGGTGGAGAGGCCTCGTGCATAATAAAGGCCCGGGTTTACTGTGAGGGGCTGAGTCACAAGCCGCAGTTGCCAAGAAAATGTGGTAAAGGGAGGGAGACAGGGTACTGAAAGAGGGCCAGAGAGTGAATGAAGACACTGCAGAGAACAGGAGAAGGGTGATGAAATGGAGCAACAGATATGACATAAATATTCTGTACTAATAACTTTGCCATCCCGAAAAAGAAGGAGCAGTCAGGAAGTGAAATCTCAACACAACGATCCACGGGCAGAATAATGCTACCTCCACTATGACCTAGATCATTGACGGATTGTTCTTATAATCATATTACTTTATTTCTGCCTTATCCTCAACACTTCCACTAAATGTAGTCCAGATCGAATCAGAACTGAGTTACAGGGTCGAACATTTGACATCGTCCTGTAACCTTGATTTCCGACAGATGTTTCTTATAAATTTATCACTTCACCGTTGCCCAACACTGAACCATTCGACAATGTTTGGTCTAAATCTGGTAAAAACTGTTTTAGTTGATCTTGCCATATGACCTTGACCTTTAACTCGTTGTTCTAAAAAACTAGGGCAAACCCTTGGATGATCCTCAACCCATCCACCAAGTTTGGCTGTAAACTGGATCGACTCTGATTTTTTTTCACACAAAGACACACACACACACACACACACACACACACACACACACACACACACACACACACACAAAAGGTGAGCTATATATTACACCCTCCGGCCTATCTCCAGCATGGATGTAATAAATGTAGCTAAACAGTTGAATCTGCTTGGATTCTGTCTATTTTAACGCTTTTCTACTTTGAAAAAAAAATATTTACCATGTACTTATAGCTTTGATATAACAAGGTATAAAAACGAATAATATAATTTTTTCATCATTTCACAGGAATCATTATTGTCTTGCTTATTTCCACAACCATGAATTTGAGACACATTCTCCTGTATTACTTGTTAATGGCCACTATTCTGTTCAGAGTTTCCACCGAAGGTTTATAGTCTGTGCTCGGAGACATATGAAGAAATCCGCAAAAACGCGGCCATTATCAGTGTGTACAGAGTATGACATAAGAACATACGGAAGACATATTAAGAAATTAATAAAAGCCAGGAACGAAGGCCTTACCAATGTACTCGGGCGTCAGGTCCTTACGGCAAATACTTAACACAGCAGCGATGAAGAGCGGGCGAGCACCCCTGACCATCTGATAAACCCCATCCAGAACCACGTCCCACCACAGTCACACAATACCACTGAGCAATCCACACACCACAGGGCAACCCATACACCACGTAGCAATCACACATCACGGGGCAATCCACACAACGGGGCAATCCACACACCACGGGGCAATCCACACAACGGGGCAATCTACACACCATGGAACAATCCACACACCACGGGACAATCCACACACCACGGGACAATCCACACAACGGGGAAATTCACACACAACAGGGTAATCCACACACTACGGGGAAATCCACACACCACGGAGCAATCCATACAACAGGTTAATCCACACACCAGGGGACTATCCACAGACAACAGGGCAATCCACACACCAGGGGGCAATCCACACATTACATACCTTTACTTAGGAAGAAAGGTCCCAGCGAATTACGAACTGCCATCTCATCCCTCATCTGATGATCACGGCGAGATAAGAGACAATCTATCACATAAGCCAGCCATTAAACCTCCCTCCATCCTCCTTCATAAATTAAGTGATATCATAGGCCGAGGCAGCAATGTATGACCAAGAAAGACGACAAATTTATGAAGTCACCTCCGCACCTATTCATACACCAGTTCGCGCTAACTTTCATCTCGCATTTATCACAAACAGAAATAGACGAAAACAAAGGCAAGACAAAGGCAACGACACGAACACCAAGACAGCCTCACAACTCCTCAGAACACTTTGGCTCTTCTTTCCTCTCCTGCCCTTTTCCTTTCAACTCCCTTTCTCTCCCTTTCCCTCCCTCTCATCTCTCTCATCCACGTCCCCTTTTCTCTCTGTCGACATCTATTCCTTTTTCTTTTTCTCTCCTTTCCTTCGCTCTATTACCCGCTCCTTTTCCCCTTCACCATCTCTCTCCCTCCCCCTTTTTCTGTCCCATTCCTTTCCTTCCCCCCCCCCCCATCTCCCTTTCTCTCTGCTCCAGATCTTATTCTCTTTTCCTCCCCATTCCTTCCGCCCCACTCATTCTCCCATCGTTTTCTTGCTCTCCCCAATGCTCTTTTCCCCCTCTTCCCTATCCGTCTCCTCTCTCTCTCTCTCTCTCCCCGCCCTTCTCCCCCCTTCCTTCTCTCCCCCAGGCTGCCAAGACCCCCTGGATGAGCTCCGTACATAAGCGCCTCACAGAGATACAACCCCCGTAAAACACCGCCACCTCTCGTAACTCTCGCCGATATGAACTGTAAATCGCCGGAGACAGTGTGAGGGTAGGGCAGG
Source organism: Coenobita brevimanus (assembly GCF_032717465.1). NCBI lineage: Eukaryota > Metazoa > Arthropoda > Malacostraca > Decapoda > Coenobitidae > Coenobita > Coenobita brevimanus. Next base: position 32,357,639 of record NC_137046.1, read on the forward strand.
GGTGGGCTGCGAGGAAGGGAAGGAGAGAGGGAGGTGAAGAAAGGGCTGGAAGGTGCGGAGAGCTGGCGGCAAGAAAGGGAGGGAGGATGGAATGGTATGAAAGGGAACGGACGGGAAGGAGAGAGACAGTGATAAATAGGTAATTATATAGAGAAATAAACAGATATTGACTGAAAAATATATACAGATAGAGACAGACAGATATACTGTATGTACGAGAGAGAGAGAGAGAGAGAGAGAGAGAGAGAGAGAGAGAGAGAGAGAGAGAGAGAGAGATACTGGGTGGTGAGAGGATAGTGGAGGGAGAGGGAGAGGGGTGGAGAGGGGGAGGCGTGAAGAAGGGAGAGGACACGAGCGTAGGGAGGGGGAAAGGAGGTGGAGAAAGGGCCGAAGAAAATAAAATGCGAAGAGGAATACACGACAGATGGAAGAAGAGAATGAAACAGGGTAGGTAAGTAAGATGGATGAAAGTGCGAAAGAAGACAGATGAAGCAGAGAGAGAGAGAGAGAGAGAGAGAGAGAGAGAGAGAGAGAGAGAGAGATGGCAAATTGAAAGTGGCAGTGTGTGAGAGAGAAAGAGAAAGAGAGAGAGGGAGAAGTGAATGGATGGTGGGAGGAATGGAAGGGGTGGATCAAGGGAAGGGGAGGTGAGCGGAAAGGACAGGGTGAATGGCGAGATCGGTCACTGAAGAAGAGAAGAGGTGAGTGGAGGGAAGAAAGAGGAGTGGAAGGATGAGTGGTGAGTGGAGGGAAGAGTGGTGCGTGGAGGGAAGGAGGGTAGGTGGAAGGAAGGAGGGAAGGTGGGAAGGAGAGTAGGTGGCGGGGGGGATGGTAGGTGGATATGCAAGAGGAATAAATACGCGAGAAGAATGATGGGCGACTGGAAGGAAAATGTAAAAATATTATGTCGACGGTGCCAATTTTTTTATTTCATTTTTTAATCCATTCGTCTTTGGTTACGAACTCAATATTCCGTTCCCTGCGGCCCAGAAGTCCAAAATTTCATGGCGCATCACCTCATGCCACCACTAGGGTACGGCTGGCTTACTGCAGCTTCAGAGACTGAATAATATCATATGGTACGGTGTCCTGGGGAAAGCACGGGTATTATTTTGTATGCCATGTCGGTGAGCTTGTAGCAGCAGCAGCGGCAGCAGCAGCAGTAGTAGTAATCTCAGGTTCATCTGAAGTATGAACTAGTGGACTGCAGGTCTGAGTTGCCCTTCTCCCGCAGTCCATCCTTCTTCTGGGGGGGCTGGGGAAAATATCGAGGGATGCTTGTATAACCAGACAGGTGAGCCGCCCAGTTATGTCCGTGCCACCACGTAAAGGTGTATCTCTCCAGCCCCTTGAGTACTGAAACTAATAATAATACATATGCCACTGACACACAGGGATTCCAACCAGCCATAGCAGAAAAAACAGCTCAATACATTAACCGTTTGGGGAGGGAAGCGTAAAACGAAGGGGGTAACTCAGACGGAATGGATTGAGGAAGAGAAGGGTGGAGATAAAAGTAAATAAAAGGGTTAAAAGTGAAGTGGAGGGAAGCGAGGATCGGTAATGGTGGGAGAACAAGGAATGGGTGGGTGTGGCAACAAGAAGTGGTTACGCGGCCATACGATGAAGAGTGGTGGGGTGGGCAATAAGTGTGAAAACCAACACCAAACCAGTTTTCTATGATACAGAACTGTTCGTTTATTGCAATTCTGTATGATACTTACAGAACTGTTCATGCACAAATAATTGGCTGCAGTATGTACGAAACTGTCACAGAGAGGCAATTACATTAATATTTACTAATTAATTTCGGAATACATATTTGACGTCTTCACCCCATGTTTACTGATGTTAAGCTTGCCTGAACTCTCGACATACTTATGTTAGCGGCGGCAATCTGGAATGCTGAGAGAGGTGGCAAACATAGATGAGTCAGCCTGGATGAACTCTGCGATTAGACGTCCAGCAGTAGAGATAGATCGAACAAGAGTTGGGGTGTTGGCACAGCAGTAGAGATAGATCGAACAAGGGCTGGGGTGTTGGCAGAGCCGAATGTTTAATTGGCCCGAAAATAGCATCGTTCAGGAAAAGTGGACCGTTTCCGTCTCACAGGGGTCTCTTTCAGGTGACGGAAGGAAGTAATCACCACTTTCCCCTCCTTTAGCCTCGATTTTTTTTTTCTTTTTTTACGAGTTGCGAAATTGGTATGATGGTGTAAAGATAGCTGGAGGCTGCTGTCTGGTGGTGTAATGGTTATGCTTCAACAATAAATAGGCAAGAGTGAGAGGCAGATGGATTATGTAACTGTAAAAACGATGATGTTAAAATATTAGTTCTTTAATGCAGACCCAGGCCACGTAACCCTTTCGCCTTACTTGTATCTGGATATGGAAGACCCTTACAGATAATATTTAGTATATGTTATGACAGACCATTATTGACCATAATTCCGTGTTTTATTATTTACTGATGTGAAATTCTCCGGGTCTCCCTTTACATCATTCACGTGATAATAAATAATCAAGAATGGATGTTTTTCCAGTATATGCTCATATATCTGAACAGGATCAGACACTCAAAATAAACCGAATTTTACTTCCTTTTTGCGCACGTGGCAGTGGCATTTCAGACATGTTATTGACACTGACATTTGACTTTTTTTCATGGAAGATTATTGACATTTGACTTTTTTTCATGGCAGATTATAACTGACCCCATTTTTGCTTGGCTGCACTTATATCAGACCAACATGAACCGGGTCCTTCCATTACCAATCCACACTTCTTCACTGAGGTGACAGCAGCACCGGGAGAGGGGGGGGGGGGATGCAGCCAGCTTTTCATGTGTGGTGTAACTAATCCCTCTATATACAAGAATTTCGAGAGTACAACTACAAAAAAAAAAGTACCCGAGCTGGAACATATTACTCCTTTCGAAACCTACTAAAAAAGCAAATCCGTGAATATCATAAAGCCTTCCATTGAAAATAATTAACCGTCCTTTCTTTTACCTCTAATATTGTCATTCTTTGCCCTACACTATAAGTAAATGAGGTACATGTCTAAATAAAACATATACAAGCGTCTTTTTATGTAACTGCTGCCTTTCCAAGTTGTGTACAAGATTTATGTTGCTGCAAAATATAGTACTATGGTTTTCTGCGTGGAGGTGGATGGTTTACTGAGTACAAACACTGCAGGTGGTCTATAACTAACATCCAGAATCAACTGTATATCTTGCTTATTTCACTCTCATCATTGTATCAAAATCTCTTATCAACTGAATATCTAAAGTTGAAGTGGTGAGCAACTGTTGACCTCAACAACGTTCAGATCCAGCTTGTGGTTCCGTCAACTACGCAACACTCGAATCTTCATTCACGTCTACAAACCGATTATAAAACAGCGTATTTTTTCTTTCACTAATTACAGGTATGTTTTTATATTTTGAAAAGTTAACACTGTATGATTTGCGATTAACAATTAGTCAATGTACTGCATAATAAAAAAGCTACTGACATATCCGTGAATGGTTGCATGTGAAGCCACACTAGAAATATGACTGGAGTACACCACTCAAATCGTCAGAGGTCTCAGTGGCTAATGAAAAGGTACACTATCCAGTGACTTCTTTTGTATGTTTTAATGCTAATTCAGCAAATTCAGTCAAACATACATTACTGTATAATTAATACTTTGCTGCTGATCCGGAAATGACATGCACTAAACATGTAGGAGCTATTATCACTTTGGAGTACAGTAAGAACATTCACCAAGACTTCAATTATAACCAGATCATGGTTGCTGGAGAAAGCAAACATTAAATGAAACGCCGAGAACTCGGGCTCCAAGCTGTCGATGCAATACGTCACTCAGTATGCTTTCGCCAAGCCTTACGCATGGACTCGCCACACAACCTCAGTGACAAGGTTCAATGGTGTTGAAATGAGACTAAAGATAAACCAAGTCAACCCCATATGACCTTGACCTTTGACCCTTTGAACAACTAAGTTCACTGTCCCTTCATACTGAATCACTGACAAAAGTTTGGTCAAAATTCTTCAAGAGGTTCAACAGATATCGTGCCAACACCCATATGGCCTTGACCTTTGATCCATTGACCTTGCCGACCTAATCAGTTTATCGTCCCTTCATATTTCATTACTGAGAAAAGTTGGGTGGAAACTCGTTAAGGGGTTCAGAGGATACTGCTCCCACTATAGTGTTATGGACGCACACCCACAACGATAAACTAAGTCGACCCCAAATGAACTTGACCTCTGACGCCTTGAATTTGCTGGCCTAATCACTTCCTCCCTTCATACCGTATCACCGACAAAAGTTTGGTCGAAATCTGTTGAGGAGTTAAAGAGATATCACACGCACGATGATAACTAAGTCGACCCCATATGACCCAGACCTTTGACTCGACCTAGTTAACCTAATCAGTTCACCATCTCCTCATACTGCATCACTGACGAAAGTGTGGCGGAAATCTATCGATGGTTTCATATCACGCCCATACAGGATGCACACCCACAAAAATAAACTAAGTCGACCCCATATGACCTTGACCTTTGACGCCTTGAACTTACTGACCTAAACACTGCATCATCCTTTCATACTGTATCACTAACAAAAGTTTGGTCGAAATCCGTTGAGAGGTTCAAGAGATATCACACCCACAAGGATAAACTACGTCGACTCCATATGACCTTGACCTTTGACTCGACCTAGTTAACCTAATCAGTTCATCATCTCCTCATACTGCATCACTGACGAAAGTGTGGTGGAAATCTGTTGATGGTTTCAGGAGATATCGCGGCCACAATAGTGTTATGGACAGACCCCCACAAGGATAAATTGGTCGACCCCATATGACCTTGTCCTTTCACCCTTTGACCTTGCTGATCTAATCAGCTTATCGTCTCTTCATACTGTACCACTGACAAAAGTTCGGTCGAAATCCGTCAAGGGATTCTGGAGATACCGCGCCAACAAAATAAACTAAGTCGACCTCATATGATCTTGACCTTTGACCCCTTGATCTAGCTGACCTAATAATACTTCGGTTTTTTCTTTGGTAAGTGATTATTTTAGTAAGTACTGTCCTCAAAGTCATAGGCAGACACAGATAGATTGGTAAATAAATAGGAAAATATATTAATTTTCATAGTTCAGCAAACAAGCTGAGAGAAAATGCAGTCAGAATACCACAGGAAACACATTAGGCTCCTTACAAACTATTCTTCCTCCCTTATATTTTTGCATCAGTATCTGTTTTCCCTACTGCCTCACAACCGTGCAGTTGCAGACAATAACATCTCTCCAATTTTTAGTCAAAGAACTGCTGAACTTTTTTTCTTTTTTTTTTATTCTACAAAGTTTGGATGACTCAGAAAAATGTGCCGCTGTTTCGAACGTCAATGTTCACAGTTTTTTTTTTTCTTTGTGAGTTGGATCATTAGTTATGTAACTCACCTGATTCATCGATCTGCCTCTCCCTCAACGTGCTAGCCTCACTTTTTTTTTTCCCCCCCCCACAAAACTGCGTGCCTTTTTGCCTAACTTCTCTTCTGCCTGCTTCTTTTCATGTTACGTTGCATCCTACTCCATTTATTACTTAGTTGATACTAGTTCTTATGCTACTCTGAATTATCCTTCCCACTATTATTTACGCCATTTTTTTAACAAGTTTGCCATTTTGTCTTCTTTATGCAAATATTACTACTTTTATTATTAATACTGAGTACTTTCCCAAGTATTCAGTACACGTTTCTGGGTCCATCCGCTGGCCTTGTATCTTATTCATTAGTTGATAAGTTTGGATGCCTGTTGTTCCCTTCTTAAATATTACTTCTAAATCTCTTTCATTCTTATTTTGCCATTCCGCTCTACATTTCCTTCCCTGGTTTTCCTGTTAGCTCCATTCCCTACCATCTCCTCTCCTTCTAACGACCTCCTCAACTCTCCACCTTTTCTCTGTTTTTCCATAATCCCTCTATTCTTCTTCTTTCCTTCTACTCTCTTCCATTTTTCCGGTCTTTCTTTAGTTTAGTACGATCACTCCATTTTTATTTTCATTTTCTGTTACCTTCTTCCTCCATTTCTCCGACCTTTTTCTACTTTCCTACGACCTCTCTGTTCTTTTTCTTCCTCCTCTCCACTTCTACCCTCTTCCTCCATCTCCCCATCTCTCCCATTCCTGCCTGCTGCCCATTCCTTTCCTGCAACACTCAAGCGCCTCTTTCATTCACTTTTTGCGTCTCTTTAGCCATCTCATCCACTCAACCTCCTCCTCCTCCTCCTCCATTCTCCTCGCCCACTTCACCCTCCTCCATCTTCTTTTTCGACTCCTGCACCCACTCAACCTCGCGAGAAGGCTTCGAGTGTGTGACTGGGTGGGAGATGAACGCACTCTTGATCTTTTGTTGCCTCCTCAGCCGATACAGGAAGAGGTGAGTGTGGTGGAGGTGTGGGTAGAGATGGGTGAGGTGAGTGAAAGGTTGTTATGTAGGGTAGTGATAGTGATGATCTGAGTGCTGGTGATATGATGACTGTCGATACAGAAAGAGGAACTCACTCTTCTGAAGACTGGCAGTTGTAATGATGATGACAAAAGTTGCAATGCCAAGTAAAGAGGACGACGATGATGTTTGTGGAATGAGAGATGATGAAAAAGATACGATGTGCTGGCAAAGAGACCCAAGGGTGGCAGTGGCTGTGGTCGTGGACGTCGTATTCCATTTCAGCTTTCCGTGCCGCCGCCCAAGTTTAAGGCCAAGGTCACCCCTGCAACTTGGACTCGCTCTGTGCATTATTACTAAAATTGCTGGTTCGTTACTGGGTCGCCTCGCACGCTGACGGGTCGATGCAGCCCCTAATCTTCGCCATAAACGCCATAATTTTAAGGAGAGATCAATACGTGTTCGTTAATCTTGATCATACGATGCCTCAGTTGACGTGTAGCGTGGGGTGAGGGGGAATGAGCACGTACTAATATACTTTACTCTGATGTCTTCAGGGATGGAAGTGGTTACCCATTATATCATCATACTTGAGTAACATATAAACCTATATTTTTCATTCTGAACGGAAGGAAACGGCGAGATGGTTCCAAGCTGTCTGCCTATCACAGGGAGGACAGCGAGTCTGACGCTGGAGACTGGCGGTGGGCGGAGGACCTCGCTATTCAGGGTAACATTCCAACATGCGCGGCTTGACACAGAAATGTAAACAATCAGGAAACTATACGTGTTCGCTGTGCTTTGATGAGGAAAGAGGTGACGTGAACAAGCCAGTGCAACCTGTGTACACTAACTTTTGTCATGTCAGACACAAGAGAGTTTTAAGAACACATACAAACACCAGACTAGGGAGCGTGTTGGAAAAAAGAACGAGGTTCCTCAAATATTCTGTATATTACTCTTGAGCCGAGGCGAAACCGTGAGCTGTAGCAGGTGCCTGAGCGTCAATCTAGCAGTGAACAATAGCAGGCCTGAGCTGAGTAACGAGGCTCACGCTCACCTCCGTCCCGGCCATCACAAAGGCTCTCTAATTAATTTGGCGCCTCGGTATTTATGACTTCAGTAGTTCGCTTTCGTGGCTGCCGAGGAGATTAGAAGGCTAAAATGTTGCCTTGGCGGTCTTGTCAGCCTCGCCTCGCACTGGCAGAGGGAAGTCTGCAGGTTAGACGAGTTAATAAATGACGCATAGACAGATTGAGAGATGGAAGGGAAATGTAACTAAGTAGAACCTTCCTTCCTCAGATTTTTTTTACCTGTTTTACCGACCTTTGTGCAGTAGATACGCAAAAATGTATTTTAACTAATTATAAAAAAAAATACGAAATGCACTGGTCTTCAGCAAAGCAATGCAATGCTCTCTATGGATAACTTGTCTTTCAGTGAATAACACTGCCTTTATTCCTCAGTATGCTGAACTCGCCAGCATCTGAACCCACACCAACTCTTTCCCCTGCGTCTGTGTCCGCAACACTGTGTATGTGGTGGGTTCATTCACACACTGGAAGTAACCAGTCTTGTTCCAAGTCACTGTACATTCAGTATAATATGATATTCACAAATTCTGAGCTACTTTGACAGTCTTGTGGACTCTCAATGCCCGTGTACTGTGTCATGGACAGATGTTGACCCTTAGCAACTTGTAATAATCGGTCAGAAACTGAATATGAAAACGGCAACATCAATGAGGCCCAAACTTATGTGAGGAATAATGTAATACACTACACGGCCCGGAAGCCATGTCAGATATTCCAGCATTAGGACTCACCGCACTGATTATTAACCCAAGCCAGGCTAATATTTAAGCACAGAAGTGGTTTTGGTGAAATACTATTATGAATTTCGGGAACACTGAGAATTACCTCACACGTACAGCGCAGGTTAGTAAAGATTGATGCGATGTATCATTCAGTACCGCTGCAGGGCGTGAGGGAGGCTGAAGAGTGGAGGGGGAATACAAGGGAGATAACAGGGGGGAGAGGACAGGGAAAAGGAGGAAAAGGAGGGGACGAGAGGAGAGGTAAAGAAGGGCGATTTGGAGGGGAAGGGGGTAGGGAGGAGAGGAACGGGGATGGGAGGAGAAGGAAGGGAGAAGGGGAGAAGAGGTAAGGGGAATGGGAGTAGAGGGAAGGGGAGAGGAGAAAGGAGAGGAGGGGAGGGAAGGGGAAAGGGAAGGAGAGGAAAGGGGAACTGGGGCAAGAGAGAAGGGGAGGGGTATGCGACAGGCCCGACCAGTGCACGCGGGCAGTCGGGTCTTACGTGTAACTGGAGTCGGGCGGGGAGGAGACCACAATAGCTGACATCGGAGAGCAGCTGCCCCCGCACACCCGCCATAATGCTGGGAGGGGGAGGGAAGGGGGGCAGGGGAGAGGGAGGAATGGGAAGGGAAATATGGGAAAGAGACAGAGGGTTAGAGCAGAGTGAAGGGTAATGGGGAGAGAGAGAGAGAGAGAGAGAGAGAGAGAGAGAGAGAGAGAGAGAGAGAGAGAGAGAGAAAAACGTCTGAGGGGACTATGGGGGAAAGATAAAGTTAGGAGGCAGAAGGAGGATTCTGAGAGAGGGGAATGGATACATTGTCATGGAAAGGAAACAGGAATCTTAGTAGAGGTGATTGGAGGAGAAAATATAGTGATCGAGGGGGAATTTGGGGGAAGAGGACTGGACAGTGAGAACATAGAGACAGAAAGGATCGAAGGCATTAGAAACTATTAAGAGAGTGGGAGGAAATGAAATACATACTAGAGGACACTGTGACTGAAGAGATCACAAGAGTAGGATGTTTTGAGAAAGTGCAGAAATGGAAAAGAAAAGAGAGAAGGGGGAGGGGGAAGAGAAAGGTGCGACGAGAGGGGAGATATGAAAGGAGTGGGTGGACTAGTAAATATGGTAGGCAACAGGAAAGAAAAGGCAGGAGGAATAAAGAAAATAGCTTACAGATGGAGAGTTCTAAGGACAGGAAGGACTAAATATAGAGAGGACTGACTGAGAAAACAGGAATCTTAGTAGAGGTGACTGGAGGAGAAAAGATAGTGATCGAGGGGGAATTTGGGGGAAGAGAACTGGACAGTGAGAACATAGAGACAGAAAGGATCGAAGGCATTAGAAACTATTAAGAGAGTGGGAGGAAATGAAATACAGACTAGAGGACACTGTGACTGAAGAGATTACAAGAGTACGATGTTTTGAGAAAGTGCAGAAATGGAAAAGAAAAGAGAGAAGGGGGAGGGGGAAGAGAAAAGTGCGACGAGAGGGGAGATATGAAAGGAGTGGGTGGACTAGTAAATATGGTAGGCAACAGGAAAGAAAAGGCAGGAGGAATAAAGAAAATAGCTTACAGATGGAGAGTTCTAACGAGAGGAAGGACTAAATATAGAGAGGACTGACTGGGAAAAGAGGGAGAGTAAAGGAGGGGAGGAGGGAAGAAGAAAATTTGGATTAATGCCTATAGACACAAATGTTAATTAATGCAAACTCAGTATTTTTTCCAAGTTCCAATCTTCTCCCAGACTATGGCACGCAACCGTCGAATTTACAATACAGGCCAAAATTTCAGTAGAAAAGAGGGATGCCTGAGATGAGGAAGTAAAGAGGTTGTGGGTGCAGCGGGGAGAACACGAGAGGAAATATGGTAGGGAAAAGCAGCAAGAGAGAGGAAATGGATGCTCGGGATGAATAAAGGGGGTTAGGGTGCGGTATGGAAAACAGGATAGGATATAGGGAAAGGAAAAGAAGCAAGGGAGAGGGAGGGGGATGCTTGGGATGAATGAGTAATGGGGCTGAGGTGGGGTGGGGCGAGAACCAAAAAGCAGGGAGGAAGGGGGGTACATTTTTCAAGTGGGCATGAGGGATGGGATGAGGGTGGATGCTGGCGATGCGGTATTATAAAGCCATTAAGAAATCCACTCCGGCTTTGTTCTGAGTATCATAACTCAGGCCAGAGACACGGTAACTTCATACCAGGTGCGGGGAAGATGCACAGTTGATTTACTTCCGCGTAAACAGGGCTCCTAACCTCTCCACCGCAAAGAAGCATGTCACTTTATCCTTTGCTAGTGAGAGTTTTATTTAATGACTTTGACAGCTAAGGTGAGTATTGAATGTTATACCCAACCCCTCCGGTTTAAAGTCTTATCCAAAGTGAATAAGATCGTCTAACCATCCATATCTGTTCACTCCAGCTTTGCTCGGAGCACCCTGACACCAGACACACGACCACTTCACACTCTAAGAGCGGGGATGAATGTGAGGTTGTAGCACTTTCACGCACAGTGTTCTTCAACTTCTTCTTTTGTAATTCTTGTTTTATAATATTCAGTTTTTTTCTTTTTCTGGACGGGTTATTCCTGTATATAGGCTTCAATAACTCCCTCACAACTGAAAAGAAAACCTTCCTAAGGTGTTTAAAATGATACGGAATTAGCTTCATCAATATATAACAAAAAGTAATCGTAGTTATATAGTTAACCTCTTCAGCCTGCGACATATTTTTGTTCTTACTGCCGCCAGTCGAGTCTACTCAAGTAAAACCTTTAATATTGTGTGGAATAATGAAAGCTACGTTTAATTCTCCGTTCGTAAAGGTTCCTAATGAGAATGAGATCGTTTGGAGATAGCAAGAATTATGTAAAAATAAGACACTATTTAGCTGCGGCGAATGTACTTCAGCTGTCAAAAACCGCCTGGTATTAACTGCAATACAATACAGAGTTCTTAAAAGACGGTCAAAGCGTTAATCGACGTAGTTTTTAGCCAAAGCAAACCTGGGTTTATTATATATATATATATATATATATATATATATATATATATATATAAAGCCTGAACATGGCCAAAGCAGAATACAAGCTTCGTTCTTGGCATCCAGATGGTTAATGACTTCACTACGGATGACCTATTTTACATGTTGTTCTCGCTACCATCACATATTTTCAGTTAGATCTGAGGATACTTTCAAACCGGACAGGTTATACTTATACAGCAACATTAACCCCATTCATAATTAGGATACCATCTTAATCTGAATATATTATCACTGTCTGGTAGTTGCAACAGTATAATGAAAACAACCCCAGTGTAAAACCCGCGCACTACAATGCGTCTAAGCGCTGAATATTTGACGACGCCCTGACTTGAACTGTCAACCAATTGCTTTTAAAATCGAATAATTTTATCCTTGTTCGACCTTCAGTTCTCCCACCAAGTCTGGTCAAAATCAAATAAAACTGAGTTACAGGGTCGAACCTTTGACCTTACCCTGTGACACTGCCTTTAAAAATCAAAAAAATTTTCCTTGCATGACCCTCCATCAAGTTTGGTCAAAATCGGATCAAACCCGCATTCGACCTTGCCCTGAAACCTTACGTTTGATTTGATGTTCTTTAAAACAAAAATTTCATCCTTGGCTGATCCTCAGCACTTCCACCCAGCCTGGTTTAAATAAGATAAAAACAGCTTTGAGTTCTACTGTTCACACACACACACACACACACACACACACACACACACACACACACACACACACACACACACAGGGACGCCCGCGGCCCCAAATAATAAATGCAATTACGTCTTGGGCTTAACTGTGGACTAAAACCATCCATACTCATAGACTGATTTAACGATTTATATTCAGATAGATTCACCGAGCATATGGTCATTTTATGATGGTCTGGTTGCTGTCCTAATGGAACATGACTGTCAGACTAACTACTATATATACATACATGCACACATTATATATATATATATATATATATATATATATATATATATATATATATATATATATATATATATAAAACTTGATCAGTCTCTGGATTTTACTGCGATAAGTAAAAAGAGTGATTGGTATGATGATGAAAACTCAGTCTACTATTAGGGTGCACAGCAGAGAGTTATTGTTTGATATGACAGAGAACAGAGCAGAAGTTTCAGGAGGGGAGTGCATATCTGTCCTCCCTTCCACACGCAGTATATCCTGGGTATGCGAGCCTAGGTGCTTTCCTGTCTAGGTACACTCTCATACCCCATGTCTGTTAAGCTCTCTAATGTAACAGTTAAACGGTACTTTTGTTCTTTCTTGAGAGCAATTGGTCAAATTTGGAAAGGTCTTTCTTAGTCTTGGGTTCCCAGTGTTCATAACCTCCAGCCTTCTAAATGCACTAGATCCAGACATCTAGAAATTACTCTGATTTAAAAAAATAAAAGTTGGAAAAGCTAAGTACTGTCGGCTCTCAGCTTTGGGTTCCTTTGTTCTTGCATGTAATAAAAAGTAAAGTTCAGATTTGGACTCGTTCAGCCCAGGGACGTGTTTTAAATTTTATACTTTATGTCCTTAGACGATTTTATCCAACTGGAGTGAGATATGTTTGGAATGCAGAGGTAAGAACATTACCACCGCTGTGTGGGAGTTAATCCTTTGACTGCTTGATGTTTTTTCAGTGTTAAATACTTTAAGTCGACATGTGTTAACTAAATATAAACATTAGTTCTGACAACAGCTGGAAAGGGGTATGGCTATTATTCATGCTCTGATAAGCTATGGCTTCTCCTTGTTCATTGTAACTGTCTATAGGTTATGAAAATGTTACATATAAGTTTGAATTTCGCAGCTGAATGGTTAATTATCTTCGTATTTGCTGTCAATAGTACTTTTACACTGACCTGAATCTGTGTCCATAAGTAACATGGTCTTGCTAAACGAGTCAGAAATGCTAAGGCAGTTTGAGGGGACTAGAATCTCGCCACAGTTGTTCGGAAACCCAGACGTGTACTGTAGGGATTAGGGATTAGTGATAATAGCTGTGCAGTTCAGTCATACAGAAATCAAATTGGTATTAGTGTTACAACTGCGTATGTACAATTCATCCATATATAAATCAGATCTATCCTTGTGCTATTTGCTGTAATCTAAGTCGGCTCTATAATGATGTGTGCTCAGTTCAGCCATAAATAAATGCTATCTAAACAGGTATAGCAATTACCAGTGTGTGTGTGTGTGTGTGTGTGTGTGTGTGTGTGTGTGTGTGTGTGTGTGTGTGTGTGTGTGTGTGTGTGTGTGTGTGTGTGTGTGTGTGTGTGTGTGTGTGTGTGTGTGTGTGTGTGTGTGTGTGTGTGTGTGTGTGTGTGTGTGTGTGTGTGTGTGTGTGTGTGTGTGTGTGTGTGTGTGTGTGTGTGTGTGTGTGTGTGTGTGTGTGTGTGTGTGTGTGTGTGTGTGTGTGTGTGTGTGTGTGTGTGTGTGTGTGTGTGTGTGTGTGTGTGTGTGTGTGTGTGTGTGTGTGTGTGTGTGTGTGTGTGTGTGTGTGTGTGTGTGTGTGTGTGTGTGTGTGTGTGTAATTTAGTCGTAAGTAATACAGATCCATAACAGTGATGCAACTGCCACACAGCCGGCCATATTAGAGCCCCTAGATCAGTCACAAAATGAAGGGCAACAAATACTTTCTCACCATAGTCGCCTAATTGACAAGAGTCCTGAGGTGTAAACTAAACGGGAATCAACTCATTTCGAGGGCAGAGGAGATTGGCCAAATACCATGTGTGTAAAAACAGCTCATTACTGTAGTCGTGTGGGTGGAGTAAGCTCATTAGCGACGTAAGCTTTAGTCGATCAGAGATTTATCCTTTGGAGCGAGCGGGCGAGTGTGGAGATATATCCCACACAAGCTCCTTACACTCCCTCACCTGATAAACACACCTCACTCAAAGGGTTCCAGTTACCTCCAACAAAACATAACTAAAAACTTCACTCTGCCTACGTATTTCATGTCCATACATTCCTACCACATGATTAATCTGAGTTTTTGAGAGACTTTTCGCTCCTTATGCATCATCACCTGATAAACCCAACTCAACCCTACAAGTTTCACTCCTCCTCCATTTGAACACACTCTCCGATGATTTAAGTTGAATTCTTTTATTCCTGCCACCAAGGGATTTTATTCACACCAAATATGTTTCATTTTCCTTCCAGAGAAAGAATTTTTTTTACGCTTCACATCAATGACATGTTTTAGAACCATCATTTCTTTCATCAGGCCACTTTCATTCAGCTTTGGGGAGGCTGTGGACCTGATAACACCTAGATCCGATAACGCATTGTATACTTTGAGACAGTTTTAATCAGCTCCGGAGACAGGAGCTGATAGGAGCTGGAGCAGTCCGATCTAGACCACATTAATCCTGGGCTGAGTTGAATATCGTCGTCTGGTCATAACAAAAACAAAATACGAGCGTGTCATCGGACTGAGGTAATCAATGCTTGAACTGTATAGCGTCTGTCAGTCTTTGTATTACACATTGTACCAGAGCTGAGGATTATGGATCACAAGAAGAAACGAGCACGGGCAAATACTCTCTCAGAACAGGTGATAACTGAAGAGAAAACGAAATAAATACACAAAAATAAATACTCTGGAAAAGTAAATTATATATAAAACATCACGGACCACTACTTTATTTAATCTGTGGTAAACTCGGCGAAATAAATAGCCGAACAGCTGGATGAGATGGATGTCTAAACGAGCACTACGACTGTTATCATCTCAGAGCGGTTGGTATATTATCTGGCTGAGTGGCGCGTCTTCAGAAATTCCGTATTTATGGAACTTGTCCAGATGGTTCTGACAACTCAAAACAGTTATTTTTAACAGTAAGAACAATTTTCATATATTTCGTTCGTTATGGTATATCATAAGATAGACCCAATCCTAAGTTTCAAATTAAATTATTCATCTGTACCTTAGAAACGTGTTTATTTTTCCACCCAACTGTTCACAGGGAAGTCGTATTTATCTGTTACATGGCCATGAAAGATTCCTATTACTGATCAAGTCTTAAGAAAGGAACACTGAAAAGAAACTGTATAATGAAAGAGGGAATTAGACTGTTGCTACATATCCGTGAAAAAAAAAAAAAAAAAAATACTACAACCAATGTTATTATGTCGGTAGCCGCTAGAAAGTTGCTGTGTAAGACAGAATATAAAAATATATATACTTTAGCTCCATCAGATGTTAACCTTAGATGACTTACACAGATATCCCTCCAAAGACATTCACCGTCTTGTACATTAGACTCCAAAAATTTCTTTACCTTAACCCCTTCAGCATCATCACGTAATTTTTCCGTTTTATTCCTGCTATCACCAAACGATTTTTTAAAGTTAATAGTGAAGGGGTCTAAAGACTAGTTAACTCATCAGGTTCGAAAAATTACTCCAAAACTAAATAAGAACGTTCGGAGGTAGCAGGGATTATATGAAGTGATAATGGTTCGATTACACTGAATTTGAACGATATTCCCCAAAGTTTCGGCAAATTTGGCCACCCCGAGTCCCTCTGGTTCCCAGATTGATGTAATGAGTTGTCACTTCGGTCCTAGCATGCACTGAATATGATCGGTGGGTATTAGTGCCGAAATAATAACGTAATGGTGTGTGGTAAGTAGGAGGACTGTTGGGCCTTATGGCACAATCTATCAAGTCTATGCCCAAAGTCGGACACAAAAAGTATAAAGGCCTTTTATTTATACCTGTGTGGAATACTTCTTTTATGTGTGGGGGGTTCTTTACACAGCTCTCGTACACAGGGTGGAGGCGTTTTTATCGTTTTCTTTTTTAATCAGCTGTGCTCCTCTTACTGGGTCCCTTAGCAGCATCTTCCTCACGATGCTTCATCTCTCCCCCGCCACTATAATGGTCACTACCCTTCTGACCTGTTTCCTCGTATCCCTTCCTGATTACGATGGGCGCGCTGCATCCCTCCAGCAAAACATTCTCTTTCTTTCTTTCTCTCCAGTCCCCTAGCGAGAAAGATAATCGATACTCTCTTTCATATGTGCAAATAGCCAACCTTAGAACTGCCTTCCTCAGTCAGTATTTCAATAGCCTATGGCCTTGTTAGTGAACGCAGCGTTCAGGCATCCCTAAATCAACGAGTCTTCGCTTTAACTATTTATTCAATACATGAAGGTTTGTAACCATTGCTTCTTCCTGTCTCTAGACGTACTGAATGGTTGTTTGATTAAACCGCTCAAGACTGGAGGTTGCAAGAATACATAAATGAATACGTCATCGGGCTGAAGGTATTCAGCAGTAAGTAACGCTATATTTTATAAAGATGCCATACATTAAATTAATCTCCACGAAATGCTACAGAGTCTCTTATACTAACGAGAATACGGCCTAAGTCACGCGACGTGCGGATTATCCTTTATGTCAGTACTTCCCGGATTGCATGAGGAAAAAGACAAACGGATTGGAAGCTTGAAAGAACCGGACCATTAACCCTGAGGAACGACATGTACATTTTATACGCGTGAGGTCCCGCTCCGACAACTTTAATCTGGGTTTAATCTAGAATATGCTGCCAGGGAGTGGGGCCTCAATTATTCCGCCTGACAAGAATTTTATACATTCATGGCGCATCTAATCGGTGTCTTGCTGAAAAGACTGGAGAATTTTCCTCGTTCTATTTAAATAAAGCACAGAACACCCGACTAAGCGTTTTTACAAGCGTTCTTTTCTCTTTCTAAATAATGCATGGAGGATGTTTATGTAAATGAAAACTTAACTTGATTAGAACAACTTCCAAATATTACAGGTACATTTATCCTGAGTTAATATATCGTTATTCCCTCACGACAGGAGGTTTCTTTTAAGCTGGAATAATCGTCCTTCTGAAATAAGACTAAAATAATACGAAACTGATTAAGGAGGAACTATTACATTTTGGTTCATCATGTCCACCAGACAAATTACGCTGTCATTTAGAGAGCTTCAGGTCGATTCACTTCCATTCGGATCAGTTTAGATCCATTTTACCTTTATTCAGCCATGCTCAGGCGTAAACAGATCATATCAGACCTATTTCAATCAGTGTTGGCCCTTACAAGTCTTTCGAGGCTTACCAGATTAATTCATGCTATATCTATGAACCGGTGTAACAAAAATCTGTTTTATGGATGCAGTAGGTTCTTTCGGGTCCAGAAGATCGATACAGGCGAAGTCTATGAAGGCGAGCACCAAAAATAACAGTATTTGTGCAATGGTTTCTCTGGTCTGGCCGGGGTGCTAGGACAAGAGGGGAATGTGCTGAGTTGGCTGTGGTAGAGTGTGGTCGTAACTGGGTCACGAGGACGACTTTATTTGTTTGTTTTTGATAAGGGAGCATCTCTAGAGCGGTCCAGTCCATTTGTCTCTCACTAACGACTTCTGAAAACGAGATGCTTCACACCCGCAGGCCTTTGTTAAGTCACACCACAGCACACCACTATTCACCATATCAAATAGCACAACTCACCATACCACCCTCTCACTCCAAACCACACAGAATCACCTACCCACACTACATCACACTAAGGCATAAACCGAAAAGCCCCGAAACTCCTGCATCTTTTACTTTTTTTTTTTTAATTCTTGCTGTAAAGTGATATATATATATATATATATATATATATATATATATATATATATATATATATATATATATATATATATATATATATATATGTGTGTGTGTGTGTGTGTGTGTGTGTGTGTGTGCATTATGGTGTATAACCGGCAAAGTACAAACTTTATAACTTTATGATTCATTTTCTGGCATGAATTAGTTAGCAACTTTGGAGCTTCTCTGCGTTACAAATCGCAATATTGAATGCTCATGAAGAGTTGTGAATATAAATGTGACGTGATTTTCCACAGCAGTAAATACACGACCCTCGTTACGACCGTGGTGGTGACGCACAAAGGAAAGTATAAACAATGAACGCGGGTGTTGTAGGTCCACCAGGAAGATGTAACTTGAAGATATCTCGTACAATGTTCACTGAAAAGGGTGAGGGGGAGGGCAATCAGGTAAGGTGGGTGGGACAGCCTGGGATGGTGGTAATGGTTAAGGAAGACGGAAAGGGTAATTATAAAAACAGGCATTGTATGATGGGAGACATTCGCTGAAAATGAGATCTCTTTCTGAAAGCAAATGTGGAAGGAGTGGGTGGGCTAAGAGTGGTGTGGGCTGGAGACGTGTGCGGGACTGGGATGTGGCGGGTGGAGAGGCACTGCAAGGATATTACGAGTACATTGTATGAAGAATGGGTGTTGTAACTTTGACTGTATGTCTGCATATGTATTAGTCATTAGGATGCCCACTGAGGAAAGAGGACCACTGAGGCACCGGACCTGATATTCACACTCATCGCAGAGCGAGAGTGACAACCAAAATTAACTTCCTCAAGCTGGAAAAGCACGAATCCAGTGAGAATGTAGGAAGTGATGCATGTGAGAGCTTTGAGCATTGAAATATCTATGCTTGTGTGTGCAAAGCGTCTGTAGTGCCATCCGTGGAACCAACAGGATTAAACCATGCAAAAATAAAGGATGCACAGCTAACATATACCTTAAATGTCCGCCATGACAGGGTCCACACTTTTACTCGGGGACACACACATCGCTAGACGGATACGCTTATCATCGAGCCACGGCGGCTCCTGAAGGCGCTGCTTAAATCAAAATTTTCCAATCAAAACAGGAAGTGTAATAGAAATGCATCTGTCCATCCCAAATTCCTGAAGAGAGAGAGAGAGAGAGAGAGAGAGAGAGAGAGAGAGAGAGAGAGAGAGAGAGAGAAACCTGAGGGAGGAAATCTGCATGAATGAACATCCCCACCTCTTCAATGCTCTCTCTCTCTCTCTCTCTCTCTCAGAACGAACCAGGAGCAGCGTAGAGAGCAGCATCTCCTCCTCCTCATAGAACCAGAGAGCTCCTGCCCGGCGAGAGATACAGCGCAAATATACCCGCGCTCTTGATTTAGGCTCTTGGTTCTATTGAGGGAGTTTAATGACCTGTCGGCCCTCCCATTCTGCGGCTATAATGAGAAATCGCTGTGGAAAGAAAGAGGCTCCGTTCGATCGCTACAGGCGGTGTGGGAGAGCTTTTGTTTTAGTGGAAGAGGCTGGGTCATTCAGGCCTTCTTCCCCCCATCCCACTCTCACTTGCTTTCTTTACTCCTACCTCTCGCCTTCCTGGTAGTTCATTCATTCCTCGTAATCTCTCTTTCTCTCTCTCTCTCTCTCTCTCTCTCTCTCTCTCTCTCTCTCTCCCATTCTTATTATCTCTTTTGTTCTATCTGTTTCTCTCCTCCATTCCCTCTTTCTCTCTCTCTCTCTCTCTCTCCACGGTAAACTTTGATCACTAAGGGTTCCTCTTTTCATGGCAGATGGTTCTCTTGATTGGGGCAGGAGACTGGGAACTGCAGGGAAGGGACCAAATGAAGTGATGCACAGGAGAAAGATAAGACAGACATATAGATCGATAGACCGATAGATAGACAAAGATAGACAGCCAGGTACAGACACAGAAAATTAGATGAATGTCAATAAGATACACACACAGAGAGACCGGTTAATACATCTCCACTGATAGTAAATATATGAAGATACAGAGATACAGTGTAGTGCGGTTAGTAGGGACTGGCAGGAAACAGCAAAAAACAGCAAGTCAAAATCACAGCTAAGAAAGAAGAACAGCGAATTTTGAGTTGATATTCCTATTGGCCGTATAATTTTGTGTTTGTGTGCAAAAAAAATGAAGTCAATAAAGCCATGCACAGGCCACTCATGGCAGGCTGAAAACTTGAAAAAACACGCAGTTTTGTCAATATTCGTCTGCTTCCTCTTCATCTTAGTTCTTAGCTTACTTAATCTGAGAAACTACGTCTGTACATCCTATAAGAAACCCACCATAAGACCCTCTTACAGACAAAGCACCTTGTAATGAATGCAAACTCGCTATCAAGCGCGCAGCTGCCTTTACCTAATATACAAAGGTCAAACGCGCCATGTCTGTAGGCATAAGCATGCGCAGTTCCGTTTCCAAGTAACGCACAGCTGCAAATGTTTAGTGTGGAGAGTTACATTTTTCAATGCAGAATAAGCAGAAGAAGCGCAAAAAGGATGAAGCCCTCCCTCCCCTCCTCCGATGGGTGGTGGTCGGGGTGGCCGCAAGTATATAGTGTGCCGGTAGTAGTAGTAGTAGCAATTTACCTTCATAGTATAATACAGCATAACATTAACGATGCATTGCTGCAGGAGTACGTCAAGAATACTAACTTTTTTTTATTTTTTTTTTATTACATAGTTGCTTGTGTTGACTGTAAAAATATATATATATATATATATATATATATATATATATATATATATATATATATATATATATATATATATACATACAGAGAGAGAGAGAGAGAGAGAGAGAGAGAGAGAGATGAAGAGTCGGCAAGTTTGTTTTCTTGGTAAATGAATAATATCCGAAAGTAGCAGCCGAGATTGCCAAGTTACAAAATCTTATTTCGAGAGATAAGGCGAGAGACAGAGATATGCAGCGCAGGGGTAGTGTGGTGAGGTGAGGAGGCAGGTGGGGTGAGAGGTGCGTTGGAGTGCATGAAGACATATATATATAAACGCAGTAAGAAGATGAGACTAAGGAGGCATGAGGAGATTAACTTTAAGGAGGCTAAGAGAAGAATATGCTTAAGTCTGAAGTGGATTAGCCGTGCCCCAGCCTGTATGTCTGTCTGTCTGCATGTCTTCCCTTTACCTTATCTATCTGTCGACATGCAGACATATATTCCTGCCTGTCTATCAGATGACCTTTCCCAAATTTCGTCAAAAGTACGTTTATAAGAAAAATGTACATAAAACGAGAGAGAGAGAGAGAGAGAGAGAGAGAGAGAGAGAGAGAGAGAGAGAGAGAGAGAGAGAGAGAGAGAGAGAGAGAGAGAGAGAGAGAGAGACGCTGATAAAACTTCGCCAGATGAAAATTTATTGTCTCGTTGGTTAATTAATATTCACCCTCCTTTAATTTTTCATCCCTCCCCCTTAATAACACTCAGAGCCCGCGTATTATTCTTAACTAACTGGCTTTCGGAATTATGAAAAACTTTTAGGCACTCCCAGCTTAAATAAGTTTCCCTCGCCTCGTGCCTGCGTGGAAGTGGTCCCAGCCGCGGCGTTGGATGGCTTGGGTTTCATTTTCTGCGCTGGCTGACTGAGATTGTTTTTTTTTTTTTAATTGGTCCTGTCTTTATTTTTGTGTGTGTGGATTTGTTACTTGACCTGGCCTTTATGTTCGCTGTTGACATTTAAAAGATTTTTGGGTGGTTCTATCTCTCTATCGATCTATCTATATATCTATTTTTTTAAGGCGCGGGGGGAGGGGGGGGGGGAAGCCTGGTTAGGTGGCTTGGGCTTTATTTTCTTTGCTGGTGGTTTGGGCATTGTCAGAGGGCCTATTCTTTTCTTCTTATTTTTGTATTTTCTTTTTCCGTTGGAGGGGTTGTTTGGCTTCATTTTTCAGTTGCTCTGTCTTTTCCTTGGGCTGATTTGGTTCCGTCTGTTTCACTTGCGTCGAGGAATTTGTCCTTTTTTGTGTGAAGTGGTTGGTAGAGTCTGATTATGTAAGATAAAGAAATTGCATTATTGAATGGTTCTCTTGTAAGTTTTTTTTTTTTTCCTTTTCGCTGATTTCAGTGCCTTGGGCTTGGTTTTCTCTGTTCATAGATCTTTTTTTTTTTTTTTTTTTTTTTCCGATTAGGTAGCTAGGATGTGAGTTAATTTCTGGAACCAAGATTTTTTTTAATTTATTTTTTATTGGATGGCTGGAACTTTTATTGTGTGTGTGTGTGTGTGTGTGTGTGTGTGTGTGTGTGTGTGTGTGTGTGTGTAATGGTAGGTCGAACTTCTTTAGTAGTTATGTCTTTCTCAGGTTAGTCTGGGTGTCCTTGTCTTGATTTTGTGTGCTAATCAACAGGATTTTTTAGAATATTTTTTCGCATGGGTTGGCTGGGTTTGCGTGGGCTTGATATTCTGTGCTTCTTCTGTGTGTTGGTTGGAGGGACTGAACTTCGATTTTCCCCGTTGATAGACAAGATTTTTTTGAAGAGTTCTTTCATTCCATTGGTTGGCTGGGGTGTTTTAGTCTGATTTTCCTTGATGGTTGTCTGCAATTTTGAACTGAGTCTGCCTTTCTGATGGGATGATCCGACTTCATTTTCTGCGCTCGTGGACAGAAATATTTGAGCATTTTTTTTATAGGCTTATTTATTTTGCGCTTCATTTGCTATGCTGGTGACGGCTTGCATGAGAGGTTCTGTGTCTTACTTTCAATATTTTAGTTATTTTCTACCTGAGCTGAGTGGGTGATTTGACCTTGACTTAACGCACTGGTGGATTTTTTTTTTTTCTCTCTTTCATACTATTTTTTTTTTTGGGGGGGTGAGGGAATTCAGTTTGCTCTAGTGAAAAGGATTTTTTCGTGTGTGAATCAGCCTTTTTTCTTTTCCTGCTGTGTTTGGGTAAATTTGATTCTTTTTCTATTTTGTCTCTGTGCTGGTGGTGGACTGCGATTTTTTTTGTTTTAACCAGAACTTGTTTTAATTACAGGGAAAGTTGAGTAGGCTTGAATTTTTGCGTTAGTACACTGGATATTTTGGGCAATTGGCATTTTCTTTTTCGTTGGTTAGTTGCGTTTGATTTCCTGACCTGGCCAACTCTCTCTCTCTCACACACACACACACACACACACACACACACGCACACACACACACGCACACACACACACACACACACACACACACACACACACCGTTGAGTTTGAATTTCTGTACGAAAGGAGTGTGATTTGTTAACTGTTCTGTCTTCGTAGTAGGTTGGCCAGGCTTTGATATTTTGTTTGTGCTGGTGGACTGGCCTTTCTGAGCAGCTGTCCTTTTAGTGGGTTGGTTGGGTAGGAGTTGCTTGATATTTGGTGATGCTGATTAGGCTTTTTTTTTTAGCGGTTCTCTTCTGTTTCATGAGATGGTTGGGTGGCTTGGGCTTGATATACTAGTCTATGATGGCGACTGGGGTTTTAAAGTTTCCCGTCTTTTCGTGGACTGGTTGGGTGGGTGTGGGTTGACTGGGGTGATCTGTATATTATTTATCTCCATTCCCGAGTGTTGAGGGGATGAACTGATTTGTTGGTATGAGGAACGCAGATCTATCTTTGCGAAATTATAAATTAACTTTGCAATCACTGGTCGTAAAAAGGATTCATTATACAGCATGAAAAGAGTTATGAGAAGCAGAAAAAAACTGCAGGGTAGACACTGGTAACACTGACCCGTTTTCGCAACACACGACGATTGAGATGCATAACATGGAGTTCCTTGTATGTGTCAGTTATATATTTTTTTTTCTTGTTCCGCGTTTAGCGTGGGCTAGATTTTTATTTTTCGCGTTTCGGAGCAATATTTTTCTTGGTTAGTAGTTTGACGATTCAGTGTTTCAGTAACTGCTGGGCTTGAGATTTTTTTTTTTTTCTTTCCTAGGGTGATGGCTTTGTAGTAACGTGGGCTTCCTGTGGGTACGGCTTGCAAGTGACTAGTGTTTTTGGTGCTCTGATTTCCTGATTTTAGGTGCTTACTTTTATTATTATTTTATTTTATGGCTGCTTCGTTTTATCGTGACCTGGATATTACGTTGGCTTTTCTTGGGGCATATTATTAATTGCTTAATTTTCATAATGGCCTTGCCTGTCATTACCTCTGAGTTAAGGAAGCTTTTATTTAAGTTGTTGTGACTGGTGATACTTTACCTTAATTTCTATTATATGGTTTTGGTTTCCTTGAACTTTTATTGCCTTGCTTTACAGTGGTTTTCAATCGTTTTGTTTGTCTGTTTCGATGTGATGTTAAAACATGTAGTTTGCTTGATTATTTCTCTTTTGCTTTTTATGATTTCTTGGATTTTGGTAACAAGTTTTTGGCTAGGATTTTTTCATGGCTGGCATTAATATTGCATTCAGTTTTTGGTGACGATTTTTATGGATTATTCCTTTTCTGGTTTGTCGTGTGTTTTTCTAGATTTTTGACGCTTTATATCTTGGAAATTTTCTTGTGGGTTTATGGTGGTCTGTACGTTTGAGGAGGATTTTCTTTTGCTTGGATTTATTTCTACGTGGATTTATTTATTTATTTATTATTATTTGACTGGTTATAAGGCGACTAGTAATTCTGCAGACGAATTTTGATTTTTTTTTTTTTTTTGCCACTGTGTTTGCGCGTTTGTTCTGAGTTGGCGGCTTAAGATACTTGTGTGATGCAGGTAAATGAAGTCACTGGAGGCACCGTAATTTTATACCGGCTCTGATTACAAGGCCGAGCTGATCGCTTGTCGTTTAGCTTGCTTCCCATGTTGTCTGCCTCCTTGCTTAGCCATCGATTTGCTTGGCTGTCTCACTACTTGCTTGGTTATTTTTCGGCGTGCTTGTCTGTTTATCTGTTTGTAGATTTGCTTGACTACTTTCATTTCTGGTTGCTTGTTTGTAGCTTTGTATGTCTGTTTCAATATTTGCTTCTTCGTTTGTCGTGTACTCGTTCGCTCAGGTTTCTCAATGTATTTCTGTCTGCCTTTGTGCTTCTCGTTCTGCTTTTCCTACTCGTTATCTCGTGTCACAACGCCTCCTTATTACCCTGCCACTTCTACTACTTTGTCTGCTTAGCAACCTGAAATGATCTCTGCCTGCTTGCCCTGTTTCTTATACATGGGTTCCTGTCTACTTATCCTGTCTCTTATACACTGATTTCTCTCTGCTTTTTTGCTCTGTCTCATGCATCGATTCCTGTCTACTGTCTTGCCCTGTTTCTCTGTCATTAGCCCCAGCCTGCCTCTCATGCAGCTGTCTGCTTCTTTGTTCCGTGTGTCATGCATTAGTTTCTGTCTGCTTCCTTGTCCTGTCACTCATGCATTAGTTCCTGTCTGCTTCCTTGTCCTGTCACTCATGCATTAGTTCCTGTCTGCTTCCTTGTCCTGTCACTCATGCATTAGTTTCTGTCTGCTTCCTTGTCCTGTCACTCATGCATTAGTTCCTGTCTGCTTCCTTGTCCTGTCACTCATGCATTAGTTTCTGTCTGCTTCCTTGTCCTGTCACTCATGCATTATTTCCTGTCTGCTTCCTTGTCCTGTCTCTCATGCATAAGCTCCTGTCTGCTTCCTTATCCTGTCTCTCATGCACCAGTTTCTGTCTGCTTCCTTGTCCTGTCTCTCATGCATAAGCTCCTGTCTGCTTCCTTATCCTGACTCTCATGCACCAGTTTCTGTCTGCTTCCTTGTCCTGACTCCCATGCATCGGTTCCTGTCCGTCCCTCTCCACGTACAACTAACAGTACAGGAAGGAACATCCAAAGAGTGTATATACTGTCCCCCAAATTCCGTCTAAGGGCAAACGTTGGACTCTGCCATGCTATCTTGACTTTCGACCTATTATTATCAACCGCGAATTAGTTTATCCATCCTTGATCCTCATCCCTTCAACCGAGTTCGGCTCAGATTGAATAAAAAATGTTTTAAGTCGACCTTGCCCTTTGACTTCGACCTTTGGTGAAATTTTTCTGAAATCAGACTTATTTTCTCGTTTCCTAACCTAAAATGTTATATCATCAAGCTTGGTCAAAAAAAAAAAAAAAAAAAAAAAAAAACTAAGCTAAAAGGCAGAAACTCTCCTTGTCCGACTGTTCTAAAAATTTAATCACTTCATCCTTTCCTGACCCTGAGCACCTTTACCAACCTGACCTATGATCTACAGTTTTCTCGGTCAGTATTTAATCACTTGTTTTCTGACAGTTTCTTATTCATATTCAAATTCTGGTGAAATTATGTTAAATATTTTTCATAATCATCCCAACAAACAGACACAAAACAAACCGAGTCAAACACATAATCCCCTCCAGTGTTCCCCGCGGATGTAAAATGCAGTTATTTCACAAGTTCGAATAAACTGGATCTGAGCAATACTTCCCAAACATTTGCGGATCCACAGAGACACGTAAAGGTATTTTGCCTGAGCGATACTTTTCCATACGTGTGGTATTTAGTATTAAAGGGATTTATGAAGGCTGCAGGTAACCTTTCGAGTACCAAAGTTTCCTCCCAAGTTGGATAAATCGTCTGAGGATAGAACCAATGAAATATCACAGACGTCATCGTTCAGTCAACAACATTAATACTGCTACCCCACAGGCTTGATGTTACTGGGCCTGAGTAATAATTCTCCTTATGTGACCGGGCCACTGGAGAAGTTTATTTTTCTTGTGTGTCCGACTCTAGGCACAAGTCTTATAGCCCGTTCCCTGAGGCTCAGCAGTTTTCTTTCGCACCCCGAACCTTCACATGTCACCACCCATACTGAATACATCCTAGAACTGTACCTTTCTGTACTGGTGTGGTAGTATTAACGAGGTGTTTTTATGAAATGCATTTGGGAAATCAGTAAACATTATTTTAACGCAGTTCAAAATACCAGATTGTTTCCAAACCAGCCAGCGATGGGCCTCTTGCCTTTTCAGACAGAAGATCACGTCCTTAACCACTTGCTTCGCGAAAGAGAAAAGTCACTGGAAAGGGTTCAACCAATCATTACGATGACTTTTTTTTTTTTTTTTTAAACAGGGAAATTTTGTTCAACTTTGAATGGACCTGTAATAGCGAAGAGGTTACCGGAGGCTTTACCTAACTCTCGTAATTATGAGGAATGTCCCATGCACTACTGCCTATCCCCCTCCTACCTAGCTCTCCTCCTATCTTAATACTCATTCTTCTTCATTGTTTATTGCCTTTTGTCTTGTTTCCCTGTCCTACCACGTGTTCAGTGTCCTGCTTTTCTATTGAACAACCTGTCCCTTTCCCCACTTTGTCTTATTTTTTGTCCTTCGACCTCCGATCCTACCTTACTGTCTACCTCTATTCATGCTTTACTATCTGCTCCTCCTCCTACTTACTCTCTGCTTCCCAACCTGTCCATGTGTCCTTCGACCTCCTATCCTACCTAACTGTCTGTGTCTCTTTCTGCTCTATTATGTGTTTTCCATCCTGCCTTCCTGTCAGTCTGTCTCTGTGTCACCTAAGCGCGTTGCATCATTAATTATCACCGCCTGCCTGTGCTGCCTACGCACCTCTCTGCCTCGGTGTCCAGCGTCGTTTACGCCAGGCCCTTCACCTACCTCATTACCGCGTCACTTACCTAGGATCGTATTCAGAGAGGATCTCAGTTTACTTTTATGATAAGCGAATCTGTATAGGTGTTAATCAACTGTAGGATTGTTTTGGTAGTATTATCCACCATAATATTCACTACTATATGACTGAAGTGTGTGTTAGCTGTACGAGTGAAGATGGTGGTATAAGCAATGAGCTTTACCATGATTAAGGTCATAAAGGTTTGTGGACACAGCCCATGCTCTCCGAAATGCCATCATCCATATTTTTAAAAGTCCGAATACGTATTCTTGCGGATAGGCTCCGAGGACTCATTCTCAGCTGAACAAGGCTCCCTGGTTATAGACGGCGTACAAACAGAAGCGTACAGACAAAGGGAGGGTTCACTGCGACAACATTAGCTCTCTCAGGCACCTGCGATTTAGGGTCGTATTCCCACTGGTTAAAGGGGCTCCCCAACGCCTCCTCCTAGGCGATTTAGTTTGCTTATTACACTTTGCTATCCTCTTCTGTGTTACTTAAATCATTCTAATATCGCTATATTCTCAGTAAGTAACGTTCAGAAGAATATTTACTAGCCATTTCCAAAAATAAATTGCTAAAGAACAGGTTTTAGGCAGCCTCGTTAACCGATAAGAATAGTGGCCGTACTTTCTATTAAATGAAACAGTGTGGCGTAAGCTGGAATAGAATGCTAGAATTATTCCGACCATTAGGGGTTTAGAATTAACTTTGTCATAAAACACGTATTTATCCTCGTTTTTGTTATTCACGTTATTTATATGGACGAGGACTGCACACATGTCACCCAAGAAATTCCTAAAGTACCATTTGCAGACTTAAAACGGTGAGGAACAGGTGGTAGGGAGTCTCCTTTAGTCCGCTGATTTACTGTTTATTTTTATCTTGTAATCTGTTGACACTTACAACAAACTGAGAGGGACTTATTTGCCCCTTTATTACGATGGCGCTGTCACAAACTCAATAAAGTCGTCTGAAAGTAGCAAAGAATAAATCAATAAAATACGTCACCGGACTGAGGGGGTTACCCAACAAAAATACAAGTTCAAAAGGTAATCACTCTCATCTCTTTCTCGTGCTGTTAATAAACCAGGACTGCGAGTTATCATTTTAATATGTGAACATTTTCCTAACGCAATTACGATTTTAGCAGAGCGCTGAAGAGGCATGGAAAAGATTTGGCTTCGTTTTTTACATACTCTTCCTGCAAAAACACGACACGAAATAAACCGTACTGTGTGTGTGTGTGTGTGTGTGTGTGTGTGTGTGTGTGTGTGTGTGTGTGTGTGTGTGTGTGTGTGTGAACAAAATAACTCAAACAGTTATCATCCGATTTTAACTAAACTTGGTGGATGGTTGAGAGAAGGTTCATGAGGTAAATAACTATTTTATAGAAGAATAGACCAAAGGTAAAGGTCATGTGGCTATGTCAAACGATGATCAGACGAAATCAACATAAACCGTTTTTATCCAGTTTAGACCAAACTTGGGGCCGAGCTTTAACTAAGGAACAAATAAAGTTGTACCATCTTTTAGAACACTTAATCAAAAGTCAAGGTCACAGGACAAAGCTAAACTCTGACCCATGTGTGCAACTGTTAACAAAATATCTCCGACGATTTTGATCCGATTCTAACCAAACTTGGTGGAGCGGCTGAGGGTCAAGCAAGGAGTAAAACTTTTGCTATCTTAGAACAATAAAATCAAGGCCAAGGTCACAAGCCAAGGCCAACTTAAAGTTTTATCCTATCTGGACAATGATTTGTGAATGGGTTGAAGATGAGGCGATAATAAACGCATATGATATCAAGAATAATCAGTCAAAGGTCAATGGGAAAGGTCAAAGATCAAGGTCACTGGACAAAATCAACAAAAAAATATTGATCTGATTTGAGCCAAACTTGGTGGATAGGTTGCGTCAAGGAACAACGTAGTGATTCGGTGCTGAGAACAATCAGTCAAAGGTCAAAGTTACAGGACGAGGTCAAATATCGGCATTTCTGTGTCTGTGTGAAAAATCAGGTTATACAATTCTGATATTATTTAAATCAAACCTGGCACTGAGTCGAGGATCAGTCAGAAGGTTAATTTATTATTTTTGAGAACAATAGATTAAAAGGTCATGGTCACAGGGCAAGGTTTACATAAACAACTTTTAAAAGATGTAAATTTATGGAATGGTTCAGGTTAAATGAAGGATAAAGTGATTCGATTTTGAGAACAGTCGGTCAAGGGAAAGCTTCACAGGGAAAGGTGAAACGTTAAGGTCGTTGCCAGTCACTGATCTGATCTGAACCAAAGAGGGTCAGGCAAGAGTGAAGTAATTACATTAGGGGAGATATTTAAGAATGCCAAGGTCACAGGGCGAAGTCAAATATTTGGCCCTTAGACCAACCGGCGAGCATGTGAGTGCAGCTTGTTCTCTCCGACATGAAGTGTAAGTTTTCACCCCCGTTTGTTTGTCTGTTAGCAGGATTACTCAAAACCTAGAAGAGACTTGGACCAAATTTGGTGGGTAGATTGCCCATGTCCCAGGGAACAATCGATTCACTTTTGGGGACCGATCCGGATCGTATTGCAGATTCTGGATCCGGAAAAAAAACTTTTTGCGAAACCCTACTCAATGGAAAAAAAAAAATAAAAAAAAAAAAAAAAAAAAAAACACCCATTATGAAGACTTGTTTGGAAATTACGTTGCGCTTTTCTGAGATATGCGCTCCACTGTATGTCCTTTTTTTTTTTTTTTTTTTTGGAGACGTTTCATGGTGATAAACAGTGCTGAGCTGTCTTTTTAATCGGTTCTAACTACACTGCATTGTGGGATGCAGGCTAATTACATATAACAAATACAGGTGTTCTTTCTATGGCCGTCAGAAACTAAGGGATTGTTTGCATCTTCCTTTACTCATTTTAAAAAGGCGACCAGGAGTTCAATCTTCTTTAATTTTCTCTTAAACTTTCTTGTACCTGGGAGCCTTGTCACTCACTCAGCGTCTAAATCTGTCTGGTATGTACAACTCACTGCGCAGAAAAGACAGCTCGACCTTAAAGTCCTACGTTTACCTAGGGCTTTAGCTCCTGGAATCGCCCGATGTATTTTCTATTTTCTTCACGGTATTTCCAAGCGACTGAATTCACCCAAGGATAAACTTTTCGATCTGGGATTCAGGTAAAGTTTGTGCCTACTTATTCACTGAAAGGCGTCTCCATTAAGCTGAATATAAATACATGGAAAATTGAAATGCTGACAGACAATTAAAAATAAGTATACAGTATGAGCAGACTTATTTAGAAAGAGGTGAGACGAAAACGAAAAAGAAGAGAAATACTTCATACATTAGCCATACATTTGCCAAGAAGCTTGAAAAAAAAAAATGACGGAAGGAGGAAGAAGAAGGGACGACAGAAGATCTTGAATGCAGGGTGGATAAATATTTAACAAAAAAGTACACTACAAGAAAAAAGAAAATAAACTAAGAAAATTAAACATATTTGACTATGCGAGTGACAAACAATAACTGAATGGAGAATATATGCATCGAAGACCGTGACTATCTCACTACGATGACGAAATTTCTTTCTATAATTCTTGCTGTTACAAGATCAATTTATTCAGCCAAGAAAACAACAGTGAAATAGTTAATGAATGCTACATCTAAACCCTTCAGTCTGAAAATCTCTCTCCTTATCTGAAAAAAAAATCGTATGAAAATAGGCGGCACAAAATTAAAAAAGCCACCGTGACGAAGGGGTATATTAGACCTGAGAGGAGGACAAACAACATAACAAAAGCACAACCCGAAACTAAAAAAGTGAAAGGCGTTGAGAGAACACCTTTTGAGCAGAAACACTGGATAGATATGACTAACAAAAATAAGTGCGGGAACATATGATTCTCCTAGATTGGCTGTCACGAAAAAAGTCATTTGTTAAAATTTCAGACTATTAATCCTGAAGACAAATATATAATTGTTGAAGCGTAGTTCTTCATGGCTGAAAATAAAATGGACTATCGATACTCTGGTCATAACAGTTATATTATTGGAGCTTCACGTTTGGGTAGGTGAAAATATGGGTCGAATAATCTAGTGGTATATTTACTGTATGTTTAAGCTTACTTATCGAATAACCCCATGACAAACAAATACAATAACTTATGTAAAACAAAGTAAGTGGCTAAAATACCTTACATAAATTCGAGTGGTACGTCAAAATAAAAGCGGCCTGAGACGGTGCATTAGATCAAACATACATTTTTTATTTTCCGGCAATGCAAGATGAAATTGCCACCAATCAGATCACTAGTTCCAGCTCCGATCTTCATCCACACACGAATTTTCTCTGTTTACTACGAAAGATTTATTCTGCGTACGACCGGCAAACTGACTAGAGAGTTAATGATGAGCGATTACCTCGAATCTAAAAAAAAAAAAATAAAATAAAATAAAAATAAAAAAAGTGGTAAAAGATATAAGACGCAGCCTACGATTTGTCTTCTCCCTGGAAAGGTTACCAAAGACTATTTTTAATCCCTAGACAAAGAGAATCGATTTCAAAACTGAAGAACAAAACACATACAGAGCACATACAGTAGTACCTCCACCAAGTTAGTGTATGATAGAGATCAAAACAGCTGTATTTTCTTTTTTCAGTCTTTACTATGAAATTTCCATGGCAGTTTTTCTATGCTGCCTGGTGGTCCTTACTTTTTCCTGCTGGTTTCAGGTGGAAGGTGTGGCTTGCTTTGCTATCTTTATCTTCAGCTCATACAAATAGATATCAAACATATAGTCTTTATTTTACGAAACAACCCCGAACGTACCACTAGGTCTGTTACTGTTTGCTTTGCTTTGTACTACATTGTACTTTGTACTCCTTTGTACCCACACCAGTAAGATTTACTGCTATAATTCTGCTATCCAACTACACGAATACTTTTACGGTCTCACATAGTTATTTCTACGGTCTTTGTCTGCCTTGTTACACAATCTCAAAAAGCGCAAACCTCCGCCAATCACACACACACACACACACACACACACACACACACAATAAACTGTCAGATTATTTCCAAGAAACTGTTTATCCTAATATATATTTGTCGTCGCTTACAAAGGCAGGCAGTAGGACTGTAGACGGCATTACCAGTAACTTGGACACTTCCTTGTACAGCACCACTGGCATAGGAAGTGTGGCCTAATCCCCATTCCCAAAGACGACACTTGTATTTAACTTCTTGCTGCCTCGAGACGACTTTGTTCAGAGCAGGATATACGACTGAACTGGAGAAGTTAGATGCAGCCCTAACTAATCCCGTCACTACTAGAATGTCCTAAGATATATAAAGTTATCTGGAAATGGCAACAAGTAGATTCAAAAGGCGTAATTCTAGCGAGAGGGGTAATGTGTAAGACTCAAATTAGTCACTGAGGAAGAATTATCACAAAAACTTGAAGATTCACCCATGTAAAACACTACTGACAGAGTAACTGCTATAAAGCCAGACAATTGTATTTTTATAATTTTCTGTTTATCATTCTTTATTACATCCAGTGCAAGCCCGGACCTTATCCCTGCAGGGAGACTGATTGCCAGAATTAATCCTTCCCCTTGTTGGACAAGATATGATACTGATGTGTGTGGAAGTCAAAACGTTGTTTGTGTGTGTTAGTCTGTGCTATCGATTGAACAGACACGGTGTAAACATATGCAAGCATATTATTAGACATATTATCAACATCCACGGTTTGGGTTCGAACCCTAGAAGCGGGGAAAACGCATCGCTGGACCAGCACGCTACCGACTAAGCCTCTACAGTATAGTTCCAAAGACAAACATTACTGGTTTAATCTCTTTAGCCAGAGGACGTCATTTTCGTGTTTACTTCTTGCTTAAGTCCTTAGCAAGAAGTGTTAAAGCTCCATGCTGCCCCCTTGCCAAGCAAAATTGACAAAGGAAGTGGGTTAGAGGCAAACATAATTGGCTTATCACTCTGCTCACGTCCCAGCCCCATACCAGCACACTCAAAAACACCGCCCTGCTCATGACTCGCTGATGAGAGAGAGAGAGAGAGAGAGAGAGAGAGAGAGAGAGAGAGAGAGAAAAAAAAAACTTGGCCTTTCCAGTTACAGTAGGGATCCTTGGCATCTCTGGAACTCATCTCTTGTTCCCTGGGCTTGTGACATTAGTTTGATAAAAAATCCAAGTACACTTAGTTCTCCGGCCACGAACTACTACTACGACCAAGAGCAAGTGACGTCACAGAAATGTCAGACTAATCCGAAATACCAGCAGGGCAGATCTCACTCATTCCTTAGTCTGTCAATCAGTCTAATCTGAGGCGGGTTACTATACTACTACGACACCTGATACTCATTTACGATTTAATAAGACAGGGTTTGATGACAGCTCACTGTCACTTAATACGATATGTGTTTGCAGTTGTTTACTTTCACTCTGTCACTGCAATATATTTTTGGTTTTAATACATATCTTCATTGTTTCATTATCATACAGTAGGTTTATGTAATAATGTGTGTACGTGCGGCCAAGAAATGGAGAATGCAGATGCCCTCAAATATTCAGGTACTATGATTTTTAAAACTGAACCTTAGACCATGAAGTACAGCAAGGACGAAAGAGTGTTGGTTCATGAAGAACAGTGATAAGAAGCATGGAGGTAGAAAAGTCGCTGCATGACTGTACTGCGATCCCCACACTAAAGTATATATGAAAGTGACACGTGGGTCTTACTGACCAAAAACAAATCAAAAGTGAGAGCAGTGGATGATGAGCTGCCTGAGAGGAGTAAGTGGCGATACGTGAAGAGACATACAGACATATTAGGAAGTGAAGGAGCGTTGCATTGCTGATGTGGACTTTCTAGGTTTTCTAGAAAGCATCAGGAGAAATACTTTGATATGGTATGGCTATATGGAGAGGATGGAGAAAGAGACTGACTAGGAAAGTGCATGTGAAACAGGTGGAGAGGGGAGAGGAGGGGGAGACTAAGAATGAGATGAACGGATGGGATAGAGAGGCATATGAGAGACGGGGGTGTGAGTTAGAGAAGGCAGCCAGCAACCAGATGGACGAAGTCGGGGAAACATGGACACCTTAAGGAATCACGGCGTCTGATGATAATGTGTGTGTGTGTGTGTGTGTGTGTGTGTGTGTGTGTGTTCATTTTGTTTCATCTGGCAACTGTCTAGAGTCTGTTTAAGGCATATTTAGCAACATCTGAGAATTTGGTCAGGCAGCTTTAGTCGCTGTACGTCGTACGGCTACGTATTTTGTCATTTATTCTTGCAGTTACCAGATACTGTTATTCAGCTACTGTATGGATAGCCCCCTGGATGTGAAGGGATTAATCCTCAGACGAGGGAAGCTTTCCCTGTGGCGATTAAAATTATCTGGCGTTTCATAAAGGAAAAATGAACACGTAGTCCATCGAGCTTTAAAGTTTAATAAAACCTGTACTAATCATTCTAGTTTGAAAAATCTCTCTCAAGCAAAGCAAACTTGTGCGGAAGTAGCAAGAGTACGAGAAAATGGTCATCGAACTGAAAGGGTCAATATTTCCCATATCCAGGTCACGGGGGGTGTAATAGAGGTCAGGAGGGGCAATCACAGGCCAGGGCAATTAGTGATGCATGTACACACAGCATTCGCAATAACCCAATTAGTTCACGTAACGCAGCAACTCACTTCATTTCCTGCCGTCCACTGTGGGAGGAAGCCACAAAATTCAGAGAAAGAGGGCAAAAAATTATAAAAGCATTCTGTTCTGCTTTTCATTTGCATTTGAAATTGAGGTTCAGTTCATGGAGCAATTGTATTCTGTTCCCGTTTTTAGCTACTGATATTACAGTGAAGGAAAAAATACAATCACACACACACACACACACACACACACACACACACACACAGTTTTTATTACAGTACATGTATTTGCGATGTCTTTTGTTGACATTTACCCTTTGTCTGAAGTCCCCAGCGGTCGGGTAGGTGGTGCGTGCAGTGGTATGTGTTTTAATTAATGAATACTCCGTCGTTTGCACCCTGTCAAAGTTCTCTGGATGGTATGTACAGACTCTTTCACTAACAAGCACAGCCACTCCAACTGCTTCGACATTCGCCCTCACCCTAAGCTACAAAAGTTTTTCTATTATATATATACACTCAAGCCTGATACCTTTATGTGTGTGTGTGTGTGTGTGTGTGTGTGTGTGTGTGTGTGTGTGTGTGTGTGTGTGTGTGTGTGTGTGTGTGTGTGTGTGTGTGTGTGTGTGTGTGTGTGTGTGTGTGTGTGTGTGTGTGTGTGTGTGTGTGTGTGTGTGTGTGTGTGTGTGTGTGTGTGTGTGTGTGTGTGTGTGTGTGTGTTGTGGAGGATGGAGGGTGTCATATCTCCAGAGAAAGAAAGAACTGCTCCTTGGCCGCACAGGTCAGATACCCTTCAGGACATGTAAAACAAAGCCGAATTATACAGCAACGCTGACCATTCTAGCCAGACGTGTGCAGGCCGTCCACTTTGCAAATATAACTTTTATTTCTCAGAGCCTGGCGTCGACTGAATAAAATCATCTGGTCGTTGTTAGGAAAACCCTGGGATATTTTGGCTCTGGGTGCATGGGAGAGTCTGCATATGTGTCTGTGTGCTATTATTAACTGTACTTGAATTATACATGGACTACACGAAGAACACACTCACAATGAATCATATATAATATGAATATTTCTGCATCCAATGTTGAAACATTTACTGCTTACCTAAATGTTAACAGGTGTTAGGTGATAGCTTGACAACGCGAGACCTGCTAAAAAAAATAATAATAATACGTAATCTCTCCAGCCACTGCCCAACCATTAAACGAGGGTTCCACTGGACATTGGGGAATTTGCAATATAATCTAAACACGGATCTTTTTTTTTTTTTTTTTGCCATCTCAGTAGGTGACGGCAGCAGGAAGGCAGATAGGGAGGCAGACATTTAGGTAAGCAGGGAGGTTATGTAGGGAAGCAGGAAGGCATGTACGAGAAAGGTGGGAAGGAAGGTGTGTAAGGGGGGCAGAGGGGTAATTACAGAGGTAGGAAATGATAAAGATAGGCAGGGAGGCAGGAGGGGTGTCGGGTGGGTAGGTGGACTGGTAAGTTGGCAGGCAGGCAGGGAGAAATGTGGCCAAAAAGGAAAGTAGGTAGAGAAATAGAAAGTAAAATAGATAGGGAGGTAGAAAGGGAAACAGGCAGGAAGGGTGGGTAGGTAGGTAGGTAGGAACAGGTAGGTAAGAAGGTAGGTAGGTAGGGAGGGAGGTAGGAACAGGTAGGTAGGTAGGTGAGGAGGGAGGGAGAGAAGGAGGAAAAAGGAGGGAGGAAGGGAGGAAGAGGGAGGAAGGGAGGGAAGAAGAGGTAGGGAGGAAGAGGGAGGAAGGGAGGGAAGAAGAGGTAGGGAGAGAGGTAGGTAGGCAGGGAGGCACGTACAGGTACGTAGCAGAGTAAATAGGAAGTATGGTAAGCAAGCAAGCTTTGAAAAAGCTACAAGAAGAATTGCTAGTTGTTTCTTTTTGTGTCAGAGGAATAAAATGCACCATAAATCCTCCCAGGGAAAGGATCATACAGTCTAAAGAGGTAGATGCAAAGCATGATATCAGAGCATAACAAAGAATCTACTGTACACGGCAAGGATCATAGGAGACTTCTTCGGGACCCCTGGCGTGGTAACAAACATTTTTTTTTTATCTTATTTCTTTATATTTTCAACGTGATCTCCCCTTAGATTTTTCTCTGTCATCAAAACAATGATGTAACCGTACAGTCAAAGAGCTGATACGATGATGTAACCGTAGTCAAAGAGCTGATACTCCAATAAGTCCCTGTCAATATAAACCGCACTTTCGATCAAAACAAGCAGACACTATAGACGTAACCTCGTTGCCAGAGGAGACTATGTGGCATCTCTTGATTGCCGAAAAATTTTGCATTAATATTCTTTGCTATGATATGTATGCGTTTTCAATAGTGACGTAGTTTGCATCTATACGAGGGTATAAGGTGAAGGCTAATGTGCAAAACAAATGGCTGAGGAAGAGGTGTTACGATGCCTATCAAGTCAACGAGCATACGTAGCTACAGCATCTCTTGGAAACTATAAACAAAAATATATTTGTTGTGTACCACAAGTCGCCTCATTACCTTGTTTACTCACCAGAATAGTTTATCTAATATAATGCAACTCAAGCACGCTTAGAAGTGTGTGAAGTGGAGCCGGGACAGAGGGGAGGGAGGTGGAGAGGAGCACTTGAGAGTCCACTCGTGTCAAGGGTTCACAGCGAAGTCATTAAACAAACAGCCAATTTTAGCCATAACGCAGGAGGCCACCCCTCCAACTCACCAAGTTCAAAGGCCTTCAGCAAATCAAACACAAACTCAGCAATCACACACACACACACACACACACACACACACACACACACACACACTCGCTGGTGCAGTGGTAACATTCTCGCTTGCCATCTGGTAGACGGGAGTTCGCGCCTCGCTCAGGTTGCGAAAAGTTTCACTGACGAAGTGGGTGGTTACTGTCCCCCTTGAGCAAGGGGACGGGTGTGTGGGTGTGTGAAGGTCACAGCCTTGCCCTTAGATCGGACTATATGAGCTCTCAGCTCCCTTCCGGGAGGGTAAAAGCTGACGATCACGACCATCAGGTGATCCTGACCGATCCGGTGAATTACACACTTAAAGCAGTACATTATGCAGCTAAGGCCCAAGAGAATGCCAGAAGAGCGTCATCATCCCTAACAAGTTTTCTTCATGAGGGATCGTGCGTCCCTGAGATAAGCTTCGACACCTAATTATAAACACGCAGGGGACACCAACCCTCTGAAGCCAACGAGGTCCAGGCTCTGACAACTAATCTATACGGCCAAGGTTCACAAGTCAAAGAGAGTGACAAGAAAATTCTGGCTGGAGGAGGAGGGGAGAGGGGCTTTGATGAAGTGCGTGTGAGTGTGGGAGGAGAGGGCTGGAAGGGGGCTCGAGTGTGAGGGGACGAGAGGAGGGGACCAGGAAGTGCCAGAATGAACGAAGGTAGTTTTTAGGTGAATGAAATATGGGAGGAATGTGGGACGCACGAGAATGCTATGATATGTAAAAGGGTAGTGCAGAGTGATGACAGAATAACAAGAATAACGAGGCTTCTTGCAGTGGATTAAGATGTGTAAACTATGGGAAACCAGGATTTTTAGTTCCAGACAGTTCTCAAGCTGATGCTTCTCTCTCTCTCTCTCTCCACATATATATATCTAAATAACAGACAGATAGATAGACAAATACTGTATATTCCTTCCATCCCCTCTCTCTAACAGACAAACACAAAGCATGCACATGCTCGCGCTCGCACGCTAGGATAGACAGACAGACAGACAAACACAAACACATACACACACACACACACACACACACACACACACACACACACACGAGTATATATATATATAAATATATATATATATATATATATATATATATATATATATATATACACACTCAATCACTCACTCACTCACTCTCTCTGTCTGTCTCTGGCTCTGTCTCTGTCTCTGTCTGTCTCTCTCTCTCACACACACACACACACACACACACATGAAGGGTTAGCTCTCAAATCACATTCAGCCGACAGCAACTCCCTCACATTCCTCCCCCTCCACTGTGACGTCAGAGTCTTCTCTTCCTACAATCCATAATCACTCCTTCCTTATTCCTGAAAGATCCTATCACTCCATCTCAATCTCACCCTCTCTCTCCCATCCTCTTCATCACCCTTTATATACACGTTTTCCTTCTCCATTACCTTCCCGATGACTCTGCTCACCCTCATAACCTCACCCCTCACATCCTGTCATACCTCTCACCCTAACTCTGGCTCCTCGATTCACCTCTTGATCTCTGCACCATTCCCGAGCGTCCCGCCTCACCCCGCTACTGTCGTGAAGCCCCTGCATCCTGATCCCTCTCTCGACGCTGAAGTATTCTTGGTATGCCGAGGTGTTACGCCGCTGTTCCTCCCCTCCCTATCCCTGCCTAGCTCATCCTCCTTCGCCCTCCTTCGCTTAACTAGTCCTGTAATGTCCTGTCCTGCCCTGCCCTACCTTTTTCCTCCATTCCCTTACCTACTCTTTCACATCCTTTTCCTTCTTTGTTCTATCCCGTCTTCCGTCAGTCCCTGCCCTGCCCCGCCCTGCCATGCCCTATCCAGTCACTCTTCGTCAGATCAGTCCTCTCCCGTGATCCTCTGGCCTGCCATGCCCGATTCCTTCTGTCAATGCCAACCCTGTCCCATCATTCCTTATCCCATTCTGCCCTGTCTCATCATTCCTTATTCCATTCTGCCCTGTCCCATCATTCCCTAGCCAATCTGTCCTATCTTGTCATTCTCTATCCTTTCCAGCTCTACAGTATGCCGTCAATTCCTTCCGCATTCTACCCCATCCCAACAATTCATTCCTTACTCTGCCCTGTTCTGCCGTTCTCTGCTGTTCACTCTCTGATCACTATTCCATTCCCTGCTCTGTCCCATAGTGTCATCAATGCAATCGGTAATCACTATGTAGATGTGCAGCTGCTGACTGTAAATTGATTTAGAGTGGACATGGGGGGGCAGGAGAAGGAAAATCAATGCCATTCTCGATACATAGAGTCTTGGTCAATTATTCCCTTACCCAGCACCCCCACCATAGCCCTATTCATCACTACCCCAATCACAGCCAACCCTTTCCCCATCATTTCCACAACCACCAACTGATGACTTGCACACAAATCCGAGAAAGTGCTCAGAAGGAATCTCTCTCTCTCTCTCTCTCTCTCTCTCTCTCTCTCTCTCTCTCTCTCTTTCTTCTTAGCGATTTATTTTGCCTACTACGTCTTCATAGTCACTCATATTTAATTATTCTGGCGTTAATACTGACAATCTTGTATCTGTGAAAGCAAGATGATTTTAGAGTTAAAGTATGTAAAATAAATCGGTGTGTGTGTGTGTGTGTGTGTGTGTGTGTGTGTGTGTGTGTGTGTGTGTGTGTGTGTGTGTGTGTGTGTGTGTGTGTGTGTGATGAACACTGTCTCCCCTTCAATTCTTACAATGAACAACATTTTGATAACCACTTAAGTAAGGAGTGTTAATTTTATAAGTGAATCTTTAGTACTGCTTTTCAAATTGCATAACGAAGGACTTCAGTATTTTTCACTTACATTAAAAAGAAATAAGAGCAAGAGGATCTAACTGACACCCCTCTCCTCCCTCCCTCACTTCAGTTACCCTATACCGTTCCTATTTCACAGACGAAAAGAGAGAGAGAGAGAGAGAGAGAGAGAGAGAGAGAGAGAGAGAGAGAGAGAGAGAGAGAGAGAGAGAGGTGGCGGGGGAGTCTTGGCATTATCAGTTCAACATGGCATTTCGGTCTGGAACAGCACGAAAAAATTGGCCTTTCCAGTAACCTTATCTCGTGCCCTAAAACGACTAATTCCTGAGAGCATGAAATCACACTCACTCCTCCAGCTTCGAACCATTACTGCCATGATCTGGTACGTCACAGAAATACCAGCCCTATCCGAAATACCAGCAGGGTCCAAAGCGCCCATCGATCAGTCTGTCAGTCACTCGGACCTGTGGCGGGTTATTATACATGTTCCACCACATTACACTGTTATATGAGAAGAGGTTATTAGTATGAGGAGAGGTTATTAGCATTATTAGCACAGGTCCCGGTCATCTAACAAAGTATAAGCCTAGACGTGTGTCTGTGTGTGTCGCGTAGCCGAAACTGTAAAATGGACTGCAGTGAAACTTGGGAGGATGGTTGCAGCTGGGTCTCGGACGGGTTCATGTCGACCGAAGTTTTTCAAAGGGGTTTTGGTCACTATTAATTGTCCCCACGGGCTTTACATCATGCGCAATGCGTCTATCGGGGTTGTCCGGCGTCAAAGCAGATATCTTTTCCCTACGTAGGTCTTTATAATGGTTCGCCTTCAGCCCTTCAGTGCCATAGGATTTTATAACAGTGGACCATCACTCACTGCGATGGACTTTTATAACAGGTCACCCACACCTTGTCATTACGAAACTTTTTATAATATTTCACAACCATCATTTCACTAAGAGAAACTTAGTAATATTTCAGCTTCACTAAATTTATATGACTTTATCTTGACTCATTACACTATAAAATTCTATATTTAAGTTCACGTCTGTTCTTTAAATTACATAGGATTTCAATAGTTCAACTTCACTCTGTCTCTACCAGGGGCTTTTTCAATTATTCACCTTCATCTTCCCACCACGACGTCTCTACATTAGATAACGTTCACTTTTTCTTTTAACAGGATTGACAGTAATTCTTCATCCTTTTACTACGACTGGTTTGTACAGTGGCTCACCCTCACAATGTCTCTATGATGAGTCTTTATTGAAGTTTGGTTTCAACCACTCACAAGGAGAAGTTTCTACGACAGTTCATTCTCATCAAACTGAATAAAAATGTCGAACGGTAAGAAGAATTACATCGTCTGACAGCAGGAAGAAAGTAATATACCAGACGCTACTGCAAAATAATAAAGAAAGAAATAAAAATAAAGATACAACTGCCACCTCCTACATTACAAGAGGTCTTTCCTAGGTCAAAGTTACATAAACTCCGGGGAAAATAAGACTAGAAGAAAGACGTCACACCTCTGAAATGCCTAATAACTTTGAGAATGATTACTGTATAATTGTTCAGAGTGGTCCTAATTCAGCTAACTATAATTCGCTCTATTTTAAGCTTGAATATTAGCCTAAATCTCCTGTATGCGAACAAGAGGAGGGAGGCGTGATGAACGGCAAGGGTGAGTGGATGAAGAGGCTGGGTGTAGTCAGTTTCTCTCTCTCTCTCTCTCTCTTCAAGGTAAAGATTAACCCCTCCACTGAACTCCAATCTACCTATTTACCTATCGCCAAACCCCTTCATCCGGTAAGGAGTGGCCACAAACGAATTGCCTCCATTCTATCCTGTCCTTTGCCATCAAGCTGCCCTTTCTCCAACTAGCCTCTCTCTCTCTCATAATACCTCTACACATCACCCTTCTATCACACCCTTAGTTTCCCTCTTCCCTTTTCCCCTTCACCTTACTCACAGGCAATCATCAAGTCAGTTTCTCATTCTCCATCGCCTCTACATGGCCAAACCATCTCACGGAATTTCTCCTACGATTTTCTAGCACATCCACATCAACACCATAATGCCCCTACACTTCACTTCCTCGTTTGTCTGTTTGTCTCTCCACGTTAATCCAATTACTCTTCACTCGTGACTTGTGTCCTTTCAACATTGGACTCAAGCTTCACTTCCATATGATAGTGATTTTTTTTTCTTTGTACCGAACGAAATTTTTCAGATTAAGGGAGGCCTTATAGTACAGATAAAGGCAGAAAAAAAAATCCTTCAATCCCACCATTCATTACGTCATCGTCTGTTGTCGGTAAATGTAAAGACAGACTACCATAAAAGCTTAAGCTTCATTACTGCGTCAAACTTCCCACCTTCAGTAAATTTGTTAGTACCTTTTCTCAACTCACATGAAATTAATGTCACATCAGTATATGAAATTTCATTTCACGTCAAAAATGTTTACAGGGAATAACAAACTGATTTAAGTAACGTTACTTTTTTTCTTAACAAATTTACTTTTGACTAACTCGTGTGTGTTTATTGATTTTATATAAAGCAACGCGCGCGTGTGTGTGTGTGTGTGTGTGTGTGTGTGTGTGTGTGTGTGTGTGTGTGTGTGTGTGTGTGTGTGTGTGTGTGTGTGTGTGTGTGTGTGTGGTTTTTGCTTGTAAGAGATGGTCTCAATAAAACGACATCCAAGCATTAATTTTCCTTCTCAGGCATAAAATTACCCTCAGTTCCCTGGGCTGATCAGGGTGTTTTTTGCAATAAGAACAAGGACTATGGAAATATAGTCAAATCTTCTTTCCTTGACCTTCCTGTAGATCTAAATAGCTTACTGTATATATATATATATATATATATATATATATATATATATATATATATAAAGACTATTAAGTGCTTTGTATCAACCATTAGTAGAGTGTATGAAAGGCTTAGTATAATCTTTAACATCTGAAATGATGCCCTTCTCCCTCTTTCCCTTCTTAAAAGAGAAATATGAATCAGGTATTAAAAAAATAAAACAAACGTTTTCTCGCAAGTTGTCCCAGAAAAATAAAGTTAGTGCTGCCAAAAACGGCAAAACATACTTCCGTTTTTAACCTCGGCATTTGATCAATCTGCCCTAAACTTTTGCCCAGCCGTTGATGAGATAAGCTTCACCCCAGCGCAAAATTCCATCCCATTCCACCCAATACTTTTTG
Source organism: Coenobita brevimanus (assembly GCF_032717465.1). Classification (NCBI taxonomy): domain Eukaryota; kingdom Metazoa; phylum Arthropoda; class Malacostraca; order Decapoda; family Coenobitidae; genus Coenobita; species Coenobita brevimanus. Next base: position 32,401,612 of record NC_137046.1, read on the forward strand.
CGTAATGATGTTAATTCCCAAACGAACTGGGGTTGTGTTTATAAAGAATATTAACCTATGTACACTCTAAACAACTCTCCATAAGTTAACTATTACCACACATGTTTTCTCGTAGTTTGCAATTTTAGTGTTCATTCAAATTTGTTTGTGGAGGGCCTGGTACCTCTATGAGTGACGGCAAGCATATATGACCTACGAACAGTTTTATAATAAACACTTTTTAAGCTTAGGAGAGTTTATAAATACGTCTGCAGGTGGCACACATTTGCTACCCTGCCAGACTCAAACCGCGGGGGGCTGAAATACGCCAGGTGATCAAATTACACTCACGCCATGCCAGTAAATCTGATGGCTCTCGTGTGTGTGTGTGTGTGTGTGTGTGTGTGTGTGTGTGTGTGTGTGTGTGTGTGTGTGTGTGTGTGTGTGTGTGTGTGTGTGTGTGTGTGTGTGTGTGTGTGTGTGTGTGTGTGTGTGTGTGTGTGTGTGTGTGTGTGTGTGTGTGTGTGTGTGTGTGTGTGTGTGTGTGTGTGTGTGTGTGTGTGTGTGTGTGTGTGTGTGTGTGTGTGTGTGTGTGTGTGTGTGTGTGTGTGTGTGTGTGTGTGTGTGTGTGTGTGTGTGTGTGTGTGTGTGTGTGTGTGTGTGTGTGTGTGTGTGTGTGTGTGTGTGTGTGTGTGTGTGTGTGTGTGTGTGTGTGTGTGTGTGTGTGTGTGTGTGTGTGTGTGTGTGTGTGTGTGTGTGTGTGTGTGTGTGTGTGTGTGTGTGTGTGTGTGTGTGTGTGTGTGTGTGTGTGTGTGTGTGTGTGTGTGTGTGTGTGTGTGTGTGTGTGTGTGTGTGTGTGTGTGTGTGTGTGTGTGTGTGTGTGTGTGTGTGTGTGTGTGTGTGTGTGTGTGTGTGTGTGTGTGTGTGTGTGTGTGTGTGTGTGTGTGTGTGTGTGTGTGTGTGTGTGTAATCAAGCCAAAGGTTACTGGAACAAAGTGTTGCAGAGGGTCACTGTTATTGCGTTCTTCAAAGTGCTCGATATATAACAGTGAATACAACAAGAGTAATAAAGTCCCAAAGATTCCAATCAATCCACACTGCAGCTTAGGTAGATTACGTGGTGAATGTGTGGGAAAAAAATGAGACCTTTCTTTTATCCTTCCAACTACTCTCTATCAATGCAGGATGTGTGAAAGAAGGATTTCTGTTAAAGATGAGGGGGAAAAAAAAAAGGAATGCAGCGAAGGATCAAACTTGGAGATAGATTGGCGAAGGGGCGTGTAGGAAAAGGATAAGACTGTGCTCTGTAGACGAGAAGGCAAGAAGTGTCAGAAAGGAACTGAGTAAACCTGGAGGGAATAAGAAAGTATGTAGACCAGACAACTGTGTGAAGAAAAAGCGTGAGAAGTATGAAAAAAGTGGGGGCAGTGTGGATAGGGGAAGGCTTCAGCCAGGAAGGGAACAGTATGAAACTTAATATAGTGTCGGAAGCAAGCAGGTTATTTACTTATTCATTTGTATACCCATTCACGTATTTATTTTAGTTTACTCTCACTACTTCCAAACACCGTTGTTCAGCTTTGGAAAGGTCCCTCGTATTAATGGATTATCGGAAGCCACGTCTGATTCCCACAGTTCAACACGTTTCCCTTAAGATGAATATATGGTACTGAGATAGCAAGGGTAAAATGTGGAATACGATGAATATGTTGGCACTGAGATAGCAGGAGTAAAATGTGGAATAAGATGAATATATTGGTACTGAGATAGCAAGAGTAAAATGTGAAATACGTAGTCGGGTTAAAGGAGCAAAATAAAACCAAGGAATAATACAGAAAAAGGAATGAGCAGTATTAGGGAAGACAACGCGCACTGTGGGTAAGGGAGAAAACAGTAAAGGGGATCTAAGGGGCACACTGGGAAAGGGAAGTGACAGGAGGGAGCAGTGCAGGGAATAATGCGTGGAAGAGTGGGAGGAAGAAGGAAGGAAATGATGGAGACGAAGGCAACCGAAATATTATACACTCTTCACGGCGTATACAGCCAGAAACGATGCTAATGATATAGTGTAGAAATGAGTACGAGAGTAGTTAAAGGTTGTCAGGGAGCAAAATACGTGTGTGTATATAGATAGATAGATAGATATAGATAGATAGATAGATAGATATAGATAGATAGATAGATAGATAGATATAGATATACACGAGTATACACATTTAATCCAAATACATAGATGGATAGACAAATGGATACAGACGGACAGACAGACATATTGAAAGTGGTGAGAGAGAGAGAGAGAGAGAGAGAGAGAGAGAGAGAGAGAGAGAGAGAGAGAGAGAGAGAGAGAATCGTATTTTTTTTAGCACGAATAACACGAACACCCTTGGAAACAAGAATGGCAAGAAAAGGTTACCAACAGCTAGTAGGAAGGACTCGTTTAGTGACGTGTGTTTCCAATCTGTAGCTCTGTCGCTACACCTTTCCCCTTCTCTGCCCTCTCCCTCCTTCCCACCCTCCCCCTGCATTCCTGTTTTCCCTCTGCCTTCCTCCTGCCCCTCTTTCCTGCCCTCGCTCTGCCGCTCTTCCTTGCCCATCTGAAATCTTGTCCTCCCTTTGCTGCTTTCCCTTACCCTCATGTCTTCCCTTCCGTTCTTCCTTGCTCTTCTTCCATCTTGCCCTCTCCCTGACCTCTTGCCCTTTTGCCTCCCTCTTCAACTCTTGCCCTCACATTTCACTCCTGGCCGCCTCCTTCCCTGTGCCATTCTGTCATTTTACTCTCTCACTTAACGTCCCTCTTCGTATCCCTAGCTTCTATCCCTCCCGCTCCCCAACTCTCTCCCCCTCCCTCCATGTATGTTCAAGCTCCTTTGCAGTCAGGGGAAGTATAAAAATAGGCGCATCAGTGGTTATTCCCAGCGGTAAAAAGGGTACCTTCGGAACACATGTGCAGTCCCGTGATCCTATATCTGCCTTAACTATGTCTCAAGTGCTTTTTTGTGTGTGATAAAGTAAAGTGATTTTACACACCGAACAAAACGTGATGCACATTTTTTGAGCTACAAACATAACCACTCATCACATCAGTAATAGTAAGAGTCCCCGTCCCGCCTCATAATGAAAACCACCAACTTTTCTGCGTATTTCTTAAGTTCAAAGCAAACCAAAAAGTGGCTATGGTGCACTGCATATGGTGGCACTTCTGAGCTCTTGAGATACTCCCTGCCTCCCTATGCAAAACCTGGTCACTCTGCATTCTTCCAGACTGATGGAAGTCCGTCATGGGATTCTTATTTTTTATCCGGAATCGAATTTCAAGGATCAGATACAAAAGCAGTTCATAAACGGTACCTTACGTAAATTCTGAGAGGAAAGTATAGTAGATTTCTATTTTGCTAAGTTGAACTGTATTAATTTATTCCAGTAAGTCGGCTGCTCTATGTGGGTTAAGGCAAACAATATTACCTTTACTAGTCCTTTTGAAACCATCCAATAATAGCATCCCCGTCTGGATAATAGTTGACTGCAGATGCTAGATTATAAAAACTGAGAGGCACAGGGATGAAGTTTTCTCTTTTCTGTTCACTACACATTATTAGGTATTCTCTCTCTCTCTCCTTCTCTCTGTGCGGTACTCGACATTCTTCCCCTCGTTTCTCCTCCAATTTCAGGGTTCTTTTCCTCTTACATCTCTTCCTGGTCTTTCTCAAATCCCACCTCTTGCATTTTTATCCCTCTATCAGTTTCTCTTCTTTCGCCGTCTCACTTTTCACTTCTTTTTCTCCCGTTTTCTCCTTGCTCCCATTCCCTTTTTATATTCACCACCTCACACAACCCCTCATTCCTCCATCCTCCATGTCTCTTTGTCCCATCCATTTATTCCTTCTTCCTCCTTTCCCTTTTCCATTCCTCCTTACATTCTTTCTTCCCATCCATCCCCTCTACTTTTTTCCATCCCACCTTTTTATTCTTCTCTCTACTTGTTCTTCGTTTCTCCCATTCTTGCATCCTTTTTCCCTCTCCCATTTTCTCCAATCCTATGATCATCTTTTCTATCTTTCCGTCTACTCGATCTCCTTCGCCTCTCTTTTCTTTACATCTCTTCATCTCTCTAGCTTCTTTACCTCCTCTTCCACCTTCTGTCTTCCTCATCCTCACTTAATCTTCCTTCTTTTTCACCCTCTCATTGCTTTTTTCCTCTTTCCATCTATCTCTCTCCCTGTTTCTCCCTCCACTCTCTCATATCCACATTCTCCCTCTTCTTCCCTCATCCCATCCAGTTTGTCCTCTCTTTCCTTTTTTTTTTCCCTTCCAAACCTTCCATCCTTGCATTCTTCTTCTCTCTCTATCAGTTTCACTCTCATCCCTCCTTCCTTCCTGCCTTCCCACTCACTCACTAACCCACTCGCTCACTCATTCACTCACCCACCTTGTTCATTTCCATTTCTCCCATCTTTCCCTTCCACTTTTCTTCCTTCCTTCTGTCCCTCCATCACCCTAGCTCCTCTTTTCTTCCCCCATTCCCTTCGTCCCTCTTTCCTTCCTTTCCTCCTCCCTTTCACTTTCACCCCCTCACATTCCTCACCCCTCCCCTTCGACTGAGTAATGATCCCTAACACGTGCTCCGCTACTAGTCACTTGATCCACCTCACCCACGATCCATCATTCTTCATTCCTGTTTCACTCCCTTATGATCCACCTTCATCCAAGATTCTCCCCTGATCCACTTCTCTTTGATCCCCAACTGTCTGATCCACTTCCCACTGATCCACTTCTCATGATCCACTTTCCACTGATCCACTTCCCACCGACCAACATCTGACTAATGCAACTCACATCTGCTGTACCTCTGATCCACTTCAATCTTATCCACATCCCAAATCCACTTCCTCTGATTTACTCCCTTCTGCTCCATTTCTGATCCACCTGAGATCCACTTCCCTCTAATCCACTTCCCGTTGATTCACATACATTAAATCCCCTGATCCACCTCTGATCCACTTCTCTCTGATCCACTTTAAATTCATCGACTTTGTTCCATTTCGCATCAAAACCAACATTTGAGCGCGTCCACACCATATGCTTGCTGGTGCGGCCGGGAGTTCTGGATTATTGTAACATATAGAAGTTCACGCCCGCACCCGCCCGCGTCCAGTGAGGTCAATTCTTTTACGTTCGCACTGGGTGTGGACGTAGCCTTACTCTTGATTCCCTACGTCTCTAATTCAATTTTTTCTTGATCTATTCCACCTCTGATCCACCAAACTCCTCCTTGATCCACCTTACTCCTGATCCACCCTGTATCTGCTTCACAACATTCCTGATACACCTCTAATCCCGCCTAACTCCTGATCCATCTTACTCCTGACATGCTCAAAATCTAATCCACTTTAATAATGATCCACCCCATCTCTGAAACAGATTGCTCCACCCGTCATCTATTCAGTTCTCTCTCTTTTCATTTCCACAATCAAATCCACTTCGCACCTGATCCACTTACAGACTTCACCATCCCTAAAACCTGACTTTTTCTTTTCCTGATCCCAGTCCCTGATCCACTATAACCCGCTGATCCATTCTTTTATAACAGTCATGAATGGAGGATGTGGTTTGTGAGGATATGGGTTGTGAGTGTGTGAGTTGTGAGAGTGTGGGGTTGTGAGGGTGTGGGGTTGTGGGGGTGTGCCTTGTGAGGGTGTGGGGTTGTGAGGGTGGGGGGTTGTAAGAGAAAGCATGGATTATGGGAAAACGTGGCTCTTAAGAGGAAACTTGCATGAGCTGACGTGAAGCCTGAATTAAAAGCAGAAATCGAGGCGAATGAAAATAAAATTGCGTAGATTATGAGGAAGGTGTGTATTATGATGAGGGTGTAAGTTATTCTGACTTGGAGGGAAAGATGAGAGATGAGGATAAGCCACGAATCATGAGTGTTTGTTATGAAGGAAATGCGTCGATCAAGGAATTCATTTACTGATCATATTTATGGGTAAGGAGCGTATAAATATTTCGAAAAGCTGTATGTTATGAGGGGACTGCGTGAGGTAATTTGAGCTGCTGGGGAAAATGAGGCATAAGGAAAAGCCGTCGTGTCATGAAAGAAGGGTGACTGCAGAGAAGGTATGCAGGTCAGGTTTGGGTCTAAGAAGTAGATGAATGAGATGGGTATGAATACAAATATCATGAAAGGGAGGTGTATGTTACGAGAAGAGCCTGGGAGAGCTAATCTTAGCCGGAGGGGAAGAAGACGCATGAGGAGAAGGCGTGGGGTCATGAAGGAACCCTGGTTATGAAGGAAGAGCGTAGGTCATGTCGGGCAAGTTATAAATCTAAGGAACAGAATGATGGGTGAGCCTGAGAAAGGAAGGATTTGTGGCCTATGAGGGGGAGGGTGGTGGTGGTGGATGATGGGTGAGTTTGGGTGACAGATGGAGGGTGGGTAGGTCGGACGACACACAGTGGGTGGGGTGGGTGTCGGGTGGCAAGTGAAGGGGAGGAGAACAGTTGATGCATGGTGGTGAGTTGGGTAAGGTGAGGTAGTAGGTGGCGAAGAGGATGGGTAAATGAAGTGGTGATTAAGATCGGACGAAAAGGCGAAAAATATGGGTAAGATGAAGAGGGGAAAAGGATGGGTAAGATGAAGTGGAGGATGGAGCTGGTCTCACTATGTAGGCTGGTGGTATGGCTGAGAGCAGTGGATAAAAGTGGACATTTATCAATTCCTTCAGCCCAGGGACGTCATCTTTATTACCTTCCTGTTTTCACCTGACGAAATTATTCAACTTAAGAAAGATCTCCCGCGTTTAATGAAATACTGAAGGCCACACCCAAACAGCCCAGCTCTAATATAATATGTCTTATGATAAATAAAACTGTCTGTAGACAGCAACAATATAGTGCAAAGGGTACCATCCGGCTGAAAGGGGTTAGCGGGTGTGGATAAAAGATGGTCAGGATTGGAGGATGGATGAGTCTCGTATAGAGTAAATGGATAAATTGGGTGTGGGTAGGAAGGATGGTGACGGACTGAGGATATTAAAGGAAAGATGGAAGAAAAGATAAACAGGACGGTGAGTGGAAAATGGGGTGAAGATCATAACTTGCTCTTTAAGATGGTGAAATACATGGCACATTCTTGCTACTGTCAAGCGATTTTATTTACCTGGGAACTGCTTACAATCAAGAATAAGTGAAGGCTCTGTCTAATCCCTCCAGCTGAAAAGTCGAATGATCTTAAAGCGACAAGGATGAAATACAAAATACGTCAGTGGAATTTAGGAACTGGGTGAGTGATCAGAGAGGGCGTGTGTAAGTGGGATGGGTGACAGACTGAGGGTGGCGTAAATATCGACAGATAGGTAGACATGGATAAATAAGTGGGCATGCGTGAGGCAGTAGGTGGTGGCAGGAGGGTGCGGCGTTCATCAAAATAAGTGGGTGAATAGCATGGGTGTGGGCGGTGGATGGGCTGGATGACGGATGGCTGGTGAGAAATGCTGCATAGACGGATGGACGGTGAGCTAGAAAGTAAAGTCAATGAGCTGGAAAGTAAATTGAGTGGGCTCGAAAGCAAAGTGAGTGGGCTAGCGAGTTAACTTACTCGGGCTCCTACACTCACTCTCAAATGAATGAATTCGTGCAACAGAGCTAGAATAGAATACTACAGTTGTTCCGACAATCCCTGTTACGGTAATCACACTCAGGCTCCTATGATTCACTCTCAATGAAGTCGTTCGGGGTTAGCTTGAATAAAGTGTTAGAAGATGCAACCATGAGTGGGCTGATGATGAACAGAGTGTGAATTATTGAAGGGTGGCTGGATAAAATGTACATGAATGCATAAATAAAGCAAGTGTAGGCCCTGAAGAGATAGGCTAGAAGGCAGCTGGAAATGGAAGGCTGGATGTGTAAAGTGCAGAGAAAGTAGTTAAAATGGGATGCAGTATAACGCTGGCCAGGTAGATGAAAGTTAGATGACCACTGATAAAAGAAATATTAGATCAAGTAGTAAATTATTGACGTACGATTATCCAGCGAATATTAGACTGGGAGCAAAATAATTTCAGGTAAACTATGGACTTAACCTGGTTTACGATAATGCAGAATACCCTCTCTGTCTCCCTGCTGAATATTAATTGCCTATTTTTACCATGCCCCGCTCTGGCTAACTCTGGAGCGACGGCAGCAGATTCATGTTATAAAAATATTAAGCTCTGAAAGTCCTCCGCTCTGCCTGGGGGTGCTGAGGAAGAGAAGGGAGAGAGTGGCGCAGGAGAGGATAAACTGCACCAAGATGAAAGCTTTTTGACGAGAAATTGTTGAAAAAAATAAAAAGGCTTTCTTCCTCTCAGCCAATCTATCTATCCATCTGTCTATCTATCCAAAGTTTATTTGTCTATCAATCTATCTATCCAGCCATCAATCTAACTACCCATCTATCTATCTATCTATCTGCCTATCTATTTATCTATCTATACCCACACACACACACGATATACAGGACGGGTGGAATAAACTACGCCACGATAGGAAACTTCGACGAGAAACGGGTGAGAAAACACTGGTCTCCCTGGCTTTATACAATTAATCCAGCCACCTAGCTCCCCATCCAGCCCTCCATTAAGCTCTTCAAGTGCTCCTCTTCGCCGGGGGAACAAGAGGAAGAGGAAGACAAAGGAAAAGACTGGTAGTGCGAGGAAAGGCCCTTAAGCAAGATAGCAATACACTTCACTGATGGGAGAATTTTTGGCCAGACTCTGACGAGAGTAAGTACCTGTATTTACCTGTTTTTTCTGCGTATCTACTTGTTATCTATCAATCTATAAATCTATCAGTCCATCTATCTATCTATCTGTATGTTTCACGCCGGGTATAGTAGAGTGTGCTAAGGTGGCGGTTTGGGAGAGAAATTATTAAAAACAATGTAGGCCAATCTGGTTTGTCTGTCAGTCTATCTATGTCATTATTCATCTATCTGCTGAAATATTTTTGTCTCCCCGTCCGTCTGTCTGTCTGTCTGTCGATCTATATAACAAACAATAACTTTACCGATGTATGTATGTACGTATGTGTTTATGAATGTTTTTATATATTTATCTATCTCATGGATATATATGCATGTGTGTGGACCTATCTCTCTGTCAGTACACATAAATGACTATGCAGAACGAGAAGGAGCGAAACGAAGTGTAGGTAAAGAGAATATGACTTGCATTGAAGGACACAAGTACAAAAATACAAGATGAGTGCGGGAGCATCAGGGCTGTAATAAGGGGCGCCGCTCGAGATCAGCACCCTGTGTTCGAAAAACCTTGGGGAGTGACTGACGGACCAGGCTACTCCAAGGGATGTTTCCGCATCTAAAAACTGAGAGCAGGGGGAGAAGAGAGTGGAAGGTAATCAAAGTAAAACTGAAGTGACGATGGAGGAAAAACCAAAGTACGAATGGAAGAAAATGAATGAGTAGGTGATAATGAAAAGGAAAAGGGAGGAAACTTAGGCTGCTGACGGTCAATGAAGGAAGCACTAAAGAAGAAGTATGGGGAAAATATAGTGCAAAAGGAGGAAAACATTGACCTGAAAACTACACAATATAAAAGGGTTAAAGAGAGACAAACTGTGGGGCAGATGGTGTAAAAAAAGAAAAGAAAAAAGGACAAGTGAATGATGGAAAAATAAAAGATAAATTGACAAAAACTAAGGAGGAAAATGAGAAAAGATGAAGAGGACGTCAAGGAGAAAATGAGGTAAAGGATGGGGAGATGAAGAGGTGAATGAAAAAATGAAACATAATGGAGCAAAAAAATCATGTTGAAAAAAAAAATATTTGAAGGAAGCTTGATGGAAAAAAAAAAGTAAAGGGTAAATGGAGGAAAACGGAAGAGAAAGTGAGAAAAAAAATACAGTAGATGGAGGCAACCTGAGGAGGAGACAGAGGAAAAAATGACAGGAAAATAGAGGAAAAAATGAAGAGGAGATGGAGAGAAAATGACAGGCACATGGAGGGAGAAAATGACGAGGAGGTGAAGGGGAAAATGAGAGGCAAATGGAGGAAAGTTTGAAGAGGAGATGATGGAGAATTGAAGGTAACAGGTGGATGTAAACAGAAGAGGAGGTGGAGGTGGAGGAAGACACTAAGGGAAAATGAGGAAAAAAAAGAAAGTTCAGGAGGAAGGAAAATGAAGTACAAATGGAGGAAAATAAAAGCAAATATGGAGGACAACGAAGCATACATGGAGGAAAATGAAGCACAAGTGGAGGAATATGAAGCACAAGTGGAGGAAAATGAAGCACACCTGGAGGAAAATGAAGTACAAATGGAGGAAAATGAAGCACAAGTGGAGGAAAATGAAGCATACATGGAGGAAACTGAGCCACACAAGGAGGAAAATGATGCACACATGGAGGAAATGAAGTACAAATGGAGGGAAATGAAGTACAAATGGAGGAAAACGAAGTGGAATGAAAATTTAGTGTAAGTAAAGGAATACTGGGTAGGAGAGGAAAATGAAATATAAGAAAAGAAACCAGATAGCATAGATGGATAATACCAGAAAGTGGAGGTGGAGGGAAAGAGGAAAAAGTGGAGGGAAAGAGGAAAAAAGTGGAGGGAAAGAGGAAAAAAGTGCAGGTGGAGGGAAGTAGAAAGTGGGGGTGGAGGGAAGTTGAAAGTGGGGGTGGAGGGAAGTAGAAAGTGGGGGTGGAGGGAAGTAGAAAGTGGGGGTGGAGGGAAGTAGAAAGTGGGGAGGGGGAGGGAAACTCAAAGTGGAGATGGAGGGAAACAGAAAGTGATGACAGAGGGATAAAGAAAGTGTTAAGTGGAGGGAAATAACATAAACAAGTGGATTACAGTGGCAGAAAGACAAGTGTTGGCGAGGGAAAGAAGGAAGTTCAGAGGGATGGAGTACAGATGGAGGAAATAAGTTCTAAGTGGAGTAAAGATGAAGTGTAGGTGAAAGGAAATGAAGTGTAGGTGGAGGGAAATGATGTGTAGGTGAAGGGAAAATGAAGTGTAGGTGAAGAGACAAGTGAAGTGTAGGTGGAGAAAAGTGAAGTGTAGGTGAAGGGGAAATGAAGTGTAGGTGAAGGGAAAATGAAGAGTAGGTGAAGGGAAAACGAAGTGTAGGTGGAGGGAAATGCAGTGTAGGTGAAGGGAAAATGAAGTGTAAGTGAAGGGACAAGTGAAGAGCAGGTGGAGAGAAGTGAAGTGTAGGTGAAGGGAAAATGAAGTGTTGGTGGAGGGAAATGAAGTGTAGGTAAAGGGAAATGAAGTGTAGGTGAGGGGACAAATGAAGTGTGGGTGGAGAGAAGTGAAGTGTGGGTGGAGGGAAAATGAAGTGTAGGTAAAGGGAAAATGAAGTGTAGGTAAAGGGAAAATGAAGTGTAGGTGAAAGGAAAATGAAGTGTAGGTGGAGGGAAGTGAAGTGTAGGTGAAAGGAAATGAAGTGTAGGTGGAGGGAAATGAAGTGTAGGTGAAGGGAAATGAAGTGTAGGTGGAGGGAAAAGAAGTGTACGTGTAGAGGATATGAAGTGTACAGTACGCGAAGGGAAGATCAAATGTTTGAGAACGAAAGTGAAATGTTTGCAAAGGGAAAAGAAGTGTGGGTTTAGGAAAAGGAAGAGTAGCTGGACGAAAATTAAGTGCAGACGGAGGGAAACAGTGTGAAGGAGGGAAAATAAAGTGCAAGTGAGGGTGGAGGAAAGAATGAGGTAGAGGTAGAAAAAAAAAAAGTGGAGCAGAAGCGGAAAAAAGGGGGAAACAGAGGTGAAGGAAGGAATGGAGTTAGGGGAACTAAAATATCTTCACTGTTATTTGCCGGAGCCTCCTAAAGGCAGGACTAAATTGCGTGAAAATATAGTCTATACTGTATACACGTAACAACAAAGAAGGGACTGGGGAAGAAGGCACAGAAAATGATTAGTATTGAACATCGTACCACTTAGAGAGTTTCAGCCCCATCGAGCAACCTGTGGCTGGGTGTGCCCGCTTTGCCACGAGATCACTGCCAGTCGCTGATGACCAATTAACTCTGTCGTATTTGTTTTAATTCATTTAACTGTCTATTTTCCTCGTCTTTTTCTTAATGCGAGATGTGCAGCATACACTGAATATATATATATATATATAGAGAGAGAGAGAGAGAGAGAGGGTCTTGGGGACTGGAATGGCTATTACAAAAGCACTAGGTTCACCTGAGACCCAGTCCCACAGCACGGCAATATCGGTTAAGCTATACCTCTAAAAGGGTTAAAAAAGAAGAAAAAAACTTGGAGGCTTAAGAAAACTGTGAAGTGAAGAATCAAAGGAAGTGAATGTGAATGAAAAACTGAAAGTGGAGGAAGAAACGACTTCGAGGAAGAGCGGAAAAAAAAAAAAGGAGGGAAGGGGAAGTGGGATGGAGGAAAGAAAAAAGAAGATAAAGAAGAGAAAAAGAAAACGGACGCTAAATGAAAATGGAAGTTAAGGAAACGGAAAAGGTGGATAAAAAGCACGTAGCTGTGGAAAATATAAAACAAACAGGAGGTGGACGAAAAAGACACAGGATGGAGGAGAAAGAATGAAGAGGCCAAAAAATAAAAAAATAAAAAATACTTCGGGTAAAGAGAAATGACATAATCGAGTTTTTGTTGCTGTTGTTGTTGGGTAACCCCGAACTGTCACGCCAAGCAGACCCATCAACCGCATGCAAGAAATCCCTGCAGACCCGCTCCGTGTAGTGAACCGATACTCCCTTGCGGCGGACAGCCCTTCGCCATAGCAAGATGCAGAGAATAGTGTGGAGGTTTGGTTCCTGGATGGTCGCCACATTTGCGTCTCATCACCCAGTTAACAAGGACACCATAGTAGGCTCCATACCACCCAGTTATTTGACTATACTGGTTACCACCCAGCGCTATAAATGGTTTTCTGGGGTAGAGGAAACCATTAAGTTTGTCACTCAGTGCTAAGCCACCTGAAGTGGAAAGAGGACTAATAAAAAGTAATAGAACGTGTGGTACAAATAGAATCACAGGAGCGCAGACACAGAAAAAAAAAATGTGAAGGGACAAGTATGCAAAATTATATCAAGTTGAGTGGATGATGGTCGCCACCACCTACCATCTTACATCTAAAGTAAAACATAAAAACAGGGACTGGGTGCTTACGTACAGAACAATAAATCTGGTGCGTGGAGGAAAATGTAAAGTTTTGCTGGAAGAAAGAGTAAATATAGTCCATGGGTGTTAATGTAAAGAAATTGTGAAAGATGGAGTGAAGAAAGAAAATATGTGTTATAAAATGTAGATAGTGAAAGAAGAAATGAACAAGTGCATTCAGTACTGCCATACAATACAAAGTCTCTTAGCGGATGATAAGCATACATATGTCACTGACCTTGGGAGTAGATGACTGGTTGTTCCGCGCAACACACCATCATGGTATGGGGAATAACTGTGTGAAGTTATATTATATCTGTCCATGCATGTTGAAGTTACAGAGCGGACACGAATGTTGGTATGGCTGTTAAGTATGACAGCACCCTACCTTGTTTGAGCTCCTAATGTGACCTTGACCTTGAGAGTAGATGGCTGGTTGTTGCGCGCGACATACCGTTATGCTATGAGGAACAAATGCGTGAAGTTACATCAAAATTGCCCAAGCACGTGGAAGCTACAGAGCGGACATGAAATTGAAGGCAACCTTATTTGAGCCCCTAGTGTGACCTTGACCTTGGGAGTAGATGGCTAGTTGTTGTGCCCAACACACCATCATGGTATGAGAAACAATTGTGTAAAGTTATATCAAAATCCGCCCATGCATGTGGATGTTACGGAGCAGAAACGAAATTGCGGACGGACTGACGCACTGACGGAACCGCTCAAACCTATCGTCCCTGACCGGTTTTATCGGTAGGGGACTAATAACACAGGAAATGTGTTCAGTGCAGATTGTGAAAAATGCATAAGAAAGGAGGTCGTTATAAAGTGCAGGTAGTGAAAACTAAATAATGAGGATATGGTGTTACAAAATGCGGGTGGTGATAAATGAATAATAATTAAATGGCGATATAAAGTACACGTCGTGAAAAATGAATAATAAGGATACAGTGTTACAAAGCGTAGGAGGAGAAAAATGAATAATAAAATGAAGGAGCTGCGTCCCTGGCTGGCCCCCCTCGGAGCTGAGTGGAGGTTTTCCCAAAGAGCCATTTTATAACTTTCTGCAGGAACATCTTGCCCCAGGACCCACCACCCCCATCCCACCTAAGCCTACCCCACCACAGCCCACCTAAGCCTACCTAACCAGAGTCCACCTTATCCCATCCCACCACAGCCCACCTTACCTCAACTCTACACACCACAACCAACCTTACCTTACCCCACCACAACCAACCTTACCTTACCCCACCACAATCCATCCTATTCCACACACCTCATCCTATCCCACTACAGCACACCTCACTCTTCCCACTCTACTCTCCCCAGCCCTCCACACCTAAACTCCTCCATCCTTGCCTCCCTATTCAAGCCCCCTCCTCCCTGCCTTCGTATTCACTAGTGGTAGGAAGGAGAAGGCGGTAGTAAAAATCTGCCATAATTCTCGGGACGTTACAGAAAACGACCCTAACAGTCCTAACCTCTGCCACTCTCCCCCAGCGTCGTAACCTTTCCTCTCTCCCTTCTATTGTCACTCTCCCCTTCTCGCTCCAAGCCTCTCCCTCCTTTGAGCATCAGATGGAAAAACATACGAATACTTACTGTATAATTCAGATAATGCCTGTATTATAAATCATGGCAACAGGGCAAGAGAGGGAACTTGGGAAATTTACTAAACGTGTGTTCTGGGATAGACGTAAGCCCCTTCACAGGTCTGGTGAAAAAAAAAAAAAATTGGTAGAGCACAATACCCTGGACGTTTCTCCCACTGTCCTCGTAACCAGGGAAACGGCAGGATTCCCCCTGAGAGTCTGAAGGTATTATGTTCTTACTAGTGATGGGGGCGGGTGTGTCAGGGTGGAAATGTAAGGGTAGGAGTGTGAGGTGATAGTGAGGCGATGGGAAAATATAAAGGAGAGTGTGTGGGCATGAGATGAAAGCCGGAGGATGGAAGCAAGTGAGAGAAGGTTGAGGAACTGGGCTGAAGGTGGAAGCAGGAGCTGAGAGCACAGGGTGGGAGGCATGAGGTGGGCGTAAAGGTGAAAGGGAAGCAGGTGAGTGTGAGAGAAGGTAATGGGTGGGGTACATGGGATGAAAGTGTGAGCTCGATGAAAGAAGATATAATAGGGGGAAAAAGTGTAAAGTGAGAATATGAGTCGGGGCGCCTGGGGAGAGAATGTGAAAATGGAGTAATATGAGATTACGATGATAGGGTATGAGGGTTAGTGAAAGAACATGAACATCAGCGTGGGAAGGTAAGAGATTGAGGGTGAGTGTGGCAGCATGAGGGGAGAATGAGAGAATGGCCGTATAAAGGCTAGTGTGGAAGAATGAGGGGAGAATATGAAGAAGTAATGATGATGTAAATGGGTGTGGATGAAGATATGATGATGAATGTGTAAGAGGTGAGTGTGTGAGAAAGAGGGGTGTCACTTCTGAATCTCCGTCACGTCTGTCCTGTATCGTCACGCCGGTGGGAGTGTGGCCTCCCCGTCATAGAGGTGGGTCATACAACTCATGTTTCACCACAGATTTGACCTCTGACTTGGGTCACTGACGATGGGTGTGGTGGGCGGTTAGGGAATTAGCTGAGAGGCGTGGGAAGAGACATTCCTTGTCAGAGACTGAAATATGACCCACATTACATCAAATTCAACAATGTGGTTGATGATACGTATAACTGGGTAACGGTAATAGAGCGACATAAAAGAGGAATATTCTGGACGATAAAAGAAGAGGAAAGGAAACTTTATAATCGAGCGAATGACCAGAATCTTATATGGCTGGTGGCCTAGAATTCTGTGGAGTGAGACACAAAGTAAACAAAGGGATGGTATGAGGATAGGCGATCGGCAGAAAACAGGGTTGGAAGGAAAGAGAAGGAACCGCGAGTTTACTTTCTGTGTGGCAAGTTCCATGGATATGATTCAAGTAATAACTCTTTAGTATGATCCAAAATTACCATGAGACGATGTCATTTTGAAAAGGTTGAGAAGGAAAGGAAGGAAAAGGAGTAAGAAAATGAGAGTAATATGGAGAGGAAGAGGACGGTCAATAAACCAGCCCCTGAAGAAACTGGCAAGTGGGCTTTAATTAGTGAGGATTTTCTGGTACATAAAAGGGTTGACCTTGATTGCCAGCAGTTATTTAGACGGCGGAGAGAAACTGCCTTTATCTCGACATCTCTTACATTTCTGCCCACGGACTATTTCCCAGTGCTTCTGAAATTTCCGTTTCTCTTGTTGCTGACACGTTGCCGCTTCTAACAGCGTATTTGTGTGTGTTGCCCAATGTCACCCCTACACTATTAAAAAAAAAAAAAAAAAAAAAAAAAAAAAAAAAAATCCAGCAGAACTGCAAGGGGCTTGCTGTCCTCAGCCTGACTCAGAACGTTCTTAGATGCATCAGCGTCCAGCATTCGGTGGCTTATTCTTGCATCAAGATATATATTTTGTAACAAGACAGTTTAACAAGTTGCTGGCCAAAGTTTCTCTATGCTGACTAAACTGGCTGGCCGTAGATAGAATATGATATTCCAAAGAAAATTTGAAGTGTGTCCACTGCGTCGGAAAATGTTTATCCAAATAGTTTTTAACCTTTGGATTCCTCTCTGCTGGATTAATCAGTCTGTCGGTGGCCAAAGTGATATCGTCTTGCGATAGCTAAAGTTAATGTATGCCTCCAGTGCCCAGGAAAAACGCAAATGAAAGTGCGTTTTATTCCCTTTATCTGCCAAAGGTTTTCCACTACTTGACAGTATCTCTTGATCTTAGTCTGCATAAAGTAGTATGTGCATATTTTGCCTGACAAAGCACTAGGCTATTTTTAGGATTAAATAAAAGAGTCTGATATACTTTTTCTGCGGAAAACTATGACAGCAATAAAGGTAATCATAAAAGAAAGAGTCAGGGTTCAGAGATAAATTTTTTAAGGGTGTCTACAGTTAAGAAGCGGGTGTGAGGCTGAGACAACAAGCACAACCATACGCCCCAGTTATGTCTCCCTCCAGCCCAGTGTGTCTCTAGCCCCATTAATATTCCCGGGACTGTTTCACCCAACAATACACGACTCACAACACTGACGGGGAGACTCTCAAGGATACAATGCCCTCGTTTCCAGCTCTGTATGGGAGCCCTCTTGAAAAATTAAGGAAGGTTAATGAAGGTGATGCTGAATTATAGATGTGAAGAGGATGGAGTTTGTCGTTGTTGTGCCGTGTGGATCTAGGCACTGTCGTTGCTTCTGCTTTGTTTGTCAGTGAGTCTTGACCTGAATTACTCCTACGTTCGTATACAGTACATGCAGAATGGCATATGCGGTAACATATTTACATCTAGGCCTACGTACATACACAAGCACACGCAAACAAACATATTTATATAAACACTAACATAAACTTTCACACACACACACACACACACTCACGCGCGCAAACACACACACACACACACACACACACACACACACACACACACACACACACACACACACACACACACACACACACCTCAAAAAAAAAAAAAAAAACTGCAGAACAAGAAAAAAAAGGCACTGAGAATAGAAAACAAAACGCAGCTAGAAACACAGAGGTGGTTTGTCTAGCTCGATCCAGCACCCAACAATACACAGCACAAACACTCCCATCTTACACAAAGCCTCTTATTCATACACATACGTAGACACACGAGTTTTTACAAAGGATTTTCTGTACACACTCCAGACTGCCTGGGCCTCTCCCGCGCCCTACCTCCTGTGTTGCTCTAAGAGGCCAAGATAACAGCTTGATTTTCTTCCTCACCTCCCACCTCGTCCCCATGAGAAAGGAGGAAACAGGACTACCTTAAATTCTTTGTGTGGGTGCGCGTGTGTATGTATACGTAATTAGGTCGTAGATTGTGTCATCGTCTATTGACAGACAGATAAGTAATTTTACATTGTTGTGAAAACAGCATAGTACTTTAGTGATTTCCTTCGAGTAACAAAGCTTCTGTATCTGGGAACGAAAATAGTATGGGACTGACTGGTTACTCGTTGCATATTTGTATCTGCCTTCTGTAATTAACCAGTGTAAGCGTTTGCCTGTGGACAAAAAGTGGCGAAGTTATCAAAGCAAATACACCCGTATTATACAAGAGCCTCTGTGTAGCTTATTACCTCACTTCATTGCACCTTTTTTTTTTTCGTGTTATTAAATTTGTGACCAAATTTGTAAGCCTACACTGATGACTGTAACTTATTTCGTAATCTGTGAAGCCACATCTGCCTGATGGCCTTCTTGTGAATTTCACCTTCGTACTTCCGTTTGTGTCACGTCGCAGTTATAATCACAGCAAAGGTTTAACAAGGAACTTATTTTGTGTACCGAAATTTTATCGAATGCAAGAGTCACGAGGATGTCCTTGATTCCCCATTTTTTTTTTTTTACACGAGATCAGCAGTATTTAGAATTCTTCAGTACAATGCATTTTATACTTAATATTCTTGTGTGAAAAACTTTTAAGTTCTGATAAAATTCACCTTCACTGAAAAGTCTTGATGCACCATGATATCCAAGCGAGGAACCTGCAGTGAGTTACCTTCTTGTATTTGCATTCATGGGGACATATGCACCAGAAGCAAAGGACAGCAGAACAACAAAAAGTACAACGAACTGTCCTCAGAAACAGAGACATAATCGTGGCAAACCCTGTGACGACTTCACTAAACCTCTCCTCCTCGCTGTCCTTCCAGGTCGTGTGTGTCGGAGCATGGGGAGTATTGTGAACAAACTCGCCTCGTAACTGGGGTTTAGACACACCTTACGAGCGGGGTTTATGTGGTGGAGGGAGGCCGTCTGGAGACTGCTCAAAATGCTAATGTGCGAATGGTGGGGCCGCCAACCTTGATCGTCCCTTCTTCTTCCTCCTTTTCCCCTGTGATTCAACAATACTCACTCTGTTACAATTTTGCGTTGTTTGATTTGCTGACAAGTTTATAGCATGTCCTGTCATGATACCATGTCTGTCATTAATATACACATCCTCTCGGAAGTATCCATGCCAGCCAAATGATAAATCCCACGCTTACCTCAATTCCTTTATTCCGATTACTTAACCATTTATATCTTATTCAACTTACAACAGATCTCTACTAGTTAAGGGGTTAATGAAGTCTGTATCTAAACCTGCCTGTCCGAATAAATTCTCTAAAGTCGAAAGAAATCGTCTGGAAAAAACTAGAATATTAAAAAAAAAAAAAAGTTAAGTTGTCGGTTCGAAGGTGATATGATACATTTCCCTGAACGTCGCGGCAAACGTAAGATCCAACTATAAGCGAGGGAGGTAAACAAGCTTTTCTAATCTACTTTCCACAATATTACATCTTGGAGTCTTGAGAAAGGCATATTGAAATGGCATGTATGATAAAGGGAGTACCAACCTGCTAGTTCATCATGTGGTGTATTCCTGATTGTCACATACATATCCCCTTCCAAACACACACACACTCACACATATCATGCGGATAAAGGTTCCCCGGATGATTTGCATACTTTAAAGCTTTACATATAATTTTTAATCTGTAAAGGAATGCCGGGTCCAGATACATATTTCAGCGGGTACCAGCAAAATTACCAATATTGCTGATAGAAATTAAATCTATATTATGTCCCTGATTAAATGGAAGTTTCCACGATATTATGCGTTTGTAATTACAGTCGCATACGTGTTTTCATCCACATTTGATGCATTTTGGTTTTCACTTATTTATTTATTTATTCATTTATTACCTCATTCAGTCAGATCATTCAGAAGTACATGTTTGTCTTGTTACCACTAGTCAGTTCTATCTAACTTTAGGCAGTCTCTCTCTTAGCAAAGGATATGGAAACAAACTCAGTGAACTGTCTCAGGAAGATTATATTCGCCTCATCTCACGTGTGCGGCAGCTAAACGATTTTAAGCTTAGGAGGAACTTATTGAAGTGAAGGGGACAGAAACAACCTCCAAAAGACCGTCTCAGTAACAAAGTATCTAGTGTATTACGCTTGCTACACCCAGAAGATTTTAGCTCATTGAACTCATTTTTGTTTTTTTTCATTACTTTCTCCCTATATCTCGACGTCTTTATTCACCTTCTGACACTTCTTGAACAGTAGGGCTTAGACATGACCCTAATAAACCTCGCCGATATGTGAGACCTTTGCTAAGTTGAGGAAAATCGTCTAATACCGGTGAGTTAACTAAAAGAGGACATCACCCAGGATCAAGGGGTTTGTGAGAGACGACTCAGGTGTGTGTGTGTGTGTGTGTGTGTGTGTGTGTGTGTGTGTGTGTGTGTGTGTGTGTGTGTGTGTGTGTGTGTGTGTGTGTGTGTGTGTGTGTGTGTGTGTGTTTTCAATGTACAGTGTGCCTTCTTATATCCCATCATTGTTCTCGTTGAGTAAAATGGTGACAATAAACACGCACACGCACATACACAAGGAGACCGTGATCAAGAAGACACACAAGACCTTTCCTAACGATTCATAAATTTCCCACCATTCCTGCCGCGGGTTACTCGTTTCTTTCCCCTTAATCCCGTGTCAGTGAAAAGGTCTGTCAATAAAGAGGAGTCTCGTCCCTGATACTCCTGGTAATTGACATTTGTTGTGTATTCCTAGAGTAAGATGCTCTACTCACCACACACACTCATTACTCTGGATTAACACCTTCGATCACATTATTTGGTTTTATTCTTGTTCTTACCTTGCGATTATATTAAGATACGGTGAGGTAATTCATAGCCGTGGCGTTTAATTGAGGTCAATTTCAATCCGTTTACATCTAGTGGTTTCCGCGATAAAAAGTCAGGAAAATGCAGGAAGACAGTGAGAAAAAATTGCTCGTTTATCAAGAGGCTGGAAGTGGTTGTGGTGAGGACGGCCATGTCATTGAAGTATTCCAGTTGAGGTTACAGTTTTGCTTACTACTGACAGCGAAACACAAGAACAAGCGTAGGAAATAGGAGTGGGGGAAAAATGCGATAGGAAGAAGCAGAGACAGTAGTTACTTTATTCCCGTCACGTTGAAAGCATCCCGAAGCCAAAGTATAAGTCACTCTGTATCAAAACTAAATCATGATACAAATGCCGGGTAAAAATGCGACAGGAAGAATTTGAGAGAATAGTTACTTTTTCCCCGTCACGTTGAAAGCATCCTGAAGCCTAAGCATGAGTCACACAGTAGCAAACCTAAAATATAACACAAATGCCAGAGTACTGTAGCGGATAACAAGGGTAGTCAATTCCTAACCCCTTCCCTTCGTGTGATCCCCCCTAGCCTGCTCGTAATCGCCTAGCAGTAGCGGAACTAGAACAAATAAATGTCACCGTAATGCAGGGGTTGTAAATTGGGGAAGGCTAGGGATGTCGAGTGGAAATGCGTGGTGATCAATGAAGAAAGAGAGAAGTACGTGGACAGAAGGATGACACAAAGGTGGAAACTGAGAGAGAGAGAGAGAGAGAGAGAGAGTAAAGATTCAAGGCTGACAATTAATGCAAGAACGAAGGGAGGACACAAAGGGACAAAAAAGGTAACACAAGGATGGGGAATATTAAAAGAAAGAGAAAGGCTATGTGGAGAAAAGGAAGGTAAAAAGCAGATGAATAAGAGAAAAGTGAAGGGAAGAGAGACAATGTGAGAGAGGAAGAAAGAGTCAGGACATCGAGAGTAGGGGTTATGGAAGAGCGTGTGGAATCGAGAAAGAGAGGGAAACATGCAGAGAGAAGGAAAGACGAAAAGGATGAGGTATAAGAGAGGAATGTAAGGGAGAGAAAAAGGGTGAAGGAGAGAAACAAAGGCGGGCAGGAAAGGAGAACGTGTGTGTGTGTGTGTGTGTGTGTGTGTGTGTGTGTGTGTGTGTGTGTGTGTGTGTGTGTGTGTGTGTGTGTGTGTGTGTGTGTGTGTGTGTGTGTGTGTGTGTGTGTGTGTGTGTGTGTGTGTGTGTGTGTGTGTGTGTGTGTGTGTGTGTGTGTGTGTGTGTGTGTGTGTGTGTGTGTGTGTGTGTGTGTGTGTGTGTGTGTGTGTGTGTGTGTGTGTGTGTGTGTGTGTGTGTGTGTGTGTGTGTGTGTGTGTGTGTGTGTGTGTGTGTGTGTGTGTGTGTGTGTGTGTGTGTGTGTGTGTGTGTGTGTGTGTGTGTGTGTGTGTGTGTGTGTGTGTGTGTGTGTGTGTGTGTGTGTGTGTGTGTGTGTGTGTGTGTGTGTGTGTGTGTGTGTGTGTGTGTGTGTGTGTGTGTGTGTGTGTGTGTGTGTGTGTGTGTGTAGTCTGGTCGATATACTTTGTCCTCGTCTCCCCTCTTCTCATTCCTCTCATATTTCCCTTCTTTCTCCTGTTTCCTCCCTACTAGCTTACTTATATCGCCCATTTCCTTCTAATTCTCAATATCCCTTTATATTCCCTTCTCTCATTCTTTACATTCCGTCCACTTTCTCATAGTTTCTCCTTACATTCGTCTCTTTGTCCTCGATTCCTCTATTCTTTGTTTTAACTTTTTGCACTCTCTCTCTCTCTCTCTCTCTCGTCTGTCATTTTCCAAGTTAAAATTTCCTCCTATATCCTCCTAGTTCTTAGTGTCTTTCTTGTACCCTTCATTTATATTTTCACAGAACTATTATACACTCTATTTTCTTTTCCATCCTCCCATTTTCTGCGTTCTCGCGACAACCATTCCATATTCTTCCCGCATCCCTCGTTCATCCGGAGTTCCCTGCGTAGTCTTCATTATTCATTTCGTTTCCCACTGTCGATTTGCAGTTATTCGCCTATATTCTCTATTTTTTTTTCTTTTCCCTGCAACATCAATTTCACACCCTTTTCACTGCCCAGACATTTCCTCTCACCTCCTAACATCATATAATTATTTCTTCAAAATCCGTCTTTTAATGTAAGACCTGTCAGACTCCTTAGTATTTTTTTTTATCCTTCCGTGTTAGGCCCTTCGTCACCTTCCTCATTCCGTTCATTTCCTTCTTCCTGCCCTTACCTCACAACATCGTAAGCCGACTTCCTGCAGTACCTCTATTTACGAAAGTTATATAATTTTCTCCCGACATGTCTCTGAGTTACCGTGTTTCCGTTCTCTCTAATTCTTTTCTTTCCATTTCCTTCTTCCTTTTCCTACTTCTTCTCTTTCGCAATTCTTTTTCCTTCAGGTTTCTTCTCGTTTGGGTTGGGGTCTTTTGTTTGATTATTCTGTCAGTATCGCAAATTATTTCGCTTTGGAGGAGACCTTTTATAATGCATGGGCTGTCACATTTTACACCTTCACCTTGTTCAAAAACAGAATGAAGCTGTCCATTGCTAGTATGAATAATGTGCAAGAAACTTCATCGGACTGTAGATGTTTATTTTTCTTTTCTTTCTTTTTTATTTCGCACTGTCCTCTATGCCTCCCCATTTTTCCAAGTTTTCTCCCTCCTACCCTTTCTTCTTTTCCTCAGTTCCCATATTTTTCTCTCCTACAAGGAGAATATGTTTTCACCCGTTTGTTTGTTAGTTTGTCTGTTGGCAGGATTACTCAAAACCTAAAAGAGAGATTTGGACCAAATTTGGTGGGTAGATAGCCCATGTCCCAGAGAACAATCGATTAACTTTTGGGACCGATCCGGATCGCATTACAGATTCTGGATCCAGAAAACACTTTTTGCGAAACCCTAATCAATGATGAGAAAACCTAACCCATTATGAAGAGTGGTTTGGAAATTACGTTGCCCTCATGGGAGAGATGCGCTCCACTGAGTGCCCCTCTAGTTTAATCTTAGTTTCCTTGCAATTCTTATTTTCTCTACGTCATTTCCATTGCTCTTATCTGGTCTACAGGCTTCCTTACCATTACGGTTCTTGTTTTCTTTCCATTTTTATTTTTTCTCTGTCCTTCCAGGCATCAAAATTTTGTCCTCTTCTCTTATTTGCACATACTCTCTTTTTCAGAGTATGTGCAATTTTACTTACTAATATCCCCCCTCTCTCTCTCTTTTCATTCCTTCTCTTTCTCATCCCCGATTCTCTCTTCCTCCTTCGATCCATTCTCCTCAATTTCCTCCTCTTCGTCATCCACTCCCTCTTCCTCTCCCTCTCCTCCCTCACATATTCCTTTATCAATCTGAGAGTCTGTAAAACTTCGGTAAGCGGACTCCATCGATACCTTCCGCAATTTTGCACAGACTCCCTGGAAAATTGAATAACTTGCTCCACATATGATTACCCACGAGAATTTAAAGGAATGGGAATATCATAAATACTTTTTTATGGAACCCCAAGCTATCTAAGTATTGTGTGTCGCCTGAATTGTGTTATCTTGCAATATCTTAGCTAAAATTTGTAAGACCGCATTCATATTGTTAAGTGCAGTTTTGGTCAGTTCTCTTAACCTATCTTGACACCGTGAGAAAAATGAATATCACAAAAATAATCGATAATACTGCAGTGGGGTGGAAGGGTAGTAATCTATCTATCTATCTATTGCCAGACGCCTCAATCCCGTTTGGAGTGGCCACAAACAAATAGCCTCCACGTCGCCCTGTCTCCCGCCATTTCACTGCCCTGCTCCCAACTCACACCCCCCTCTCTCATATACCTCTCCACCCCATCCCTCTCTCATCCTCGGCCTCCCCCTCCCTCTTCCCCCCTCCAACTCACTCACATACACTCTCTTCGTCAGTCTTTCACCCTCCATCCTTTCCACATGGCCAAACCACCTCAAGTGTGTTCCTCATAACACTTCCTATCACATCCACATCCACACCACAACGCTCCTTTATATCCTCATTCGTCAGCCTGTCTCTCCATGTGACTCCACAGGCTCCTCTTAAATAACTCATTTCCACTGCTCTCACTCTTGACTTGTGTCCTTCCAACAACGTCCAAGCTTCACTTCCATACGTTAGAGTTGGTATCACAATACTGTCATGTTGTAACTTTTTCACTTCCATGCTCAATTCCCTGTTTCTTATCACTGCTTTCAAAGAACCAGCAACCTTTCTTCCCTGCTGTACCCTTTCAAGCACTTCACCCTCCAAACCTCCATCCTTACTCATCACACTACCCAAGTACTTAAACGTACTCACATTTTCCAATTCCTCACCATCCAACCTCGCTGTACATTCACTGACTTCACCTCTCTCAAAGACCATCACTTTACTCTTCCCTACATTCACCTTTAGATTCCGTTTCTTACACACTCTCCCAAACTCATCCACCAAGCCTTGCAGCTCCCCTTCGTCTTCACTCAACAACACTGTATCATCTGCAAACAACAGTACAAGGAGTTTCCAAACACTATCCTCTCTCACCAGGGCCACTCCAACATCCACTACCCTACCTTGTACCTCTTTTATTACCCCATCCATGAACAGATTGAACAACCATGGAGACGTGACACATCCCTGTTTCAACCCAACCTCCAAAGAGAAAAATTCACTTAGTTCACCATCCGCACGCACTACAGCCTTAGCACCATCATACATACTCTTCACAGCATTCAACAACTTTCCATCTACTCCATATATTCTTAATACTTTCCACAATCCTTGTCTATCCACCCTGTCATATGCTTTCTCCAAATCCATGAAAGCCGCATACAACTTCTTTCCCTTCTCTAGAAACTTTTCCACTAAAGATCTAAGAATGAATATCTGATCTACACAACCTCTTCCCTTCCTAAAGCTTCGTTATTTTGGAACCCACGATGTGTAAAAGGACTATTGACGGCAACTGTGTATACTTGGAATGGTACTTGCGATATATTGACAAGGTGTTCCTGCCACAATATGTTTACGCTGCTCTTGTCAAGGGCGGTAGTATCAATACCCGGTAGGTAATTCTTTTGTGTGTCATGCATTTTCTTTGTCTGATATTGATAAATTGGCTTTGGGAAGCTCATTTTATTGCAAAAGAATTTGGATGATTATGTTCTGACCAATAAAGAAATATTTACCCTTTCAATATGGTGACGTCATTTGGGCTATTGTACTCGTAGATTCCTCATACTCAATTTACGAGAGTCCCTTAGTAGTGAAGAGGTTAATGACGTCTGTGCTTAATTCTTCCAGTCTGAAGAGTCTGTCTTAAACTGAATATAACTGCTATGTAGCAGTAAGAATAACAAAGACCCAACCTTACGAAAGTTAAACCAGTCTTGAAAAACTGGCGTAAAAAAGTCAGCAATAGCAAAAACACTGATGACAAATCAAGCAATATGCGGTTTCGTGAGGATAACAGTAATTTTATTCCGTTATCCCTTTCAGTAAAAATGCTTCCTTTTCTTGTTTTTTTTTTCCCCCTATCCTTAGCTGGTAAAAGAATAAAATGCCAAGACGAAGACGACGACGACGATGATGCTGATGAGGATGATGACGATTCTTTGTTACCGCCAAAATCTTTATGCAACTTACATAAGCCTCCTGGACTGAAAAGGTTAATGGGCATTATTTTCGTTACCACAGATAGGCCCTTATAATACCCGCGTTCAAGAAGCGAGAGCAGATACTAAAATTTACTGGTGTGTGTGTGTGTGTGTGTGTGTGTGTGTGTGTGTGTGTGTGTGTGTGTGTGTGTTTTGGTCCGTCCGTTTTTGGGTACAGACTAGGTAATCAATGTAGCAATTCCAACACTTCCTTCATGCGCCAAGATTGGAAGAATCCATGCTTCTCTCACATCTACTTTTGGGCACAGTTACACACCTATTATTTCTGAGATATGACCAGTTATCTTATTCAGGAATGGCGTAATGGTAATAGCGATAACTTCTAATACGTCAGAAGATATTACAGAAGGAGAATGTATTTGTGACTACCCGGAATCGATTACATAGTTCATTTTCATCACCTGACCACTAACATTTTACATATCCCTAACTTGAGATTTTTCAAAGCTATTGAATTTTTATGAGAATCTGTAAGATTTCTTGTAATTATTGTTTGGGCTCACGCGTTGGAGTTGTGACAATTTTCATGGTAGAATAATCTCTTGAAGCTTATATTTCTTTTCCGCGTTCTCATTATGATATTCTTGTTAATTTCATTCTATTTCATCAAGTACTTGAGTTTTGCACCTACTACCTCCTCACTCTTTTTCCTTTGAACGATATACGATTATTATCTTCTTTTTCATCCTCTTTCATGCTGTTTTTCAACAGCTCATTCTCTCAATTTCCTCCTCCTCCTCTACTTTAGGTCTCCTCCTCTGGTGCCCCTGTCTCCTTCCCCTGCACTTCCTCGTTCTCATTATCTTATTTTCGCTTTCTCTTCCGTTTCTTCTTCTCCCTTTTTACCTTTCATCCTCCTGCTAATGTTCTTTCTTCGAATCGTTATTCCCACTTTGTTCATTCTCATTCTCTTGGTTGTTTCATTCATTTACCCATCTTACTTATCCCGTCTGTCTCATCTTTCTCTGTTTCTTTTCTTCATTTTTCTTTCTCCTTTTACACAACTTCTCTCCACCCTCCTCCTCGCTCTTTCCCTCCTCCTCCTGCCCTAGTCTTAATCCTGTCACGTCCTCCTCTGCCTCCTCTTTGGTCTCATTTTTCTTTCTTAAAGTTGCGTGTGTTTTTGTACTTGTCTGCTTATGTACTTTTCTGGGTTTGTGTGTGTGTGTGTGTGTGTGTGTGTGTGTGTGTGTGTGTGTGTGTGTGTGTGTGTGTGTGTGTGTGTGTGTGTGTGTGTGTGTGTGTGTGTGTGTGTGTGTGTGTGTGTGTGTGTGTGCGTGCGTGCGTGCGTGCGTGCGTGCGTGCGTGCGTGCGTGCGTGCGTGCGTGCGTGCGTGCGCGCGCGCTTGCCTATGTGTGTGTGTTTGCGCTTGTTTGTGTATGTGCGTGTGTGCCGTGCCACCTGGCCACCGCCTGAATGAGGGGTGAAGCGTAAGTAATCCTCCACACATTTAGGCAGCGCTTAATTACCCCTTAATACATCACGCCACCTCGACTGACTAACTAAACTCTCCCCCGCCACACGCCAAGGCATGGAGGGGAAAACACAACACAACACCTGGTTAGAAGAGATGCACACAGTTGCACAGACACTTAGCTACAAATCTGGTCATCCTATCAAGAAAGATTGGGTGATTAGAGAAACTGATTTTGACTGTGTAACAAGAAATGATTTTAACGAAACAAGTTGGACTTACCTTTACAGAAAAATATATTCTTTTCAAGACGTCACTACATCGCAGCAGAACGTCTATCCTTATACACTTCCTCCTCCGACCTGAAAATAGAAATTGAAAGACCAATGAGGAGAGCAATTACAGAAGGTAACTAAATCCCGTAATGTCGACCATTTAATAGTTCTGTGCTGGGAACTGATACTTTGGGTTACAGTTTCGTATGATCAGATATGTATTATATCATCATACTAGCCCAAATTTTCTGTCAAATGACACTACTATAGTATGAAGAAAAATATTTATTCCGCAAAGCGGACGCCATCAAAACCAGGCCATAGTTATTACAGAGATCTAGAGATCACTGTGTCAGGAAAATATAATGAATGGTAGTAATACTGAAATGGAAACAAGCATAACAAAACTGTGCAGCCTCACTTCACAACAGAAGATTTTATGAAGCGAAGAGATTTACAACTAACCCAAATAATACCATAGGTATTTCTAAAGAGATTTCCGAAATATTACAATAGCTAACTGTAAAATAGTTTCTTGTAATACTCCCGAGCGCTTCTGGTTGCTAGGTAACACTCTGTCAGA
Organism: Coenobita brevimanus; assembly: GCF_032717465.1. NCBI lineage: Eukaryota > Metazoa > Arthropoda > Malacostraca > Decapoda > Coenobitidae > Coenobita > Coenobita brevimanus. The sequence goes on from NC_137046.1 coordinate 32,430,434, forward strand.
ATCTCTTCCTCCTTCTTACCCTAGGAAAAACAAAAAGAAAAAAAAAAAGCGCCTAGCCTACACACAGTTCGCTGGAGTGGAAAACGTAGTAGTACTTTCATGACACAGAATAAGTACATAAGAGTATTCACATACACTTTGTTGATAAAATACTTAAAACATTACTCAGTTTTCTGCTCATGTGATTAATGATGCCAACGTCTTAAAAATGTTTTTCCCGGCATTTTAATGGTGAAGTATAATTCTAGTACTTAAGTACACGTTGTGACTAACACGCACCTGAAGGAACAATTATCTGTAGCACAGGTAACAGCACATAATGACAAAAAAGATAAAATAAATGAGTAAAATAGCTACATAAGTAAGTAAACAATCAAATTTTTAACACAGATCCTAACATTTTACAAGATACTGATGGATCATAGGCAATATTTATCAAGGTCTGATGTCTTCTTAACCGCGAAAATTTCTTACCTCGACTCCTTCTCCGTGATCACTTCCACCAGATCCTTTAACTACCGCTGTTTAATCGTATATACTATTGTCTCTGAAAGTATATTTTTATCTGCCTTATTACATTCTATGACCTTCATGACAGCTAAATGTAACATTTTTTAACTGAGCCAGCGTCTTCTCTGTCTAAACTAGAGGCTGTCACACGCACAAAAAAATAGATATAAGGTTGAAACTAGCTATTAAATTAGCTAACAACAAGTTTACACGATGCACTGCCAGTCATTGAGGTAATATGTAATCGGGACGAAGTCACATTATTTACTTAAACTATTTCCTAAAACAGGAGCTTATTTCCTGTTTCTTTTTATCCGCTGTGTTTTCGTAATAGATTGTTGGTGGAGAAGAGAGAGAAACTGAGGAGATGGAAGGAGCACTTTGAGGATTTGTTGAATGTAGAGAGCGAGAGCAGTGCGAGTATAAGTGGTTGGGGAATGGCTGGGATAAGAAGAGATGAGAGGAGGGAGGAAGATATCAGTAGGGCGGAAGTAGTGGAAGCGATGAAGAAGATTAAGCTGGGAAAGGCCCCAGGAATTGATGGAGTGTGTGGTGAAATGCTTAGGTATGGGGGTGAGATTGTTGTGGAGTGGATATGGAAGTTGTGTAGATTGGCTTGGGAAGAGGGAAGGGTTCCAGAGGACTGGAAATCAGGTATAATTGTTCCTTTATACAAAGGAAAAGGGGAGAGAGAAGTATGTGGTAACCATAGGGGTATTTGCCTACCTAGTGTGACTGGTAAAATATATGGTAGAATACTCATTGATAGGGTTAGGCATATGACAGAGGAGCTAGTTGGAGAAGAACAAGGGGGATTTAGGAAGGGAAAAGGGTGTGTAGATCAGATATTTGTTCTAAGATGTTTAGTGGAGAAGTATCTAGAGAAGGGAAGGAAAGTGTATGCTGCCTTCATGGACTTGGAGAAAGCTTATGACAGAATAGATAGATAAGGTATGTGGAAGGTATTAAGAATATATGGAGTGGAGGAGAAATTGTTGAGTGCTGTGAAGAGTATGTACGAGGGAGCTAGGGCTACGGTGCGAGTGGATGGTGAGCTGAGTGAGTTCTTTGATCTCAATGTGGGACTGAAACAGGGTTGTGTGATGTCTCCATGGCTGTTTAATATATACATGGATGGGGTTGTACAGGAGGTGCAGGGTAGAGAAGTGGATGTGGGGGTGGCTCTAATGAATGAGGGTGAGATTTGGAAGCTTCCGGTGTTGCTGTCTGCTGATGATACAGTACTGTTGAGTGAAGATGAATGGGAGTTGCAAGGTTTGGTGAATGAATTTGGGACAGTGTGTAGGAAGAGGAATCTGAAAGTTAATGTAAACAAAAGTAAAGTTATGGTGTTTGAGAGGAATGAAGTCACAGAGTGTGCAGTGAGGTTGGATGGTGAGGATATGGAGAATGTGAGTGCATTCAAGTACTTGGGTAGTGTGATGAGTAAGGATGGAACTTTGGGGGATGAAGTGCGTGAAAGGGTACAGCAGGGAAGGAAGGTTGTTGGTACACTGAAAGCAGTGATGAGAAATAGGGAGGTGAGTATGGAAGTTAAGAAGTCACTGCATGATAGTATTGTGATCCCTACCCTGACGTATGGAAGCGAGGCATGGACCTTGCAAGAGGGGAACAAGTCAAGAGTGAGAGCAGTGGAAATGAGTTACTTGAGAGGAGCATGTGGAGTGACGTGGAGGGACAGGTTGACGAATGAAAAAGTGAAGGAACGCTGTGGGGTGGATGTGGATGTGGTTGAGAAGATTAGGAGAAATACACTGAGGTGGTTTGGACATGTGAAGAGAATGGAGAATGAAAGACTGACTAAGAGGGTGTATGTAGGTGAGGTGGAGGGAGGGAGAGGTAGACCGAGGATGAGGTGGAGGGATGGAGTTGAGAGGTATATGAGGGAGGGGGGGGTGAGTTGGGGGGAGGGTAGTCAAATGGTGGGTGACAGAGCGACTTGGAGGCGTTTTTTCTGCGGCCACCCTTTGCGGGATTAGGGCGTCGAGCTATAGATAGATAGATAGATAGATAGTTTTCGTAATTATATGTCACATTGCGTCTTTCCATTATTTACTTTAATCGCCACTTTGCTTTTGAAAATCTAAAGGAACACCACTTAACCCTTTTACAACATTGTCATTACCCCACAATTACTGTATGTTCAGCATATGAGATAATCTTATAACGAGGTATTGTCTAGTCTTCGTTAACCCTTCACTACTCTCCTTGGCTGGATAAAAACAGTCTGGTAGTTGTAAAACAATAGAAACAAGAAGTTATCATAAAGAAGTGTTTAATAAATGATAGTATAGAAGAGAGACGCAATAAAAGAAACTTATTTAAGAATTAAAAAATATATATATGGCCAAATAAAAAGAGACGAATTAATAAAGGATGAAACAGCAGATATGTGACATCCCAAGAATCAACTCACCGTAGATGATGCAGTATACCAGTGTACGCAGCAAGAAGCACTGTGCAAGACGACTAAGTGCTCCTAGAGTTCCGAGTCAAATCGAGACATGATTCAGTATACCTCGCCATCAAGCACTCATAAGTCGATGTCGCAAGAACACTCATTATTAATTAATGGTCAAACTTCATTCATAGGAGGCTTACTCATGTCTTGAGCTAGAGCATGGTAACTATGGATCTCTCTGTGATTCTATGATATTAATTTGCATTTTTCTAGTTCCATTATTTTTTTATCTTATTTTTTTTTGTTTTACCCGCTCTCTCCTCAGGTTCTTCTCTCAATCCACACACACACACACACACACACACACACACACACACACACACACACACACACACAATCATTCATAATTTCCCCGTTATTTTAAGTCGTACGTGTTCTACTCCCATTTGCCACCATATACACATTCTTATGTATAGACCACTCACTTTCACTCTTTGCCTCAGTGTTCATTCTTTGTTCCTTAACCTGTCCTTCTTACACAATTATTTACATATATACAGAGTTTTTCCACTACTTTATCTGGTGTATTTTAGCTGTGGTTCTGGTCCGTCGAAAACTGTTAGTGGCTTTGGAACGTGAAATAACGGATCAAGCATGATGTATAAATGACGACGTAACTAGAAAGACCAACTAAGTTCCGAAAACAGGAGAGTTACAAGGTAATAAGATAAGAAGAGAGGACAATGAAGTAAGTGACGTAAATGAATATACAAAATAAATACCCGGTAAATAAACTGATGCAACAGGAGACTTAGGAGAGATTATGTAAGAGACGCTACTAAGGCATCACGTAGGAGACAGAAACACAAAAGCATGAAGAAACTAATAGCAGACGAAACTAGACAGCAATCAAGGAGTGCATACCTCCGCCAGTGTCACTGCCATTAAAAAGGATCCGTATCCGTGAAGATATTGTGTGGAATACATAGGGTCCGGATCCGCCTTAAAACTTAATGACTTGTTCCTTGACCCATGGCCCACTCTTCCACGACATTTTCTTGAAATTCAGTGGGAACTTTCGGAGATTTTATACATAGGATCTGGACTCGGATCCGGATCCTTCCCCAAATTTAATCAATTCTTTTTTGGCCATGGCCCACTCTTCCACCAAAATTAATTTAAATTCATTGAAAGCTTTTGGAGATACCGTCAGGACAAACAGACAGACAGATAAACATAGGTGAACATAACCCCCTCCAACTTCGTTGGCGGAGGTAACAATGCGATATAGGGAGACAGACAGACTCACAGACATTTTATATGACAGAGAGTGAAGGAGGGTTAGACAACTGGCGACATTACAAAGACAGAGCGTAACAGAATCCGTGACAATACGGGAGAAAGTGTAGGGCGAGGTGAGGTAACAGGAAGCGGCACATCACATCCCCGCCAGACGACCACCGCTGTGACGCCAGGGACCCCAAGACGTTGTGCTCTGATGGTTACAAAGCTCTCACTTACAGACCTGGCGTGATGCGGAGATAAGGAGGGGGAGGAGGAACGAAGAGAAAGGAACAGGGAAGAAGATGAAAGAAGAAAGGAGGAAAAGAAGGAAGGATGGAGAGGAAGGGAGATGGAAGGTGAAAGGGAAGGATGTGAGGTGAGAGAGAAAAAAAAAAAAGAAAGAAAGAATGGAGGGGAAGGGGATGCGAAGATGCGGCAGAACACTGATGGAGGGAAGAAAGAAGAGGGGTGGCCAGAAGGTGGGAAGAAAAGGATGGGGAGAACACCGGAGAGGAAAAAAAAAGGAAGGTAGAGGGCTGACAGGAGGAGGGAAGGAAGGGAAAGAAAAGGTACAGCAAAAAAGGAGAAAAAAGCAGGGAGATGGGTCAGAAGAAAGATGGATGGGATGGAAGAGTGAGAAGGATATGCTAAAGCAAGAATGTAGGGGAGGAAAGATGGATAAAGGGTGGGAAGATATAAGACGGGGAAGGGGAAATGAGAGGTGGGTCAATGGCAGATGGAGAAATAAGACTAAGAAGGGGATGGGAAGATAACAATAACTAAGAATGTATAGAAGTCAAGGATAATATTCACGTGAAGAATGTGATGGCCCTGGATTGGGATGAGGCCAGTGTGACGAGAAAATGGAAACCTGTCGCTGCATCTAAATCTACACACCACATCACGCACATGTAAATTTTTCCACGTACAGAGGTCCACATACACAAATGCTCACATATAAAGGAGATACAAATGCTTAGAGACAGAATGGGAAGAAAACTGTCCAATTATTTCCTATGTATCGTCAGAGCCAACTGAAAGGGACGACTAATCTATCTCTTTAAATTCATCTAAAAAGGCAAATGAAAGGGGTAAGAGAAACAGGAGAGGTGAAGAGAAAGTGGAGGGTTAAAGAAAAATTAGAGGTACGAAGAGAAATTGGAGGGGTAAAGAGAAATTAGAGGGGTGAAGAGAAATTGGAGGGGTGAATAGACACTGGAGGGTTGAAGTAATATTGGAGGGGTGAAGAGAAACTGGGGAGGATGAAAAGAGGTCACTGGCGAGGGGAGGTGGATAATTAGCGGATGTACGGTCAGCAGAGGAAGTACAGTACTTACCTCGCCAGCTCAGCATTTACCTCAACAAATCGGTACCTAAGTCGCCCGCTCAGTACTTACTCTGTCCACTCACTATATAAACCGCCGTCATGCAGTTACCCTGTTCATTCGGTGTTTAACTTTTATACTCTGTCCATAACTCACCCACTCACCCCATAACTTACCCACTCACCCCATAACGCACCCATTCACCCGATAACTCACCCATTCACCCCTTGTCTCACCCACTCCACCCATAAATCAAACACACTGTCAGCACCTCGCTCAACTCAGTACGTAATACACATCCGTAACCACTCAATGTCAGACTGCAACAAGGGGTCTATAACTCACTCACTCATTCCAAAACTTGTCAACAGAATGAATAATTTGCCCGATAACTTAAAAATTCGCCCACTCAGTTCATAAATCATCACTCAGTTATTATCTCATCCAATCAATCCACAACTCGACTACTATAACTCACGCCATTTATAACTCTCTCATTCTAATCATAACTCGCCCACTCTGCCCCTCACTCGCCCACACAATTAACATCTCTTTCACTCAGCCCATAACTCGCCCATTTAGTGCAATCTGGCCAGCTCAGTCTTCGCCTAGCCAAATCAGCACATAACTCTCCTGCTCAGTACTTACAGCCCCTTGACCAGTCAGTACGCCACTCGCCAGGTTAGTAGTTATCACAGTGAATTATTGCTTAGATCGCCAGTACAGAAAATGACTAGCCCACCAACTACTTGAATCGCCGACAGCAATAGCTATGCAATTTCCAGACTTAACTCCTTCGTGTAGGAAAATTGGCACTATATCGCGTTTGTTCCAACCTGACGAAGAGCTCGAGCCTCTTTCACCTCAACTGATGGCCATGTGTAGTCGGACTGGAGGGCAGATTTGACTAGTACTCATGGAAGACTCACGATTGCCTTGTACCTAAAGCTCATGAAATTAAATGCAACCACGACTTAGAATTCAAGTTGTGGGAATTGCCAAGTTCCATCAGATGAAAACAATTCGACTAAAATCTGTTTACCTCCTAGATACTTTTTCTTTTACGAGTCCGACTTCCGGCATAAAACAGACAGCCCATTTCCTAAGCCTCAGATGTCTTCCATCGCGCACACGCCTTTCCCTGTCATTATTTGAGCACTAATACATACCGTTCATGATGAGTTCATGTTAGAATTGATTCATGAAGAACTGTGGTGACGGTATTAACGGAGATTTTTTAATGACATGTGGGTGAGTCTTGTGGAAGGTCATTTATAACAGTTGTCATGAAATTTAAATTCCCAAACTTGTCCCCACCCGGGCAACGATCTCGCGTCTCCCATTTGACCACCATCCTCCTTCGTACGTGACGCCTTTCCTCTTTTGAACAAAACAGATTGGTGGTAGCAAGAACAAACTCAGCAAGCACGTTGACTGCCTGGGCACCTGCGTCATAGCGGTATCATCGAGAAAAAGCTTCTGCGTGCAAAACTGCCACATCAAAATACCATAATCATCATAAGAACTGTCGATAATTGGCTGTGTCATCAGATATAAAATGAAAAAAGGATCTATTTTAGGCCAGTTCAGGCAGTGTTGCCTTCATTTTTTAAGTGTCATTTCTGTCATGTTCAGACACGAACACATCAGTGTCCATTTTTCTCAGTTCAGGTCGTGTCAGGTTAACTCTGATTCATCGAGATTAGCTCAGTATTTTTCAGGGTCATTCAGACCGTTTCCAATAATTTAGTGTTCATTTAGATCTTTTAATTTTAACCCAGCTCAGTCCGATCAATTCATATTCCACCGAGTGCCATTCAGAGCCACTTCAAGTTCACTGAGGTTCATCAGCGCCACTTTGGGTCCAATCTTTCTCACTATAATCCACTTCAGCATAGTAATTTCAAAGAGTTTTGTAATATCAACTTAATGTTCTCTTTGGAACACGTTTTCCTCCATGGGTCTTAAAGGCTTTGCGCCATTCGTGGGATGACCAAATTTTGCAGGCGTTCAGGTTGTGGATTTTCATTTTTAAAACAGAATAAAACAGGTGTATGTTCCAGTTTTACCCAGTATTATCGATATCAGATTGTCCCACTCTCATTAACTTGTGCACTCCAAAACGAAATGCATCCCAACCAATGCATCCCATCTCATAAAAATTTTTATAGTAAAAAGAATTAACGCTGAAAATATAATCAAATTACATTTTATACTGCATCTGTAGAAATAAACAAAGCGTACCCCTTTAGAAAAGACATGCCAGGAAGATTTTATTCATGCATCCGACTCTTAGCCAAGGCTTAGCAGCCCGTTCCCTGAAGCCCAACAGTCCCCCTACTTACCACACTTCTCCACATGTTACAACTTCAGCATTAACACCCACCCTCCATATTGAAAACATACTAGGACTGTCTCATACAAGGCTGCAGTATACATACTCTAGAAAAAGGACTGGAGCTAATGCTGAGCCCTGGGAATTTCACTTGTCACTCCTCTCAAGTACCAATAACATTTCCTTATTATTCTCGTTGTTTTCGTAAATTATCCTTCACCCATTCATGTAATATGCAGTAAGATATTTCCCCAAAATGGTTTTGTAAAATTTTCATTATTTCTCTACTTTCTTATCTTTTTATGGTTTTATCTTCGTTTTATTTCTTAATGCTATGTGTAACGATAAGTATTTCAGTGGAAACTGTGTCGTCTGTATATGATGGGGTTTGATTTTTGAAATGAATTTCACTGTGTGTGTGTGTGTGTGTGTGTGTGTGTGAAAATGTTAAAGCTACCATATCTTTTTAAACGAAAAACTTCACTCAGTCACACCCTCCACCATCCGCCACCCTCTTCCCCACTTCACTACTCACCTCGGCTTCAGTCAGAATATACAAAAATTTCCGACCAGCAAACACCGTGAGAGACTTGTACAAAGACCTCAGAGGAAAAGACTGGAAGAGTGTAATTCAATGTGATTCCAAAAATCTGGCCTTTGTAACCCAGACATTCCAACCTGAAACCAGGAGTTGATGTGTTCCAGAGCTTTGCAAACAGCAGTGGGGCGTCTCAGTGTCTTTACTCTTTTACTCTCAGGACGTTTTTTACTTTACTGGTACTGTATCTACGCAATTTTATCCAGTCGGGAGTGAGTATAGGAGTCTGAGAGCTCTGGCACCATTACCCATTCCACGGTCGGGACAACTCCAGCCTTTTATTCCATCCTAACACCAGACGATTTTATACAGTTGATAGAATTATTGGAACCTGAGAGCGTTAACAAACTAATACACTGGGATATCAATCATTCAAGTTCACTCTCATCGATCTTAAAAGTAAAGTAACGAAACTTTCTCTGCTGATAGTATATAGGTCTTTTGTCTGGGAGTAATGGCTGTACGTTATTTCTCTGATACGATTCGAGCTGCAGTTGAAAAAAGAACAAACAGGAAAGTTCTTTGAGACTGTTACTTTGGTTTTACTGCTTACATATCTTACTCAACATTCAACTGCACAAGGAAAGTCTCTCTCTCTCTCTCTGAACTACCAATATTTCCTGGAGTCTTTACACCATTGTTACGTGTTTCAATTTCTGTGTGCTTCTTTGCCATCCATTGCGACTGGTGTCTTGTATTCATATAAAAAATGCTAATCTAATATCTCACCTGCTTGTTTGCCTGCTTGCATCTCATCTACTTGTCCGACTATTGACACATCTACCCTAACACTACAACTTTTTAACACTTATCTGGACCCCATTCTTCTTAACTCCATGCCCCCTTCCCATCCTCTAAAATACTCGCCTGTTTTCCCACCAACATACCATCTTACCTTCTTCATCACTGTTTGCTTTCCTATCAATACTACCCTTTTGCTAGTCCGTTCTGTCAGCTTGACTTCCTACCAATCTTCCTGCCATCTAAGCTGCGTTCCTACTGGCCGTCCTTCCTACCACGCTGCCCTACTATCGACCTTCCGTACAAGCTGCCTTCCTACCAACCTTCTTTACAAACTTCCCACCTGCCAGCCTTCCTCTCGTACAAACTGCCTTCTTACCGACCCTCCTTACAAACTGCCTGCCTATCAACCTTCCCCACAAAATGACTTCCTACTGACCTTCCTGCCAAGTTGCCTTTCTACCAACCTTCCTTCCTTACAAACTGCCTTCCTACCAACCTTCCGTGCAAAATGCCTTCCTACCTACCTTCCTTACAAATCCTGCCTGCCAGCCTTCCCCCTTTACAAAATGACTTCCTACCTCCTTGTAAGCTACCTTCCTACCAACCTTCCTGCCAATCAAGCCATCTTCCTACCAACCTTCCTCCCTTATAAACCGTTTCCTACTAACCCTCCTTCCTACCTAGCTGCCTTCCTACCGACCTTTCTTCCTATCAACATTCCTTCCTTACAAACTGCCTTCCTACCAAACTTACTACCTACCAAGCTGCCTCCCATCCAACTCTCCTTCCTACCAAACTACCTTCCTACCATCCTTTCAACCAACCTACCTTCCTACCAACCCTCCAGCCTTCCTTTCGCTCTCCGGAACCTAATCTGTACCACGAGGCTGGCTGATTTACCTCACCGCCGCTGCCATAAGAGAGATATAATTGAAAAACTCTCTAAATCTTTGGTGCTGGGAAATGCGGACCTGAAGAAAGTAACATAAAGCCTGGGAATTGCATTTTACTTTCAATAGGAGGGAGAGAGAGAGAGAGAGAGAGAGAGAGAGAGAGAGAGAGAGAGAGAGAGAGAGAGAGAGAGAGAGAGAGAGAGAGATGAGGGGGTGGGGAAGATTATTTAACCGGACCTTTAGTTCGTTCCATTACTCAAAGGGGTATATCCTAAACTCATCTGTTTCAAAATGTGTTGAAATAAAACAAAATCTGGATCATCAATGTTAACACAATATATATATATATATATATATATATATATATATATATATATATATATATATATATATATATATATATATATATATATATATATTTTTTTTTTCCCAGCACGACACATAACGTTAAAATGTTACACAGACCTGCAGAATTATCTAGACATGTTCGGTAACAAAGAAACACAACCAAGCTCACTCAAGAACAAACATGCACACAAATTACACATCCACCTAACCACACCCACAACCACACCCACACCCACAACCACACTCACACCCACACCCACACCCACAACCACACCCCCAAACACACAAACGCCGAACAAGCAATACCTCAGCAACTCAACCCTTCCCTTATTTATTTTTATTTATTTATTTTTTTTTTTTTATCACGGTTCAGAGCTTCACGGGACACCATGTCAGGTTCTAGTATGTGCGGGACAAGAGTCAGTCTGAGCTTCGTGGAGACTATACAGCTGTGGCAGACTGCGGGGTTGAATCAGAACGTACAAGATGATTCGGGGTTGAAGGAGCTGATATTGCCTTGCTTAACATATCCTGCTCACAACTAAAGAATCCCAGTTCGGCTCTAGGGCCCGTCGAAGTAATGGGCAAAGCTTGTTTCCCATTGTCTCTGTTTTGGATGTATTAGTACTGTGGGTGTCTTATGTGGGTGGACTGATCGTGTTATCAATAGCTAAAGAACCTCGCACAACAACCAGGCAAAGAACAAACCTTTCTTCTTAATGTGTGATCGGCTTTCATCATCACTTTCGAGCCATGGTGATGAAAGATAGCTCGAAATATGATCGTATAGACAGACAACCTGAAATGCTACATCTGAGTCATGTATTCAGCGCACTAATGAGCTTCCCGTGGTCTGCTACGGCACACGAGAACTTAACATCGGCCTTTGAAACACTTGATACACCATGATCCCTCTCACTCAAAAGCAATGATGAAACCCCGCTTGCAAATGTAAATGTCATGTTGCCACACTGCAGCTCACGGGAAGACACAGCATCGGCTTGTGTTGCAACGTGATGAGTGTTGCGAATTTCATTATTCTGCATATCACACTTAACATTCTTGCATGCTCTTTACATTTTTTTTTCCTATCGAGGGAATTCATACCAATAACACATGAAAGCATATAACATTTCTCACCGTCACCTGAATCACGTCTAGCACTGAGAAACGGAATGCCTAGATCGTGACCCAATTAAACAGGGTATTCATATTCCAACTTTTCCCCGAACTAGCTGATCGGACAATTTGCGTCAGAATATGTCCGATTTTGACCTTCGTGTGATGAAACCCGTGATCTTACACTCTTCCATCTAATTATGAAAGTACTGGAGTTACGTCCGATGACCTGTGATATTAATTCTCTCACGTTCAAGTTTTCTCCAGCATATACAGTACTTTCTTCCGGCTACTCCCAGGAGATCACGCTGAGCTAAAGGGAAGTCACTGGTGCCTGCGTGTGTTAATATTGTCTCTTATTATTTATTCCACTGTCGCAACAACACTTCTGTTTTATTTGGGCTACTACCGGACTATTTATTCAGATGGAGGTTAGTCATAAGGACATGAGACTGTCAGTGTTGGCATGTAACATAAGACAAAGTACTGTACTACTGATATGTAACGAAGACACTGATGAATGTATAATTCACAACAAACCCATATAAACCACTGGGGTCACACATATGTCATTCTTGCTTAGTTTCTGAAACAACGTATCCAGTAGGTCAGTGGACGGATATGTAGGCAACAGATGCAAGCTAAAGTATAGATTGAGACGTCATGCAAGTATCTCTGGGTGTGAATTCATTAACTGGTAACAAACACACACGAGACGAAACTGAGGTTTACCCGCACTGACATCACTTTTATAACAGAAGACGACGATCGCTGATCCAAAGAACAAAAGTTGCTTCACGACGACCAGCTAATTATTTCAAAAAATTTTCGCGATCGGAACTACTAGAGGGCTTAATTTTAGCTAAAGCCGTATGATGTTAGCCAGCTAAGACTGGGTTACAGGAGGCTGACAGACTTAATACTGTCAACATTAACACTTGCATGGTAAGGACAATCTTAATATTTCATTTCAGACAACGCAAGGCTATATTGTTCAGCACAGTGTGAGTTACACGTGCCTGAGTGTGTTGATTAACATTCACACGCGGAATTATTCATGTTTACTCGTTCAGTCTCTATATGGTAAAAAGGTATATATTTATGTATTCATTCCTTTTTATGAATACGGCTCTGGCAATACACTAGGAAGTCCTTCACGATATCCAATAACTTCGTCACAAAACAGCCCTCTTAAATCGCCAGTTGGACACAAATTATTAAAGTTTTTCCTGAACTATGTTAAAGATACCTCCTTCACGACTAGTATTATGGCATTATCGGCAGTGTTTTCATATGTTACAAAAGATTAGATATTCACCCTTCTCTTCGCAACCAATATATCTGAACTAGCGACCCTGCACACCCCAGTTCACCGCTTTTTCCACTCGATTACCTCCAACCCATCCACATAGAGAAGTTAAAAATACATATGCACTGGATAAGTGTATGAAAGCCTATTGCCAGAACTAAAATATAAGAATGCACACACACACACACACACACACACACACACACACACACACACACACACACACACACACACACACACATCCAATAAAAACATATGAAAGCCCAGAAATAAAACATACGCAAAACGTATAAGTCAGTGAAAAGAGAGAGAAGGTAGGGAGGGTGGGACGCACTGAATGAAGCAAAGGCATACAAATAAAAAGGGTGGAGGGTGGGAAGAAGCTTAGGAAAAGAGGAGAGCGCCCCTTGACTGGTGAAGTGAGGGGCAGGACACGCAGCCGCAAGGGAGTGGACGGGAGCGGATCCGATCTGCGCATTCAGGACGCCTCTAGGGGGAAAAATCTGGGAGGAAGAAATATACAGGAATGGCATGATTGATGGGGAACTGGGAAAAAGGGACAGGAGGAGCTGGTACGGTGTGGAAAACGATGTACTCGTGTGTGTGTGTGTGTGTGTGTGTGTGTGTGTGTGTGTGTGTGTGTGTGTGTGTGTGTGTGTGTGTGTGTGGGTGGGTGGATGTGAGAGAGAGAGAGAGAGAGAGAGAGAGTGTCAGTCTAATGGATTAGTAAAAAAAAAACATAGATTTGAAAAAAATACACACTATATTATATATATATATATATATATATATATATATATATATATATATATATATATATATATATATATATATATATATATATATAAGGCATGAGACCATGAAATCTTTGCCCAACTCATGGTATGGCTGGTCTGCGTGTGCTGCCTGGAGTTCTGTGCATGGATTTTACTATATTGCTTCGGTGTACCAATCTCTACGTACCCTAACGGTTCTGTTTTTCATTTGTATTTGAAGTGTTCCCTAGTAGAACATATTGCAGAATTTCGTTTCTTTAAAAATGCCTACCTTTTGTATACCCATAACAGTGCGGTGGGTTTTTTCTTTTACTACCCAAGGTATCTCTATTTGTTTACGTACTGGTACTGAAGGACACAGCGGTTGCAAGGTAAGGGATATTTTTCATTTTGTTGCTAGCATATGCTGTTTTATCTGTGTTTCTACATTCTACTTCTATGCAAGCATTCCCTTTTCATTGCACTCTGCTTTCAAATTCCCACTATACCGGCTTGCACAAACGCTCAGGCTTCTGCTCATAAATACTTCCTGTTACAGTGACCCTGACTCGGTTATAGGATATTCCAGTAGAATGTTCCGAGCTCTTCCTTTAAATCTATATATTTTATCTGCTGAAATTCTATATTCTCCGCACCTCGGCTCTCGGATTCGCCTTCTCTTACCGTGGTTTTAATATCGGAGTAGCAGAGGGATATCCGAGTTATCCCACTGCAGGTCACATTAAAGCACCACATCCCCACCAATCCGTTCCTTGAGGCCTAGCAGTCCTCCTTTAGGCCCCCTCACAAAAGCAATATATCCTAGGGGTGGGAAAGGAGGTCTGGATGTTTAAAATGATGATGATGATGATATAAACATTTCCTCTTCACTGGACGTACTAATTCCATTCTTCCCATCATCCTCCACCAACACAGTACGTCCCTTCTATTCTTGTCCGCCCATCCCCAAGCCCACACACACACACACACAAACAGGGACATAGCTAACAATTGGGCCAGAACAGAATACCACCAGAAATAAAAATGAAGAAAAAGACCTCAAACAGGCATCAAACCACATGTAAACATCGGCTCCAAGAGAACACCAAGGCCAAGAGAGAAAACCAGAGCCACAAAACGAAAAAAATGTACACAGGTCACAACAGAAACACCACAACGACAAAAAACAGCGTTACAAGACAATTGCATCAGCTCTGTAAGTGAACCTGAGAGTTACGGAAGAACACGAGAGGTAGAGCATCGGAGCCTTCAGCATCCCCGGGGAACCAACAGAGACCTAATTATAAAGGTAACTCGCTGATGAACCTTTATGGAAATGCTTTTAGATTAAACTCGTATATCTATAGTGGGGGCCCCGGGCGGCGAGAGCATGTAATGATGGCGGGGTGTGATATATGTCGCTGGTTATATTTTCATTTCAAAAGTTAAATTGTTCATATTAACGCCATGGGGAAAAAAAGAATGGAGTCATGTATAATACACGTTATTAAAATAGATATAATTTGGGGGGGATCGCGCTTTCATTAGGTTATCCTCCATCGGTTTCATGAGTGCGTATAGTGAGGTTAAAGGGTAATGTTGCCACTGTCAATATTTCACAAAGCTAACGCGGCACACACGTCATTATGAGAGGGGTCTGTGTTTACATTACCCAGAACTGAACACACACACACATTTCAGACACATTAATATATGAGTGTTATTTATTTCAGTGATAATTATCGTAAAGGGTGATGTTTTGTTGAAAGATATTTGAGATGGATATTACGATACCTTTATCTGAAACTATAATGCTAAGTAAAACCCGTAACTACTTTTAATTCCAGTACTGCCTCTACTATGGTACTGCAAACTCTGTCATATAATAATCTAATGTCCATCGCATAGAGGTACTACACTAGCAAGAAAAGAGATGAACATAGCCTGACAAGAACAACTACACTAACAACAAGTAACTGATGTAATATATAAGCCATAACTGATAGAATTGGCGGGAAGTGATGAATGGTAGAAGTGTAGGAAGTGAAATAATCAAGTTTATTATCGATACTGAAGAGGGATATGATGGAAGCGGCAAACATCAGAACACAAGGGAATGGGTGATTACTGGGAAAAAAAAAAAAAAAAAAAAAAAAAAAAACGAAGACTGCGAATAATGAAAACGACGAAGTTGAGGGTGAAAACAACACCAATTAGTGATGAGTGTAACGTAACGGAACAAAAGATCAGTGAAACAATCTGGAACATAAAGAAATGATGACTGCTGAAAGTGAGGTCATGAGACAAGTGCCTGACGAAATGATGAGGCAACTAGTGAAAAAGGTGAAGTGACGAAACAAGCGACCAATACAAAGAACTTAGGCCAATAATTATTCTGACGAGTTAGTGCAATGAAGTAATACAACAAACGACTGATGATATAACGATAACGACAAAACTGATGACCAACGAAGTGAAAAGTGCCATCTGTAGTGCATGGCCAAAGCGTTGTTTGTAGTACGTGAGGAAAATAATAATGACGATGCAAATGTTGGAGGTATGAAAGCGATTAAGGATGAAAAAGTGATGACAACTGAAGGAAATCATGGAAGTGAGGTTAGCGATGAGTGATGAAATGATGCCAGAGGTGGGTGATGAAGCAAACAGTATCAGGGCAGTAAGTGATGAAAACTTTGCCCGTAGTTAATTGCGACAAAAGTGATGACAGTACTTCAAATAATCAATACAATCCAGTGATGAAATTATACTAGTAATTAAGTGTGACAGAAGTGATCACAGTGTTTCAGATTAGCAACACGAGTATTGGATCTGCAAATGACGATGATATTGCAACTGCACCCTTCACCACGATAATATCTTTTCTACTCTGTTCTCGCTACTTCAAGATGATGTTATTCAGCTTAAAGAGAACCATATACAAACGAAGAGATTAAATGGGAGTCTTATATAATTCTTACAATATGGCCTCAAGTAAATAATATTGTCTCAGAGTTGCAAGAATGCAGTGAAATAAGGTGTCAGGCTACAAATACTTCATATTGATGAAAGTGATGATAGTGATGCAAATGACAAGGGTGATGAATGTGAGGCGCTGTGATGAAGGTGATGTGATGGAAGTAATGCTTTGTGATGAAAGTGATGCGTTGCGATGAAAATGATGCGCTCTGATGAAAGTGACGTGTTGTGATGAAATTGATGCAGGTGATAAAAAGTGATGCACTGTGATGAAAGTGATGCGTTGTCATGAGTGATGCGCTGTGATGGTGATGCTTGTGATGTCAGCGATAAGTAATGAGAGTGATGAGTTGTGACGAAAATGATACGTTCTGATGAAAGTGACGGGTTGTAATGAAAGTGATGAGTTGTGATGAAAGTGATGAGTTGTGATGAAAGTGATGAGTTGTGATGAACGTGATGTGTTGTGATGAATGCGACGGCCGCGGGGATGTAACACGACCCTTGACCTTGCAATAACAAAAAAAAAAGAGATTTTTATTTTCAGAATTGTAGTTCCTTAGGGTATACTATTCTTGTTACTGTGTGTGTGTGTGTGTGTGTGTGTGTGTTAGAGAGAGAGAGAGAGAGAGAGAGAGAGAGAGAGAGAGAGAGAGAGAGAGAGAGAGAGAGAATTTTGGTTGTGTATCGTCGAGTACAAAGGAGGAGTCATTATTAAGAAAAAAATAATACAGCTGACACCAGAGATGATGAGTTACAGTGGCAGATCCACCGGGAGGGAGGGGGGGACGCTGAGAAGTCTGACTCCCTTTTTTTTTATCGTTTCTTTTTTCTTTTCCTTTTCTTAAGGCCACCCGAAGAAACACTGCCTTCTATCGAAATGCTCAGCCAGCACAAAAATCCGCGAAAAGTATATGAATTAATAAATAAAAAAAAATTGAGATGCTTTTTGTATGAATTTGACGTTATTTAACGAAACCCTGCAGTTCATGGCCGCGAAACAACATTGCGCTAGATGTACAATTTTAGTATTTTCATTCTAATTTTTGAATGCAAAAATGTCATCAACTGACAAAGTGTTGGATTCCCCTTGACTTTATGCTTAAGCTGAATCTTATTTCTATAACGTTTAATGAAAAGGAAGATAATGACGGGAAAATGGAACGAAACAGAGAGTAATGCGAACAAAGTGACAAGGAGGTATGAAACGTATAAATAAGGGGAAGAAAACGAAGAGACGAAGAGGTCGGATTCGATAACAGAGGAAAGAAAATAGGAGGGTGGGAGAAAGAAGGTTAATTTGAGGAGGAGGACTACATAAAATGGGCAAGGGGAAGAACAAAAGCGAAGAGAACTAGTCATAAGGTGAAAATCAAATGTGGACGAGAAGAATGGTGGAGTAGAACGATGAGTTAGAGAACGTCAGCTACAGTCAGGGACAAAAATCTATTTACTATTTCTCCGCGTCTGCTTCACACTCAAGACATGACCGTCACTTTCCCCCCTGACGGTTCATATCAAAGAGAATCATCTATGGTTAGAAAACCATATCGTCTCCTTTCCTTTTAGAAATACCAGCCAAGAAAAGATAGTGGGTAACAAATGAGATGAATTAACAAGCTAGCGTCTGTCCACTATTGTACAGTACAAAAATGAGGAGGAAGGGTGCCTGGAGGAAGGAATGATACGATGATACGGAAGGGTTGAAAAGAAAGAAACTGATTTGGAAGAGGAGGAAGAGTTGATTAATGGGTTCAGAGAAGAGGGGAAGAAGTGATAAAGAAGTGTGAGAAATGAGGAAGGAAACTATGATTTGGCCTTCATTATTCTCCAGAGCTCCCTTCATAATTTGTGCGTTCGATTTCTCAGCTCGTCTCTCCCCTTTCCACATTCTTCTTCTGCTTTCCATCTTTCATCGTCTTTCACCTCTTACCCCCTCTATAACTATTCCTTTGCCCTCTTTTCCCCCCCCCCCATCAAACTGATTACTCTCAGAATAATCAGCCTTCTCACTTGCATGTCCAGCTCAGTACATCGGTGTACTTCTTTATTTGTGGTTTTGTATCTTGTATTCATGTTCACCTTTTACCTCTTGTAACCATAATGTCGGATCCTACCAGCGGCCCGGGCATATACGGCTTCGTCAATTAGTTACTGAAATAACGACATCGACGTATGTCAGCCAGCTCGGCGACCGCAGCACACGCTGACCCACGTACTCGCACTGTGGTACTCTTGCCCAAGGCGTGGAATTACTAAGCGTCGCAGGATATTACATATACTGTAATCCTGTTTTTCTGAGGGTCCGGCAGCAAACTTCTAGCAGCATGTAAGTAACACTGCCTTAATCAAGTTCTGAAGCATTATAATTGCATCATGTATTTTCTACGTTAATTTTCATTCATTTCTGGGCTTTCTATTGTCCTTCTGGACTATTACTATGGCTGTCCTTTCTCCATGAATCTCTTACCCTCCTCTTCTGGGATTCATCTTGCCGTATTAGGCTAGCTCTCACTTTTCCACCGTCATTCTGTCACCCAGCTTCACTTTGTCGCTGCTCACCTATGCCAATCTCATTTCTCTTCCTCTCACTTTTTACCTTACTTCCATTACTCTCCTCTGCCTTTCCGTTTGGTAGTTTGCCCCTCCTCATTAGTTTTGTGGTGTCTGTGCCTTCTTTTGCCACTAAAATTTTTTCAATTACTGTACTTTCCCACTATTCCTCCTTACTATTCAGTGAACGTACTCTTTGCCTATCTGTTTCTCTGTCATTCACTTCACCGATCATTTCCTTAGTTGCCACCATACATCTTGCATTACTTATTCCGGTCTCCCCCTTTCCCACAACCTTAGCGTTCCTCTGTATTAGTCAACAAGGCTTATTTTGTTTCACTCGATCCCAGCCATCTTGACTTCCACCTCTCGTCGACCCTTCCATTCCGTTGTATCTAAATTCATTCCCTGTCTCCCTTCCTCTCTCGACCCATCCCCTACTCTCCCACCACACTTTCGTTGTCTCTAAACTCACGCACTACTCTCCTTCCTCCCTCAGTCCATCCCCTATTTTTCTACTATAGTTTCTACCACTCGTTTTACCTACATTCATTTCGTACTTTTTTGCTTCTTTTCCCCAAGTTTGCTGCCCGTTCTCACCAAATTCACACCCTACTTTCAATCTCTCTCAACCTGTCTGCTCCGCCTCTCTCAACTCGGTCCCCACTTTCCTGCCAGGCTAAGAGTCATATTAACAAAACATCCTAACCAACTTTTACAATTAACAAGTCTGCATAACAGTTAACATATTACTACTAATCGTTTTTTGTTTCGTAGTGTGCACTTAAATATCAACTCTAATTTCACTCTGAAGCGTCTTGTAGCTACATGAATAAAGACAAAACAATACAGAAGTAATCTTACATACAACGTAAAGTGATAGTTTATAAATACGGCTTTCGGCTCTGCGTCCCTGTCTGCCATCTTTTCTCAATCCATCCCATATTTTCCTACCACACTCAGCCCTGCCTCCTGTCTGCCCTGCCTTTCTCAATTCATCCTTTGATTTCCTACCACATACAGTCCTGCTTCCCTGTCTTCCCTGCCTTTCTCAACCCATCCCTTACTCTCCTAGCACACTCGGGCCAGCCTCCCTGTCTGGCCTGCCTCCCGACGCACCGCATCCATCATCACCAGGACAGGGTAATGGGGAGGCGGCATGCAGTGAGTCAGGCAGGAAGCGAGGCAGGCGGGGTCCACCCTCCTTCGCCTGGCTGAGCACCGTCTCGCATGACAGGTGAGGCAGACTGGTGAAGGAGACACTGAGCTGACTGGTGAGGAGGCTGAATGGTGAGAGAACATGACTGATGAGAGAGGGATACTGTTCTGACGTGAAGCTCTGAGAAACACAAGGCTATTTCAACGATTCGCACGGACTACCACACTAAGACAACGGTCTCATATCTTTTCCGACATGCCTAAGATCTAAAGAGTTAAACATAGCCATCTGATAATGTTCATGCATGTGTAGCTTAATATCTGATCAACATAGTCAAAACAAAGTTATATACACATGACTTAAACCCTGAATTTGGTATGTGGCTAATGTAAGTCAATCATCACTGTGATAATGTACGTTTGTTATCCTTACTATTACGAGACGATTTTATTCGGCATTGGAGTGCATCCTTTGCAGTGAAGAGTTCAGTGAAGGTTACACCTGACCTTACTAGGTAGAAAAGTCATTTATAAGCTAAAGAAAATCGTCTGGTATCAAAGAAGAAAATAAGACGGCATACGAGTAAAGGCATCGAGAGAAACATTTCTTCTGCAAGTCCTACAAGTATTTAGGTGCGTTAAATCCACATCCAGGATACGAAGTACAGGCTATAGAGACAGCTTATAGCTATCCTTCCCCTGCACTGCACGATTACAGCGTGAGTAGCAACAAAAAAACAATATAAGACGTCAACGTAGTGAAATGGTTAACAGACATACTTCCTCTACCTTCCTCTACAGATCTTACAAGTATTTCAATGCGTTAAATCCAGGCTACGAAGCACGGGATATAAAGACTGCGTCCGCCTACCGTTCCCCGGCGCTACATGATTACAGCGTGAGTTTCCTCCAAGTGTGGGCTCAGATTCATTCGTCAAGTAGGGAAGTTCCAGCCAAACTCGCCAGGCGGCGGACACAACGACGCCGCCTGCATGCAAATACCCCTCACGCCGAGTTCTGATTCTTGCCTCACTGAGAATACATTTTGGGAAGGCTTCACTCTTTTTCACTGGAGAGTCTGATGATTTTCTGTTATTCTTTACAGTTTGTTTTAGTCTTTGTTGATCAGTGTGTGGTATAATTTTGAAAGTACTTGTACAGTATATATTTGCAGCGAGCATGGAAACCTGCTACTCGGCCTGCCTAAACTACCCCGAAGTTTATCCTACGCCTGTGCATATTACATGTTTGTGTTATGTATAAAAAATTTCTGGCTGTTATGGATGTCATGCTAAAGAATAAAGTACCGAAACCGTCTATAAATATACGTATCCTCCTCCCTCAGCTCCTGATACGAGAGCCCATAGTACCTCCTCCTAAGCTATTTATTTTACACATTATGCCCTAACATTCTCTTGCATGCTTTATATCTATATATATATATATATATATATATATATATATATATATATATATATATATATATATATATATTGCTTAATAATCAACAAAATTTGCTTCAGTAACAGAAGATACTGATATGCAATGTACCTAATAAATCACGCAGGAACACGTGCTCCGTAATCTCCCAAGTCCATCAGCCAAAAGCCGAGTTGGAGAATTCCGACTGTATCTCCTCCTCACAATAACAAGATTTGGGTAGGGCCAGCACAGCAAGTTTCAGGCTTCAACAGGTCATTTGAGATTCACCTCCATCTTCACCTCTGCCGTCAGCACCAACCTGGCTGGAACTGGTGAGGGAGCCAGAAGGATGGGGGTCGTAGGGGAAGGGGAAATGGAGGTGAAGATAGGAGAACTGAGAAAGAGAATGGAGAAGGAGAGAGAAGAGAAAGGAGAGCATGAGAAAATGGAGGGTGAAGTCTAAGGGAGGGTGGAATACGAAGCTGTGTGTGTGTGTGTGTGTGTGTGTGTGTGTGTGTGTGTGTGTGTGTGTGTGTGTGTGTGTGTGTGTGTGTGTGTGTGTGTGTGTGTGTGTGTGTGTGTGTGTGTGTGTGTGTGTGTGTGTGTGTGTGTGTGTGTGTGTGTGTGTGTGTGTGTGTGTGTGTGTGTGTGTGTGTGTGTGTGTGTGTGTGTGTGTGTGTGTGTGTGTGTGTGTGTGTGTGTGTGTGTGTGTGTGTGTGTGTGTGTGTGTGTGTGTGTGTGTGTGTGTGTGACGGAGCAGAGAGAAATTGAAAGGAAAGAAGATGAGAGCTTGTAGAATGTATTTGCCCAGATACAGAATATGAGAGAGAAGGAAGGATGTGAGCGGAAGAGTTAAAACGAAGACAGAGAATAAGAAGATTAGGAAGATGAAATTCAAGTGAAATGAGGAAGTTCCAAGAAAAGTATTAAAGCAGAACATGAAGGAAAAAGAAAGGGAGATAATGGAAAGAAAACTCAGTAAGGAAGAGTACAGAGAGAAAAGAGTGAAAAGCGGAGGCGCACACACACACACACACACACACACACACACACACACTCATATTATATATAATAAATATATACGACAGAGAGAGAGAGAGAGAGAGAGTCAGACAGACAGACAGTCAGACTGTGTGTGTGTGTGTGTGTGTGTGTGTGTGTGTGTGTGCGCGTTTCGGGAGGAGGGTCTAAGGAGGGTTACTGTGGAATGTGAGTATGAGTCGGACAATACCATTACTGTGTCCCTGAATGGTGGCTGTGATGGAGAGGGACGTCTGAACGGAAAGGGACAAGGAAACAGTTGGGGTTAGGGAGACGCGGAACGGAGGAGGCGAGGAGAGGCAGAGAGACAGGAGAGAAGGGAGAGATGGGAGGAAGCAGAGGGATGAGGAGAAAAATCGCCCGTAGGATGACAGGCGACGAGGAATGAGAATACTGGCTAACGACTGATTGGACGGAAAGCAGGAACGAAACGAAGGAATAAGAAAAACAGACAAGAAAGGGAAGCCAGAAGGAATTAAAGTTTTAAGAAATGGGAAGGGACTGAATAATAGGGAAGGCGGATGAATGAGATATGGAGGATTAAGAAAGGAGGAAGAGAGTTGAAAACACAAAATAAAGCTAATGAAAAAAAACTGATACGGGAGAAGTACAGGATTGTATAGGATGGCTTGAGGCAAATGACTGGAAGTTAAAATGACAGACCAAGGTTTCGTGGTACAGGAAGTAGGAAGAACACAGCAAGTCAGGGAAACTAAGGGAGTTCGTTTGAAGAATACATACAACAGAAAAAAAGAGAGGTTAAAGGTAATGTAGGATAAAACGACGGTAGAGCGAAATGTTAAGGAAATCTGACTTAGAAAGACACATAAAGAAGGAGCATTTGGTGGTGGGGATTTGGTTACTAGAGAGAGAGAGACAGATACATTTACACATAAACAGATAACTTTCATTTGTTGGCCCAAGCAAGGTGGACCAGCCTTAATAAGCAGTGAAATTCGATTCTCACAAGGATAGAGAGATAGACAGTTACAGACAGATAAACTGACTGACTCACTGATTCAGAGAGAGAGAGAGAGAGAGAGAGAGAGAGAAGATATAGGTAGGTTACAAACAGGCCTGATGAAGAAGGGCAGCACAGGGAAGCCATTTCGTAAACAACCCATTTCCCGCGCAATACACGCCAGGAAATTCCCTACAATAACAGTTCCTCTCTATTCGTAAGAGGTGTGTGTGTGTGTGTGTGTGTGTGTGTGTGTGTGTGTGTGTGTGTGTGTGTGTGTGTGTCATACCATTTAGGGATAATATATGTAGGAAATTATACTGGATTATTTAGTGAGGGAGGAAGGTCACGCAGGATGGATATTGGTGAGAGGAAGTGTGGTAAATACATGGAATTAGAGTGAGGCGGAAGGACAACGAATAGTAAAGAAAGGAATAAAGGAAAAGGAACTAAAAAGGAGATACAGCTAGAGAGAGAGAGAGAGAGAGAGAGAGAGAGAGAGAGAGAGAGAGAGAGAGAGAGAGAGAGAGAGAGAGAGAGAGAGAGAGAGAGAGAGAGAGAGAGAGAGAGAGAGAGCAACGAACACTGAATAACGAAAAAGGAAGGAGAAAGGGCGATGATAACAGAGAAGCGCCTGTAGAGGAAGGGAGAGAGAAGAGATAAGGAGGAGATGGGAGGGAGTGATAATATTCAGGAGGGAAAAGAGGAAGACGATACCCCTCACTGAGAAAAAAATCTAGGCCCATACACTCGAGGAATAACACACACACACACACACACACACACACACACACACACACACACACACACACACACAAATAAACACCGACACACGTACACATGACCCCCCCCCTCTCTCTCTTGGATAATCACTCTATAGTCTGGTATCTTTTCGAACGGGGAACCCAGGAGGTGTTTAGATTTTTAGACTCCTGTGACTCTCATCTGAATTCAATCATCTGGCGGTTGCTGGAATAGATAGCAAGAATTGTTCCAACCAACTGAGGGTTACTAGTGGCAACGCTGAGGCTGTTTAAAACTCTCGAACAGCTGAATCCAATCATCCTGGGGTAGGTGAATTAAAGTATAAGACACGACCATATTTGTGTTATTCTATCTGCTTCCTAAACCCACATCCTCTTAGCAGCGGCTCCGACAAAAGGCTCTCCAGGCATTTCTTTTCATGTACAATTGCGTCCCCTTTCTCCCACTACGGAAAATCATTTTTCGTGTACCCCGCTACTTGGTTCTTCCACATGGTTCTAAGACTAAATCTTCTTTTCCAAACAATCCTACTCTCATAAACTCCCCCAGTCAATCTAATACCTCTATTTGCTCTATACAGGGTGAAGCAAAAGCAGGTTGACATTTACCATTTATTCCAACACAAAAGACACACTTTTAGTCTCGTAAGTGTTCAAAGTGTCCGCCCTCAAAATTGACACATTCCTGGAGTCTGTCAGCCAAACTTCGACACACAGTAATGCGCAGGTCCAAGCTGGTGGGGACAGAATAATGTCAACCTACTTTTGCACCACACTGTACAACTAAAGCCACCTGATAAGACTTAATTGTACATTATTTTCCACGAATAATTGTAAATGGTATATTCGTCTTCACCTCTTTAACTACCAGGACACCTTTTAATATTTCATTTTGATCACCTCCGGACGTTTCTACTAACATTATGACCGACTTCTCTTACTGTAGTGATGAGCAGCAACCTCCACTAACCCATTCACTACATGGCTGATATTTCGCCTTTGTTCTGGCTAACTCTGAGCTTTTTAAACTGAGCTCAAGAAGGATCTGTCGTAGCAAAGTCGCTAATGCAATATAATGCCTACATAACAGGATCAAACATTTCATGGTCACCCCCTGTATCTGAAGTACATAATTATACACAGTAATTCACTACTCCATGGCCGCAGAATAATACCTGTATATCTTTTGTCATTGTACAGATTTAATGAATAACTGTACTTCTAAATTTCACTCAACGCCTACCCATATACTGCTCACGAGAAACTCTTCAACCTTTGACTT
Organism: Coenobita brevimanus; assembly: GCF_032717465.1. NCBI lineage: Eukaryota > Metazoa > Arthropoda > Malacostraca > Decapoda > Coenobitidae > Coenobita > Coenobita brevimanus. Next base: position 32,456,233 of record NC_137046.1, read on the forward strand.
TAGTGAAAGAGATGCCGGAAATTAAATGCTGCTCTTTCACAAGTGAGGCGCTGAATAAGCATCCGGTGGTTTACTGCATTGATCCAGTGATCATGACATACTCGATAACTGACTGTATTTATAATTATCCTGATTTAACTCAAACTTTCTTCCTGGCTGTGGGGACATCTTAAGGGAAAAGGCAATAATAATATGCCTTGCACATCAGAGCATCCTACAAGAAAACATTATGAGGAAGAATGCAGCTATCCCAAGGAATATGTTGTACCAAAAATTCCCTAATTTGGAAAAGAAAGATTAACTATGTTTAAATGGTGAATGATATCGCTTTCAAAATCTGGCACAAGTGTAGATATAATAAAATTAAGAAAACAAGTACCAAATTTCATTAATTACAGAAATATTTACATTTTTCTGAGGCCTGAGTAGTGAACCACCCTGTATTTTCTGTAAGTCTGAAGTTCCTATTAACCCCTGTCGCAGTCATGTTTCCTGAAGCTCATACACCCACAAAATATGCTAAGTTTGTTGCCTAAAGTCAAAATAGGGTAAATTTCCCATCAGTAGACGTGCACTATGTTATCTTTAAGCACCACTGATAGTTTAGACTTGTGATCTGAAGATATCTTTTTGCTGCCACGAAGAAAAAAAGTTATGCACAATATTTTCACGTCGCTTCTAGTTGATACGGTTCATCTTGAAATAACATTCAGTGCTCTCTTTTATATTTATAGATTCTTTCTGAAGAGTTCACTGTTAACTGGAGATTGTTAAATAAATAATGACTTTTATATCTACCAGGAAAATGTGCCCACGCCAAACTTCTTAACTTTGTTTTGTAAACTTTTGCTTTTAGCCACAAATAATGTAATCTCTGAGCTGCCACTCTTACTCAGAATATCGTGTGTGTGTGTGTGTGTGTGTGTGTGTGTGTGTGTGTGTGTGTGTGTGTGTGTGTGTGTGCATTCCGTGTACCTGTGTGGGCTTGAGTTTAGAATGCAGACTATACTATCTCCATGACAGTGTGCGTGAGAGAGGAAAGGTTTGTATGAGAATATACTTTTTTTTCTAAATAGAAGACGAACAGAGGCAATAAAAACGAATTTAATTAAAAAAAAAAAAAAATCCATACGCCAGATCAAAGGTGTCCTCAATTCATAAAAATAGGGGAGGTTGGAAATAGGTGTGTTATCTAACGTGATGCAATGTGGTGCAGACAGTTGAAGGTAGTGGTTTATGAAAGTATGAAGGATGTGGTTTATGAGAGTATGCTGGCCTAAACTCTGTGTTAATGAAGACACTACAAAGGTTCGGCAAAGGGAGATGGTCAGGAACAGGTCGTGAGGGCAGCTGAAAGGAGTTCCAGCTCTCCCTGTCACCAGCTTGCCATTCACCTCGGAAGTACCGCCCAGTTCGACTGATGCAACAGTCTACTTCATTTGTATGAGCTTGTGTAAAACGCGAGATATCTGTGTGTGTTTGTGCTTGTGCGGCCGTCTGTATATGATTGTGCGCTTGGATGTGTAGGTGCTTGTGTGTTCGTGTGTGTGTGTGTGTGTGTATCTGCTCATGCGTGGAATGTCCTTGTATTCCCATGTGTGAGTGTTTGTTTTTGTGTGTATGTGTTCCGTGCTCATGTGTGCATTCATGTGTGTGTGTGAGTGTAAGCAGAATATAAGCGCGTTACGAAGGCTGGGAACGTGTTTTTGACTCTTCTTTATTAGCTTGCATGTGGAGTTTATATTACCCCATAAAAACACACAGTATAAAGGTGACATGTATATTCGCTTGTAAATAAACATGCACCTACCTGTACAACTTTTATCCTCATGTAAATCACAATCACGCAAATACGCATACATACGTGGAAAAGCACACATTTACACACATACAGACGACACACCACTCCTAAATCACACACACACACACACACACACACACACACACACACACACACACACACCATACATTACTGGTGTCCCCATTTCTCCCTCCTACTCTTCCCCTGTCACGTTTTTCCACCAGGGATTTCAAAAGAAGCGAGGCACAGCAAAGTAAACTCCAGACAGTCACCGGATTGGAAGTGTGGTTGTGGTTAGTGGTAGTGTGGTTGTGGTTGGTGGTAGTGTGGTTAGGGTTGGTGGTAGATTGGTTGGGGTTGGTGGTAATGTGGTTGTGGTTGATGGCAGTGCGGTTGGGGTTGGTGGCTGTGTGGTTGGGTTAAGCAAGTGTTGCTGGGTTATGGTAGTGTGATTGTTGTTAGAGGAGGTGGTATGGTTGTTGTTTGAGATGGTGTGGTTGTTGTTAGAGGTGGTGTGGTTGTTGTTAGAGGTGGTGTGGTTGAGATTAGAGGTTGGTTGGTTGAGGATATTGGGAGTATGGCTGGGTGTAATGGTAGGGTGGTTGGGAATACTAGTAGCTTGGTTTGGGGTTACTGGTGGTGTGGTTGGGGTTAATGAATCTGTAGTCGTGGTTTGTGGTAGTGTGGTTGGAGTTTGTGGTATTGTAGTTGGTGTTAAGATGCAGTGTGGATGAGGTTAGAGGTAGTGTGTGTGTGTGTGTGTGTGTGTGTGTGTGTGTGTGTGTGTGTGTGTGTGTGTGTGTGTGTGTGTGTGTGTGTGTGTGTGTGTGTGTGTGTGTGTGGTTATAAGATACTGCTGAGGCTAGAGATGGAGGGTTAGGACGAGTCAACTTTACTATTGAGAAAAATGGACTAGGCTCGTAGTTTTGATGGAGGCAATGGACTAGGCAAAAATGGATGGGAGGGAAACACAGAAAAGATCTTATGTTCTATATTTCTCTAAGTTTTGGACTACACGGAGCTCATCTTCACTGTCACTGAAGATGGGCTGTGTGTTGTCTGAAGTATTAGGTGAAAAAAAATACATAATCCCTTTCCTGTGTATCCCTGCCACCTATTTTACCCACTTGTCGCTGTGAATCAGTCACTAGGCCAAACTTAAGCACTGAATGGGAATTGAGATTTAGCCTCTTTTAAAGCCTGTTTTTTGCTGCTTCCAGACGAGTATATTCAGTTAATGAAAGATTCTCCCATCGGAGGGGTTATGACGGTTATATCTAGCTGCTACAGGGAGAAAAGTCTCTCCTTAGCTGCAAAATGGTCGGAAGTAACACGAATAAACCTCCAAGAGGTGTCACCGGATTCAAGGGGTCAAGTTAGGTGTGGCAGGACGTGAAAAGTTTGGGTGTTGAGAAGCGGTAACTGAAGGGGAAACAGTAGTGATGAAGACGCCTAATACTCTCATTACGAAAAGTCTCCCTTGAGTTTTACAGAATCATCTGGCTGCAGTAATAAGGAAAATGACGTTTTCGTACAGTGATGGTAAGTGGAGGTGACTGGCTCTGACCCCCTGTGTCTAAGTCGAGATCTCCACTACATTGAATAAAGTTGTCTGAACGCATTAAGAACTAAAAAGCACTCAAAGAGCTCATACCTCCGATAATTAAAAAAGGATCCGGATCCGGATCCGTGGAGATTTTGTGTGGAATACACAGGATCCGGATCCGCCCACAAATCAATTGTTCCTTGACCCATGGCCCACTCTTCCACAAAATTTTGCTGATATTCACTGAGCACTTTTGGGGATATTGTGCGAGATACAAAGGATCCGGATCCGCCCCAAGATTTATTCACTTCTTTCTTGGCCCATGGCCCACCCTTCTACAAAATTTCATTAAAATTCATTGAAAAATTTTGGAGATATCGTATGGACAGACAAACAAACAAACAGACAAACACAGGTGAATACATAACCTCCTCCAACTTCGGTGGCGGAAGTAATAAAATAAGACGCCATGATACTGTTCACACACAATAAGAGAGATTCCATCCAGCTCGACAAAAGTTTCCATTTCCACAAGCTCACTGGATCACGCTCTCTCAGGGGTACATAGATTTCGAAAGATTTACTGAGACAAACACGAAACCATAACTATTGTACTAAAAGCGTGCATAATATACCTATATATACTTGTTTATCGGGAGCTCTCATGGGTACATAAATTTCTAGAGATGTAAGCCAACACAGAATACTATCTACTGTAATAAAGCAGGTATAATAAACCAACATACACTTGCTCAAAACACGAAAGTAATGACCTTCTCTGGGCCGCAGAAAGTGCAAAGGTTATGAGACACTGCACTCTATGAATCTTCCTCGTCAGGTCGTATATAACACCAGATAATTCTCCTAAGGCCACAAAAGTTCAAAAGTTATATTCCATTTCGCTGTCGCCGTAAATAAATGCAAATCCTATATTACAGCTCCCGGCAATAAGTCCTCGGCCCTTCAGACACATCCGACAAAATTTAATATAGAGCGAAGATATTGGGTCCGGAGCAGATAGTTGGAGGACAAACAAAATCGCCTTATTCCACTACCACCCGCCGCAGGGGAACAAAGATATTTTTAATCCCGGTTATTCATATGATATTTTAATCACGGTCCTCATAGTCATACTGATCCATCGATGCTTCGGCTGAACATTTAGCGCCTGAAAGCATTTATGGGACAAGAGAGTGCGGATCCCCGAGTTCCAACAAGGTCGAGTCTTCCCTTCGTGCGCTGCATAAAAGTGACCCCAAATCGCCTTGTCTCGGGGGGCGTGTCATTTGCCTCCGCCAGAGATCCCGTCCGAAAACTATTTGTTGTGATAAAAGAGGGCTTAGTCTGAGCCGGATTACGACAGGCCAATCTTGGGGCTAGCTGAGGAGTGGAGGGCAGGGCGCGGAGACACGGAAAAAGGGGAGACGGGGAGGAGGGCGGTGGGGTCCCAGATGGAGGGGAAATTTTGAGGACTGGAAATGAAAAGGGAGTCTGCTGGATGCAGAACTGGAGACGGGGAGTGAAGGATGTGGAAGAAATAAAGACCGTGGGGGAAATGCTGGGGATCTGAGAAATAAAGTGAAGGACGTAAATGAATGACAGCAGGTACGGGTAGACTGAAGGAAAAGTAAACTGAATGGAGGATGAAAGATTGAGAAATGAAGTGGAGCATTTGACTTAAAAATGTACGTGCATGTGAGACATGAAGTAGAGAAAGAGTAAAGTGAAGTGAAGGATGAGAGTGAAAACAAGTCTGGATAACGAAGAATAAAGGATGTGTAAAGTGAAGTAATGGAATACGATGAAAATAAGACAGGCGAAAGAAGGATGAAGGATTTAAGACGTGAGGCGAATTATGTGGATGTGAATAACCCGAATGTAGAAAGGATGAGTGACTGAAGATGAAACGTTCGTATAAAAGAAAGCAATTGCACGGAAGATGAAGGAAAAGTAAAGTGAACGATGAAATTTATGACAATGCAAGTGTATGAAGCATGAAAAAAAGTAACGTGAAAGATTGGAGTGATAATGAAACAAGTGCATGAAGGATGTATAACTAGGGAAGTAAAGTAGCTGAAAGATGATGAATGCAGAATGGGAGGAAGATAAGAAATATGGATGATGGAGAGAAGAAATGTGTGAATATGAAATGGCACCGTCAAAGAAGACTTGTGGCGTTCAAGACTGGAAGGTAACTTTTGACAGCTGGAAAGGAGTAAAAGTTTGAAGGACTGAGACCCGCAAAAATAAAATGAAAGGACAGAACAGGCAACTTATACGTGAATGGACGATGGAATGCGATATGAATAAGAGAAATAAGGAGTATCAGGGATGAAGAATCAAACTGGGCAATGAATGGGCAAGTTCATCGACCTGGCACGTGCGTCGCGCCGGCATAGCTATCAGCCGACATAACCAAGATCCAGTGAATGTATTCTCTGGATCTTGGGTCTAACAACCAGCAAGTTACTGACATACCTGTAAGCCAGCAACTTGCTCAGCCATCCTAACCCGTCGGCTGGAAAAACAGTCAGTCGGCATGACTATCAGCCAGCATAACCATCAGCCAGAATAACTGTCAACTGACATACCATAATCGTGTCAAAGCAGAAAACTTCAGGCCAGATCCCTGACGTCATAAGGCCATATTTAGACCCATATAGAGCAGTTCATGCCGACTTCTATCAATTTAGGATCTGTTATGTCAGCTTTGGTACAATAAAGCTAGTTCAGGTTCAATCAGGTGCAGTTATATTCAGTCCCCTCTCATCCAGTCTGAGCCAGTCTGATCAGTTACGTTCCAATCAAGTCAGTTCAGGTTTTACGCCATTTAGCACCCATCCAGACCCACCACATCCATCCCAGGCCAGTCATATTAGTTCAGATTTGTTCAAGGTCAGTCAGGTCAGTTAGTTAAGATTAAGCTCATTCATGACATTTAGGTCCATTTAGGTCCATCGCATCCATCTAGGCTCAGTCAGGTCAAGCAACTATACTTCAGGGTCACCCCGTTCAAGTTAGACCAGTCAGTTCAATCTGGTAAATTCCCGGCTCATAACCTAATCAGGCTCAGTCAGAAGATCAACTCGGGTCAATACCAATCGCCTCAAGTCAGGCCTACCAAGCTGTGTATTGAAAGAGGGGTGGACTGAATCGGCTGACTGAAGCTGAGTGTTCTGGTTAATTAATAAGAAACAAATAAGAGTTAGGAGCAAAAGATGGATAGCTGGGTGATGAGGAATGGGCAGAATGGCCTGTGGTGGTGGTGGGTCAGTGCGGAACAAGTATACTCTTTGAAAATGGGTGTTGCATGATGGGTGGCATTGGCAGTGGGAAGATTTACGCCATAAATATCTTGTAGAAATTCTATCTGTCTGACTGTCTGTCTTACTCGCGCGCGCGCGCGCGTGTGTGCGTGTGCGCGTGTGTGTGTGTGTAAGAAAGGATAGGCTGAAGAAGGAAGAAGTGAATGGGGAAGAGTAAGGGGAAAGGCCTAAGAGAGTGGTATTTGGTGGGACTGGTACACCCAGCGAAGATAGGCGTCGTAAGTTGGTCGGTATGATCACGGTGATGAATTAAATCAAAACTTTCGCCAAAATGAAGAACGAGAAGAAAATGAAGAAGCAGTAGAAAGTAAGCAGCCGTAGGTCTCATATGCTTAAGGCCTCACAATGAAGGTAATGCAAAGACTGATGAGGCGGAATGAGGGATGAAATATGGGGAAATGAAACTGAGGAAAACGGATGATGACAATGATGATGGTGAGGGTGAACTGAAATGAGGAAAATGAAACAGGGAAGACAAGAAGCCCCTAATGGAATGAAGAAAAATGATAAAATTGAAAGAACGAAGGAGCACTTATGTAAAGAATAAGGTTAGACAGACGAAAGAATACAGACTTAGAAACAGAAGTACAAAGCAAATAAATAACAATCTGACCAGAAAAGAAAAAGAAATGGCCCGAGGAAGGGAAGGAGCTGGAAAGACATACATCAATATATAAAAAAAGCTGATGGCGTATATTCCTTCCTCGTCTCCTCCTCTTTGATCCTCCTCGTTTGTTCCTGTCATCATGTATTTTTTTTGTCAGTTCGACTGTCTGTGTGAAAACAAAAAGTTTATAGAAAAAGGCAACGCCATCATGTATTTTTTGCCAGTTCGACTGTCAGTATGATAAAAAAATTATATATATATATATATATATATATATATATATATATATATATATATATATATATATATATATAAAGGCAATGCCATCTGTTAGAGACCCCAAAGTTGTGAATTATCTATTACAGACACCCACAGTCATTGAAATGTGACAGTGATATAAATGTCCGTCAAGCGAGTGCTTCGGTAAATTACCTCGTATAGCCCAAAGCATCTGCCTGATTACAATACACACTATTGAAACTAACATTAGTGATGCTTTAATCCACGGTATTGAGCTCTGCATATTCACAATCACATACAATTTTTACAGACGTAATTTGTTCCCTGAAATCTGTTACTTTTATTCTCAGACGTCAGTTTCCCCTCAAAACAACGTGGATATAAAGAAATGACTGTTAAAGTCTTCTTTAATGTACAAAGAGTTTTCTTACACTGGCCAGCTTTGCAGAAGTTATCAGTAACAATGATAAAGAGAAGTGGGTTATAATCCCCTGATTTTTCAGGGAGTAAAGCCAGAATGATTAGTGGATCATGTGCTGCTTCAACGATAATGAACAAGTACAATGCAAGAGGAAGCGACAACATGCTTGGTATTCTTGATAGTAATGAGATAGTACCTACTTCTGGAAACAGTCAAGTGACACTGAAGATCACGTCAACAGACGTGATTTTATGGAATACCATCTGAAACTTAACACTATGTTAAAGGAAAGCCTTGTCTTCCTACATCTGGAATAAATCCCAAGATTAGCGAATATACCTAACAAACTGAAAAATGAGATTTCCGGGAAATAGTGTGTGCTTATATGCGCGCGTGCCTTGCTGTATCCAGCAAGTGTTTGACTGTGATAATGTTGGTGACAGATCTTTGCAAAAGTTATAATCATACACAGCTACCACACAGACCTTACGACATAATTACACATGATCTATTTCTTTTCGATTTTTTCCTATAATTCCCAAGTTTCTAGATATTTGCCTGTAATTCCCAAGTTTCTAGCCAGTGAGTATGGCTACTATGTATAATATGTGTGTGGCGAAGACATAACGAAATACATTTGTAATTATCCTTAGTTGTGTCTCATGTGAGCAGTGTTGTATACCCATATGGACCCGAGGAACGGTTTATGAAGCAGTAATCACAAACTTATCCTTAATGTTCGACTGGCCCTGACCCTCCATTACCCATCTACCACTCATCTCACCGCCTACTCAACTACATCAGTTTCTTTAGAGGCCAAGTAACTTAAATGTTCGGCCCGTAGTACACAGATGATTTACTTATGCAAGATTTTTTATACATTCCGCTCGTGGGTGAGAGCCAGAGACCCACCTACATCATCACTCTCAGGTGTTCAGATCACACAGATGTTACTGCATCGTATGATATCAAGTACTGGTTTTTGGAATTACTGGGTTATGCCAGTGTGAAATGGAATGCTCTTGAAGAGTTTTTAGAACTGTCACTAAAGTCTCACCAAACATTTCAATAAAAACTATTGTTTTTCAGTCTTTGCCGCAGTTTTGACCTAATTCTAAGTTGTTAAACAGAACATCCACGTCCTGTCTTTTAGGGCTGCATATACATGAAAGTTTCAATTTGTTCAAAACAGCAAGTTCATATTTACGCCTCTTTCTCTTCAGCTTTCATACTGACATTTTTTCTTTTTGAGTTTCTGCACTCCTGAAACTGAAATGCAAACTGCCTTTCTGTGAACACGGAAACAGGGCAAAACGAAAGCTGCAGCCAGGGACGCAGAGGGATGTGAATATACGATGAGAAGAAAAAAGAGGAACAGGAGCACAAAGGGAGGTGAATGTTGAGAGACAGCGAGAGATGAGAGCAGAAGGAGGGCAATGATGTGGAAGTGACATATCTTTGACGGGGGACCTCGGAGGAGTGTGGTGAGGCTGTGTATGATGACTAGTGGTGTGGTGGTAGTGGTGTTTGGTGGCCGTTGTCGATGATATTAAAGTGTGACTGTGGTGTATGGTAAAAGAATGGAAATAGTGGTTTTTGGTGGTTATATTGGAGTATAATGGTGCATGGTAGTAGAATGATGATAAGTATTTTGTGGTGGTTATGTTAGTGTGATGATGGGGGTGTTATGATGACAGTGGCAGTTTAGTGACAGTGGCTTGTGGTAAGGGTGGTGTGTGGTGACTATCGTGATGATGGTTTGGGATGATGGTAGTAGACAAGTGATGTTGGATGTGGTAATGGTGGTTTGTACCGACTCAGATGATTGTGATGTGTGATAATTATAGCTGAGTTGCAATGATGATGATGATGATGATGATGGTGTGTGTGTGTGTGTGTGTGTGTGTGTGTGTGTGTGTGTGTGTGTGTGTGTGTGTGTGTGTGTGTGTGTGTGTGTGTGTGTGAGACTGATGATGGTGGTGTGATGATAGTGGTGTGTGTGGTGAAGCCTATAATATGATAGTGGTGCATGGAGACAGAGGTGCGTGGTGAATGGCGTGTGGTGATAACGGAGTGGGGTGATAACGGCGTGTGATGATAGTGGTGTGTGGTGATGGTGGTGCTTGATGTCGTTTCTGATGACGTTAGTGTGTGGCGATGGTGATGACTGGTAAATTCGTTGATGGTCTGGCGATGGTGGTGATGTGGTGGTAGTAGTGTGGTGGTTGTGATGCAGCAGTGATAAAGCTGGGAATTGATGAACAGGCAACATGGGAGGATTGCAGCAGTGACGAAGCTGCACACTGTCGTATCACTGTGGTGTTAATCTAGTCGTTAGGGGATGTTATTTCAGTATCAAATGAAAGTGTGTCGTAGTGGTGAGGGGGTGTTACTATTTCAGAGGTGAGGCGTTGGTAGAAGTGTGTCATAATGTCCCTGTCTGATGAATGGAAACACGACTGGGATTAATATCTACTCTAAGGTGGCACAGGAGCGTTCACATGGCACCACTCCCTTAGCGATGTATTTTGCATATGACACCTCGGAATCCTCTTCTGTGTTATTGATGTGAACGGTGTCATCCGCAAAACGACACAAATAACGTGCAAAACTATACGAAGGTGAGATATGCAAAATGGGTTACTAAGGAAGATGTGCTACGGGGTCTATTATACCACAGTGAATACGAACTTAAGTACTACAGTGGTGTCTCGTCCGATATGATAAACGAAATGACGTAGTGGAAATGAAGACGATGTTCTACTGTATTACCTTACAACTTTAGCGATGATATCGGTATTATAGTTCTTTCACATTAACTTGGCCCAGATTTTCGCCCTTTCGCTGCTTATTTCGGGTAGGCTACTTCAATGGCAGCAAAAATATCAGGCTAAGGCTCTTCATCGTCTCCTCACTTCCTCGTGACTAGCAGCATATTGTAGTGTTCATCTCTTGTTACGACTCAGCATTCAAGGTGGAGAGACGGCAATTTTAGACCAAGCTGGAATAAAATGAGTATAGTAACCGAATGGCTGTGCTGGTTCCGTAAGAGTGAAAAGGTTAGGGCTAAAGGTGTTCCGGCAGTGCAAATACTAATTACATCAAAGCTGTGAGTCAGTGGTTAATGAAGCAGGGCTAGACAGTGATTAAGCGCTAATTAGTAAGCAGTGACTGTGATAATTTTATAAAGATTAATAGGGTACAGTGTCTTTGATGTTTACCTTTGTTGTGATTGTGATGTGTTGTTGAGGTAAATGGAGAGGCTGATGGCGCAGCGAAATAATTGGACAGCCCCCTCCCCCCCCACCCCACCCCCAAAAAATGACCCATCATATTTTGTTTATATGAACGCTTGTGTGATATGTGCAGGTATTTGTCCAGCGGTTTGAAGGTGGGTATGTTGTGATGGATGACAGACATCAGTGATTTTGCATGCTTAAATGCAATATGGTAAAAGTCGGCAATTTTCATGAACAAGTGCGTACGCCGAGCATTCGGTCTGCACTGTGTTTTGTTCTTCCTTGTTGGTAGCCTACTCCGGAAAATCGGCTATTCTTTATCGTAATGTATTGACCTCAACATTTCCTCGAGCGAACTGGTTCTCGTAAACAGTTCATGAGATGGTACTGAGAGGATTATATCTTAAAGTCCACATTTTAATTACATATTAAGCAGTGCCTACTAAGCAAGGGTTTCTGACCCTCTTGAACCAGCAGTCAACAATAATACGCAATAGCAAGAACGATAAAATCTAGAACTACGCACAGAATGTATAAATCCAGAAACATTACGCTGTGGGTGGAAAAGTAGAGAGAGGCCTTTCCCTAACAGACTAATGCTGATGGTGTGTAGTGATGTATATATGGGTGTGGCCTCATTTGTTCTGCATATAGGAGTGGTGTGTTGATTTATGGGTGACTGAATGACACACTTCCACGTGGAACATTGTGTACTCATTTGTGTAACAGCTTTTGTAATCGTGCCATAATGCAGGTTTAATGTTGGGCTTTCAATAGTACGGGCATTTGAGGAAACATGAACACCGGAATGTCTGTTTATGTATTTGGAACAGCAAATGAAGTGTGTATATTCTTGGGAATGCAGGTGAACTTAAATGTATGTGAGTATTCTCAGACCACACACGCACACACATGGAAGTGATTCTATATATATATATATATATATATATATATATATATATATATATATATATATATATATATATATATATATATATATACTACAGGAAATCTGTGTAACCAGTGATTTCATGAAATCCTCAGGGAATTCGTGAAATGAGTTAAAATTAGGATGGGTTAATTGAAGTCAGGTTAGGTCAGGCTGAAATAATCTAGGTTAAGTTTAGGTTAGGCTACTATCCATTTCAGAGGCGGAGTTGCGCTGTTTATCGCAAATATCTCCTAAACGAATCGTTGGATCAGTATGGTATTTCAACACACTACTTTTGACATCCGGGCCTAACTTATGACCCTTAAACCATATTGCTATTTATGTTATGTGAGGAGTTTACTCGTGAAAAATAACAGAAAGTCGACTAGTCATGTTGACGCATTCGAAGGAAAGTGTTGCCCCCCCAGCACCCTCCCAAACTATTCCTTAACTACCCCTACTTCTCCCCCTTCTCGTCCTCGTTATCCCTCCTATTCTCCCCGAGCTCCTCGCCTCCTTCATCACTCTTGTGTCCCTCCCTCATTATCCCAGCACTGTATTATAATGTAAGAATGTTATGTAGTTGTAGACGTATTGATATGATTATTTGCAATGGATGCAAGTCGTATTTCGCGTAGAAAGTACTGTACATCAGGATGATTACGTACATGTAATAGAAGCTATGCCTATATGTTTGCAGTGTTTATGGTCAACCATTGAAATTCACGAACTACAAATTGTATCACTTGTTGCCTGAACCTTCTCGGAGAAGTTATTACTATTATTACAATACTGTGTAACTGTGTTAAATAATATTACTAATGTATGATAAGTATATACATACTGTCATATTCAAATATTATGTATGCAATTAGAATGAAAAAAGAAAACGAAAGTGCAAAGATGGGAGAGGGATGGTGTGACTGGGAGTGAAGAGGGAAACGGGGAGGGGGTGAACGCGATATTTGGGGGGTAGGGAAGGAATGGTCAGAGGGTTGTTCAGGGTGTTAGTGGAGAAGCTACCCCACACAGTCGCACTCGTCCGATTTTGTATAACACCTTAGATTTGATGACTGGATTAGGCTTAATATCCTTCAGTAAACTCCTAATGTAACATATGTAGCAGTATGGTTTAAGGGTCATAAATTAGGCCCGGATGTCAAAAGTACTGTGTTGAAATATCATACTGATCCAACGATTCGCTTAGGAGATATTTGCGAAAAACAGCGCAACTCCGCCTCTGAAATGGATAGTAGGCTAGGTTAATTAGGTT